>NC_092860.1:28284122-28406141 GCF_032062135.1 Pyxicephalus adspersus
TCAATGGCACAGAGTGATCAGAAGGGGACAATCAATGGAACATGAGTGATCATGAGTGACTTTCAACAATAAATGTGTACTGTAGTCTTTGGAGACATGTAGTCTTCATGGAAAAATAAGACATCCCCTGAAAATAAGACCTAGTGTGTTTTTGGGAGCCAAAACAAATATAAGACAGTGTCTTATTTTCAGGGAAACACGGTAATATATTTATCAGAATAATGTAATATAAGTTACATAAATATAACCAGTGTGATGACTAAATCTTGCAATTGTCATAAATGTGTATATATATATATATATATATATATATATAAACAAATAAATACAACTGAGGTTATGAGTCCATCAGCAGTCTATAAAACATAATCACATTAAAAAGTCATTATGCTGGACTGGAATATTCAAACCAATAAATTTTATCAAATGACAGAGAGCAGCAGAATATGCAGTGTCTTGGGCTTACATCTGTATCATGACAGCTGTTGCTTAGAAGTGCAATATTAAGGAGATGTCATGTGTAAAATATGCATTGATAATTATCCACAGTATTCCACCAGCGTGTAAATGACATATGACGCCTGAGGTATTGTCTACATACAACGACTATTATAAATGGATCTTTATAGCCCATGGAAACACTGCAAATACATCAACACAGTGTTTTTATTACTTTATGGTAGCTATTATTAATGACTTCAGTAATTTACTATTTGCTAACACAGCAAATGCACCATAGATAGTTAGCATCCAAACAACCAAAACTAGAGATAAAACACTATTGGCAGGGACATTGTTAGGAAAAAAAAAGATTGGGACGCTCCTGGGCACTCTTACAAGAAAAATAATTTGGTGCACATGGCACCCTGTGGTATATAGTGGGCACAGCCACATCTAACAGATCTAACAGTGGAAGTGGCATAAATGGGCATGGTTTATTTAAAACCTAAACCTACTCGCTTCATACAGAGCACATATATGCCACAGTCTTTGTATTCACAAAATAAACCTATTACTGTGCCACAAGTTACAGTCCCACAGACACATAATAATATCAGTACAATAAATGAAAAAAAAAACACTTCAAATATGTGCACACAAAAGAGTTAGCTTCAATGGAAATGGCCAGGAGCATAGCAACCAACAACTCAAATTTAAGCATCACCTTACATGTGGCGCTTCCCTCTTCTTGGCCGCACTTCTTTTCCTATCTCCTCTACAGCACACCTCCCTTTAGTCCCATTGTTTCCAGCACTGTCCAGCTGCTTGGATATCTTCTTCCAGCAGGAGAAAAGGCCAGGACTAAAGCTACGTACACACGTCAGATTTTTATCGCCCGATAATCGGCATCGGCCAATTATCGGGCGAAAATCTGCCGTGTGTACAGTCGGTGTCATCCATCGTCCGGACGACCGACCTGCCGGATCCACGGACGATGGACGACAGTCGATCGTAATGAAAGTGAAGGGGAGAGCGCGCAGCAGGGTGCCGCTCCGTCGCTCTCCCCCCTCCCCTCTCCATAGAGCATGAACGGTGCTGTATGTACAGCACCGTACATGCATCGTGCACTCCCTTGTCGTTGGAAAGGATCGTGAAAGATCCTTTCCAACGACAAAAATTGGAAGTTGGAAACGAACAACGAATGACCGATCGGCCGAAAATTGTTCACAAAAAAGGTGACCAACGACTGACTAACGACATCAACAAACAAGAATTGTTGTTGGAAATGAACGACCGTCACGGCGGATCTGATTGGCTGATGATCGTTCGCTATCTATCGTGTGTACGTTTGTTCAGTGATCGTGCACGTTTCTGCAATACACTTTCTCCTTTACATGTCACTCCCTGCATCGTTCAAACAATTGTAACTAGCGTGTGGACACTATTGGTGGAATATATTTGAACAATCGTATCGTTACAGCATGTACGGAATTGCGCACAATACGATCGTTCAAATATAATTGTGCATAATCATTGATCAGTCTTAATCATTGGTTTTCTTAGGATAATTATTGGAAGTGTGTATCTAGCTTAAGTCAGACGGCCACAAGTGCAGCCTATCAACTGTCTTTCTCTTTTTTTTTTTCTTGTACCAAGCTAGAAAATCAGAATCAGCAGCTTTATGCATGCCACTTGAAGATTAAGGATAGGAAAAAAATAATAATGTTTGTAAAACCTAAACTTTTTACGTGTGGATAGTTTAGAGGTTAGGTTATTTTTAGTTGATTTTGTTGTATTTAAGTATTTTGTTGAATTACTATTTGCTTCCTATCATGAGGATGAGATGGGAAAGAGATGCCATCTATACAGGTGTTTCAATTTAAGGACCCCCCCCCTCATTTTCATTTGGGGACACAGATAGCAAAACAAACATGACACAACATTCATTCCAAAATTAAAAAATGTGGCAAAACAAGGTAAAAAAGCCAATACTCGACAATTCCTTGCACAGACTGCACCATGGTGCCATTCATTTTCAATGCCACTCCCAATGCAGCACAGCAGATGATCTTGTTTACTGCCATTACACCACATGGACCTGGAAGATTCTCCACCAGGGACTGTCCAACACAAGCAATACAGAGAAAAACAATTTTACATTATCCTTGCCAATTAAACGACCCAATAATTACCATCTTTTGTTTACATACTTTTATTTAAAGTTCCTTCCCACATGCAACAAGCAGTGAAAGACTCCAGATAATCAGCAATGAAAGGTAATACATGGCACCGGTCCGGGATATAAATAAAACCATTGCTATTCCTTATTTCTCTATTTCAAATAAAGACTTGTTTGTTAAAAATATTTGATTTAATATAGTTATTGCAAATAGTTGTATAATGTTGCTTCTTCAGGCTTCTTAAATAAATGCCACAAAAACATGTTTCTAGTTTGTTGATGCCTATTAGCCAGGATCATGTAAGTATGGATGAGGTCATGGAATGCACTAGAAATTATGTATTTCAAAGCTATAAGAGCTTTTCAGATCACTTCCATCAAAGGAAAGACTAGAACATGCCTCTGGCTTCTATTTGAACATCCACAACATCCATGTCTGGAAAATAACAAAATAGATAGCATGTTTGAAAACAGCCCCTTTCTGTATAATATTATACCCAATAAACCAACATAATACAGGGCAAGCTTACTTTTCTGAAATGATTTTTATTCTGTATTTCAGAAAAGAAAATATAGAATTTCTGTAAATTGTAAGCCCACACTCTCTGTGGTTAAATATTTCATCTGTTCAATAACCCTTAGTAATTCCACAGGAAATAAAGAGGAAAGTGTTGCAATAATAAAGCATTCACCAATTACACTGCAAATGTCAACTCCAATACAAAGGTGCATAAAAGTGTTCTTAGCAGGCATGCCACAAAGTATTCACCAAAACCCAAACCCCCCAAAAAATGGAATGTCTATTGTAGGTAATCATGCCTTTAAAAAAAATGACTGCGTTTGCCTTTTTTTCCTGACTTTTTCTCATTTTATCTGGTAATTTTGCTAGTAATGAACTCCTTATCCTAGATTGACAATCAATATCAATAAAGTAACAGCTTTTTCACCCTATACTAAGCTTCTGATTTGATGTACAAGTTTCAGATTTAAACACAAAGGAAGGTACGTGGCAAGCAGCTTCCCCATTGACCAGTGGTTATTACAGACAGTATTGCCCCTATTACCCCCATGAACCCCCTTTTTATGAAACTTTGCCAGTCAAAGTGTAAACATCTAGGACATTTACATAGAGCCTGCCTGGGATCAAAGCTGCTTGCTAACTGCCTTCCAAAAAGAAAACCCTGATTTTTAATCTAGTTGGCATTCTTTCAATCACCCCATCACAGTCCTGAACATGATTAGGTATATAAAGTAAATCAAACTTGGTATAAGAAGGACTTATTTAGTCTGCTAGTATGTGTAGTCATACTCTTTATTGTTAATAATATTATTTTTATTATTATTATTAATAAACAGTATTTATATAGCGCCAACATACTATGCAGCGCTGTACACTTTAGTCATAAATCTGCCCATAGCATTTACCTTGAGCATGAGCGCCAACAATTACTCTGATTGGTAGAAACGTGAGGACTAGTCAGGGGGGATATCACTAGAGAAGCATCTAAACAAGTGTGAAAACGGTTCCACTTATAGTTTTCTCCCACCATCCCTCACCTGAATTATTATTATTAATAATAAGGATTTTTTTAGCGCCAACATATTACGCAGCACTGTACATTAAATAGGGGTTGCAAATGACAGACTAATAAAGACAGTGATACTGGAGGAGAGAACCCTGCCCCGAAGAGCTTACAATCTAGTAGGTTGGGGAATTTACACACAATAGGATGGGAGATATGTAGTGGTGGGAAGTAGTGGTGGTTTCAAAAGACAGAATAAGACGGGTAGGCAAGTTTGAAAAAATGGGTTTTGAGTGCTCTTTTAAATGAGCAGAAAGTAGGAGTAAGCCGAATAGGACGAATGTAAATAAGCATTTTCATATTGACATCCTTTAGGTATAGGGATTAGGAAGATGTGACAGGAACGGATGTGCACAGCCAAGCTTTTTTGACATTGAAGGAAAAAGACCTGAAGACACGGGCATATCATGTCTAGTCTTGTCATTGTGTTTGAACAAAACAATCAACGTCATTAAGTATAATTAACAGATTATATTTTGGGAAAATTCTCTAGGTTCTTTCAGAAACTAATAATGCCTTAATAAATGTGCAGCTTGCACATTATTTAATGTACAGAAACAATAAATATGATTATTATAGTTTAAAAGTGCTTACTTTAGTTTTAATATAAAGACACGTTTCTTTTGCAACATGATACTGTAACTTATGCCCTCAACTTATTTGTTGATGAACCATTGAAATTCTTTTCCATTGGATTACCAGGAACTGCACAGCCTCTCCATAGACAGGAATAATGCTCAACACGCACAGTAGATTGTCCATCCACTCATACGAGAAGGCCATTGAGGCGCCAACATATTACGCAGAGCTGTACATTAAATAGGGGTTGCAAATGACAGACAGATACAATGATACAGAAGGAGGAGAGGACCCTGCCCAAAGAGCTTACAATCTAGGAGGTACAGACATATTAAAAATGCCTTTCCAGAAAATCTTTAGTAGAAACGTAAGCACTAAGCTAAAGGTTTAGATATCTGCTAAGATTAGAACTCAACAGGTGAAATGCATAAATGGTGTAGAAATAAACTTTAAAAATATTTATTAGTTACTTTCCTTTTAATTGTATTTGTGTAGAGCTGTTTATGTAGAACATAAAAACATAAAACATGTTGGGGTCATATTTTATTTCAGCATGGATCTTCACACTAAAGCTGAAAATGATTTAATAAAATAAAATTGTGTGAGTGATTGTGTGTGTTTGTGATCATTCCTGCAAATGATCTGGTAATTTTAGATTTTTATTTTTTATAGCCTGTTTGTCCTCTAGTAAAGAAATGAGATCTTCTTTGCTACCAACAAAAACCTGCTATAATAAATCAAAGCCTTCTTTGTTTAAACAGCCAGATGAACTATTTGCATTCTAGTCTATAATTTTAAAAATCCATAGTCATGCCTGAATTGATGTTTCTGCTCTAACCTATATTTTGTAAATCATATTTAAACATTCATCAGCTGTCCACATATTTGTATGTCACTGGTAACTTACAGTAAGTAAAATGATCCCAAAATATTCTCATTCTCCTTAATTACTGTGCCCACCCATTTATTTTCCTGCTTCTTAAGCAAGACTGATATAAGCCCTGAAGCACAGCGCACCAATTAATAATGCCATGCCTGCACATGTAGTAGACAGCAAAACAAGTTGTAGTTTCTGCAGAAGTGACAGCACAAATCAAACCATGTGTGCCAAAAGTCTAACAGAAGAACTCATATATTAGAGAAAATCATTCAGCACTTGTTTTTATAACTTTTATTAAAGTTTACATTTTCATAAATATACCTTATACTGATATTGTTACACAGAAAACTGCTTACACGTGAGTTTTGTTTAGCACTTAGGTAATGTGTTAATTTTTATGTGTATTATTAATATTATTATATTAATTAATATTATTATTATTATTATTAATAAACAGGATTTATATAGCACCATCATATTATGCAGCTCTGTACATTAAATATGGGATGCAAATGACAGACAGATACAGACAATAACACAGGAGGAGGAGAAAAGACCCTGCCCCGATAAGGTTACAATCTAGCAAAAATAATAAAAATAAGTTCCCAGAAAAATGAATTTACTGTATTTGATCTGATCCTCTTTGTGTGCTAACATAAAGGTATGGTATAACTCACACACCCCTATAGAAAACCTTAGCAAAATGGCCTTCCTTTTGTCATTTACACTATTTGATGGGTTGCAATCAAATCACTGAAATAAAGTGATCCTCTAGTAAACCATTTACAGTTTCATTTTAAAGAAACAGCACATTGCAGCAAGTGCAATCTGTTATTACATGCTTCTATGCAAGTAGAACCCAGAAGTTAAATTCAGTTAATTCAATATAATTAGTTCCTTTCAATTCATTTCATATTGTGACAGCTGTGCACTGTCGACGATTGGCCACTAGGTGGCAGAACGAGTAATTGTTTTAATAGGAGACCTGTGGAAAAATATGACCATAGAATTCACCACCAGCGAATTTTTGGAGGAATCAACTGGGGGAATAATGAATTAGGCCCAAATATGTTATTTCTTGTTGGTTACATTTACTTAGTGTTGATTGAATAGAGTCAGAATGGCTAGGTATACCACATTTGTCTTGTGATAAACTTTGTGTTTTGGTTTATTATATCCCACATTATTATTATTATTATTATTATTATTAATAATAATCAAAATTTATATAGTGCCAACATATTACGCAACGCTGTACAATAAATTGGGGTTGCAAATGACAGACAGATAATACCAGTGACACAGAAGAAGAAGACCCTGCCCTGAAGAGCTTACAATCTAGGAGGTGGGGGAAGTGTGTTATTGTATTAATGCATATTAATAATTTGGCAGTGTATTCCTTTGACATAATAGGAATAGGTATAATGTGGAAAATGTACTTACAATGTATTATGTCGCAGGTTACCAATTCTTGTGTTCATATGTGGTGGCTGCATTAGTTTTTAACTTTTTTCCCTTAATTTTTACCTGTGATCCTGCAAGTTATATGCAAATACTTCCTGTCCTAGAATGTGCTGTAACAATAGAGGAGCATAGTTTTCATTCTAGGTTGTTCTCCTGATTTGCAATACATTTTATTCCACAGAAATATATTGGGCAGAGCTGATTGAAATTACAGTGCAGCACAGGCAGTCTACAGAAAGTTAGCAGCTCATTGGGTTTCTGGAGGGATGAACAATTCTATTATTACTGAACAGATACAACAAAGAACATTTTACCAGTACATTTACCAGTCCAAATAGAAATACTATAAATGATAGATGTTCATTATAAGGGATTTCACATGCTAGGAAAGTCCAGAAGACCACAATAATAATATATAATAATAATAATAAATGGTAAGGGTGCTAGTGATGCTAAAGCACATACTGCCATCTAGTGTTTGTCAGGTTTCATTGCGCCTTCTTTTGCTCTTTAAGTGGTTATGACTAAACCACATTTACAAAACTAATATTATTATTGTTATTATTGTTGTTGTTAAACAGGATTTATGTAGCGCCAACATATTAGGCAGGACTGTACATTAAATAGGGGTAGCAAATGACAGACATACAGACAGTGATGGAGGAGGAGAAGAGGACCCTGCCTCTTCCAATGTCTAACTTACATCTATTCATAATTATCTGAATGAAGATATGCAGAGAGCAGAATTCTTACATTTTTATTGTCATCCCTGTGTTCTGTACAGGCTAAATTTTCAATTTTTTTCAATACTGGGAAAATATGTTTCTATTGCATGATACAATGTAGATCTAAAGTACATTTTTATAGGACATAAAATACAACCTAAATATCCCCAATAAGTTTATGGGATATATTTTACCTTAAAACTTGTTTGCTGAGTTTCAAAAATATACAATGAACTGAACATACCTTTAACATTGTGGACATACATAGATTGATAGCAATTGCAGAATAGGACCATAAAAAGGTCAGGGAATAAAGAGGAGCTGTTACTAGGGTATCTGTAATAAGGAACCTTTCTGTTACTGAAGAATTTGCCTGTTGCTGGGGGTTCTTCCTGTCTCTGAGATACCTGCCTGTCACTAGGGTACCTGTACCTGGGGAATCTGCACATCACTGTCTGTTACTAAGACTTCTGCCTACCTGTCACTGGGGTATCTGCCTGTACCTAAAGTACATGTTATTAGGACATCTGCCCATGACTGGGATACCTGCCTGTCACCTGCATGCCCGCCTGTCACAAAACTACCTGCTATTGTGGAATTATGGGCCCTTTAGTGGGATCTGTCTCATGTTTATATCCGAGTGTCATTGATATCATCCTATTGTTTATGGTGTCTGCATGTCATTGATATTTGCCTGTACTTTGCAATATTTGTCAGTTCCTAGTATTATTGTATTTTGTTGATAGTAACTTGGGATTTCAGCTGCTTTTAGTTAACAATTGACAACTTTTGAGAAACTAATTACATTTATGTAAACCAACTGGTGCCTAATATAATTATATTTTCTTTAAATGCACCATATAAACTGAAAACAAAATTGGACAATTAACATTCAATATATTCAATTGTAATCCGACAACACGTAAATTATTTGATCAGAAATCATGGGACTGGAGAATGAAAATATCAGAGACATTAAGGGGAGGCATTGTCTATAGCAGCCTTTCTTGACTTTTTAAACATAATGGAACCCTTAAAATACATATCAAGTATACAGAGAACCCCTTTCATATTTATTACATCCACAGCTCACAGTGTATTATCGTGGTGGTCATTGGGAAGAATGCTTCTTACTCTGCAGGCCAGTGAGAAGAATGCCACCTTTACAGATAGCCATAAAGATCATTGGTGTCAGTCACACTGAGCTGAGAGGCACCAATTGTTCATTGCAATCTCCAACACCCTTAGAACTTTTAGAGTTCCACAGAACCCTGGTTGAGAAGCACTGGTCTGCATCATCCATTTAGGCTTCATGTTCACCCAGCAGCATCCTAACAAAATTCCATGTAAATGAGCCATAAATAGGTGATGAGCCATGGCCTTGTCACCCCGGAAGGGAAGAGTTTTCTTACTCTAAAGAAGCTCCTTGGCCATATATAGGCCGCCAGGAAGGGGATCCCATCTCACTCTCTTATGCATGTAATATACATTATAAATACAAAACAGGGTTTAAAGATGTTGGCAACATTATTTTCAACTAAGTATTAAATATATAAATATAATATTACAATATTAGGAAATTTAAACAGTGCTCTACTCCACCAGAACACTAGAACAAAATAGGAAAAAACTCAATTTTTTACAACTTCAGTACTAAAAAAATATGTAAAAAAAGCATACAAATTTTACCTGTTCTTATATGACTATTTATTTATCCTCTTCTGTGGCATAGTCATTGTGTATATAACAGCTGTTGTGTAATGTTGATATAGTATAAAAGTTGACTTCAGCATCCCAGCAGCCCCATGCTCCATCTCACATCACTGGATCTTGCAGCAAAGCCTAAATGTAATAAGACATATGATGCAATGTTTCTTACTAGACTGTGGATTTACAAGGCTACATAAACGTTTTATTAGGTTCTCTCTAGATTTATGGCAATGCCTTGATCCACAGGTTGTTACCAGCATGTTTAGTTGCCTTCAAATTACATAAAATTAGTCATGCCTCATGCAAAAACTATTTTACATTTCTAGGTTCTGTCCCATGAGAAGTATTATATAAACAGATTTTTATTTTTATTATGGTATCCTGAACACCTGCAACTTTTGCAATAATTACATGAATAGTTTACAAAGGACTCAAATGTAAGGAATTAATAATAAAAGGATTTGATCTAGATCCCACAAAACAGCAGGTATGTGTGTGTTTATTTATGTGAAATTCCATAACAAAATGTAAAAAAAAAAAAAACATGTATACTAAAAGAAAATGATCATGTCCACTCACCGAGATCTCATACATTAAACCGTTGTATGGATCAGAGTGGCATGATAGTTTTTTTGACATTTTGGGAAAAAGGACAGTTTTTATCTCTTGATATGTACAGATATTTATAAGTAAGTACAAGTCACTGTAGACCATTGATGGATTGTTGCAGCTTTTGGAGTGTAAATATATTTATTTTAAGAAGGTATAGGGTCAGCTGGTAGTGGAAGTGGTATCAATGCATGTGACAGGGACACCCAGGAACAGTCCAAGCAGGTTTGTCCTGCACTTTTATCTAGCAAGGCAGTACAAAAATATCATTTACAATGAAGGGGAGATTTGTACAGCAATTGCATAGCTTTAAACAAACACACATCACAATCTGCTCATCTGTGCAACTGTCTAAACTTTTGTCAGTTCCTGACATCAGGGTGTCCATTAATGGTTCATCTTCAGAGGCCCACGCGCAGCTGATTGTTGAGGTCCAGAAAACAATCCAAGGATCAAGGGATCTCATGCAGTGATTTCCTCCAACATCCAAGCTTTTTTACATCAGTTGCACAGTAAGAAACACAAAGGACCGAGTGATTATTTCAATATAGAGCACCATAACCAAATTATGCAAGTCTTTAGGATTGGTAGAACTTTCCTCTGCCATGTTGTAGAGAAGGGTACCATATGACTAGCTGTGTGTTCCAGATTGTTTTTCTTTAGATTTCTTGTTGTTTCACCCTATTATTTCTATATATTGCACTTTTCCTGTTTTCTCACTTCTTTACATGCACACTGCATTTAGTGAGCTTCATCCTCATCACCAGGGCTGGCAAGACAGTGATACCATCCAAACACATTGAATAAAATACATACCCTTACTTATAAAGTGCACTCTACACCATTCATTATTTTATACTAAACCACCACAGCTGGTGAGTCACACAGACCGCTGCCACAAGCCATCCTGGCACTTCTGCCCACGTCACTTGGCTCTGTCCTATGCATTACATTATCAGGGGTGCTGAGAGAGTGGTGTTTATTCCTTGGTTATGCAAGCTTTACTTTATCATCATTGTGGACATTGTCACAAAGTGCGAGCAAACTGCCTAACATGGTCTACTGTGATAAACAATGCCCTGCGCCTAATGCATCATAAACTTGGGGCACTTGCTGCAATGAACAACATAGACAAGACAAAAGGATGTTAGTATCACACATTGAATCCTAATCATTTTTATAGAAAACAATATAGACTTAAGAATTATACAATTTGAAAACAGTAATCCTGTATCCAAACAAAATAAAAAAAAATGAGTATTAGACAATCTTAAACTAGTAAACATACATCCTTCCGATCTGCTTAAAGGAACAATGATCAGTCGCCTACTGGAGATATTGCTGATACTTTTACATGTGATGTTACTTGCATATGCTTATTTCATTTATATTATATTACACAGTAAGTTACTGAATAGTTTGATGCATGCATGATGTTATTATAGTTATTGGAAGAAAGTGCTATTAATTATGTGGCACTACATTCAACAGGGGGAAGTAGGGGGTATCATTATAATACAGGTTTACACAGTGTTTACATGTGATGCACACTTAGCAAAGTAAACTTTTAATAGATAACTTTCACTGATTGAATGTGGAAAAGCACTGCTGACTTTAACATCCCATTGAGTGCTAATTCCCAAACCTATTAGATTGTACGCTCAAGCAGGGTCCTTTACTGCTCCTATGTCATTGTTTGTATCTGTCTATCATTTATAACCCTTATTTATTGTACAGCGCTGTGTAATATGTTGGCGCTACATTTAAATACAGTATAATAATAATAATCATGTGCAATCAAAATCCATTTTTTTTACACATAGTTACATGTGTTTTAGTAGTCTTTTTATATTGAATGGAGTGGGGTTTAACTAGGGTAAATAAACGGTAATAGGGTTAAAACTGCTTTCAGTTTTTTTTGGGGTTTTTTTGCCATCTGTGTTTCCCTTCACCTCTTGTCCTGTACACTGAACAGGAAATGAGAGGATATATTTCCAATGTGAGGGTAATCCCCTTTAAGCCACAAATATATGCTAGGTAATTGTCATCATTGTTTAAATTTGATATATGAACAGTGGTCCTACAGTGCTGTTCAGAGCTTTACTAAATGACCAACTGGGACTGACTGCTATTGTTAACTATTATATTTTTCTGTTTTTTTTTATGGAGGATGCAGTAGGGTGTCTCTTGCTTATCCTCCCCCTTCCCGTCTTAAAAAAACTGAACAGCAATGTGTTTACAGCTCTTGTTTGTTCTAATGTCACTGGAAGCAATCATGCAAGATAACTTCTAGTGAGAAAAATACAATGCATGTATATGCAGCATTAGACAGTTCTTACAAGCACAAGTGTCCCCACTGAAATATTTCTGCTCTATTCTGAACTTTAAATTTTAGATTTACCCCCACATTATTTCCTGGTGACATTGCTGATCAAGACAATTGGAGAAAGTGACAGCAGACACAGACAGCAATAAAGCCACACTATAAAGCCTTCATTACTCTATCCAAATCTAAAAACTAGTTTTTCCTTTAGTTATATTTTAATTAATTTGCATTACCCTTCAGGTTGTCTTTATTTATACTGTTAAAAAAAAGGTACAGTTTTGCTTCAATAAAAATGGTGGCAGTGTTATTGTTTCAGTTTTAGTCTATTTAATTTATTTTTATTTCCAAGTAATAATTACGTGAAAACCATGAAACAGCGAGACTATAAAACTGTCTAGTAAACCTAAACTAATAAAATGTTTCAACCAACTTGAACATCTGTGGGGTTCAGATGGAAAGGAGGAGTTATAATTACACAATACTTACCATAGCAGAAAAAAGTCTTTCCCTTGGTAATTAAATATCATTTACAAGCATGGAAAAATAGGGAAAGAATTTGTGCTATTAACAGGTCTGAAGGAGGCAAGCACTATACAAAACCCAATGTAATGAATACTAAAAAATAGATTTTGGGCTTATTTACACTTTAAAGATCAACCTCAGACAAATGTAAAAGGCACACATAACAAATCACAACACAGCTCTGTACTGATTAATACATCCCTAACGGGCTAATTTTGAATGAAAGCAGATATTGCTACCCACTCTTCACTACACTGAGCTGCACTATGCACAGCTGGTTTGTGGTGTGGATTTAACAAACCACTATGAAGTTCTCTGCTCAATGGAACAGGAAGAGCTCTTCTTTTGGAAGTGAGCCAGTAATGTGACTTTGACAGGGTATATGTATGTGTGTGGGCAGCACGGTGGCTCAGGGGTTAGCACTCCAGCCTTTGCAGTGCTAGGTCCCAGGTTCGATTCCCAGCTAGGACATTATCTGCATGGAGTTTGCAGGTTCTCCCCGTGTCTGCGTGGGTTTCCTCCGGGTACTCCGGTTTCCTCCCACATCCCAAAAACATGCAGTTAGGTTAATTGGCTTCTCCCTAACAATTGACCTTAGACTACATTAATCACATATGACTATGGTAGGGAAATTAGATTGTGAGCTCCTTTGAGGGACAGTTAGTGACACGACTATGGACTTTGTACAGTGCTGCATAATATGATGGCGCTGTATAATAATATGTACAAGGTTTTCTTTTAGGTACAGTTATTCATCTACCATGTGCTAAAACATGCCTCAGGAGCTAGCACCCTCTCTTAGATATACCATTCCAGGTTTAAATTTCAGCCAAGACATCTTCATGGAGTTTTATCCCCAAAGAATACTAGTAACTGGTTTCCCTCAGAAAAGCGCTGCTAATCCAAAAAGTCATGGGTAGGAGTAGGTGAGACTTGTGAATCAGCAGTGAAAATCCTCACATTCCCTGAATGGCTAATACGCTTGTAGCACACAGAGGTACTGCCCATCACCATCCACAACACCATCAGGTATTTGTAAAACTGATGCACTTTTAAATAAGGACCTTTTGTTATTTTGATAGTTTAAAACCCATTTTGATAGATGAAACACATTTCACCATAGTAGTTACTAAACGTACCAGCGTGGGGCCACACAGACGTTATATGTTGCAGAAGCAGAGTAACATTTTATTATTAAAAAATACTTGGTTTCAGCAGTAGTGTGCAGATCCCTGGCCTTTCCTTGTCACTCTGTACTTTATAAGTGCTGTTGGTCATCCTAGGTCCAGGGATATGGCTGATTTTGTATCCTGAATGACAGGCTCTCCTTCTGTGCACTTCTGCAGTGTTTATTGTTACAACTCATCATTACTGCTCCAGCCTGTCCAAGCTCCCACTGGCAGCACCTCACAACTGTCACAACTTATGGAGAGGGCATGTGTGGACAGAACAATGTGGAGAGCAGCAGGTGCCAGGGAAGAGATGTGCATGAGAAAGAGTAATGTGTGAGCAGAGCATGCTGTGAAAGATAAAAAGTCTGCTGGCACAGAACCCTACTATCTATCACATCTGCTGGAAGATGGCAGTGCTGCCAACCATCTGGAAATTTACAGACCATGAAAACATTGAAAAATTTGGGATGTCCGTTATTTTTATTTGCTATGTGCTTGGTGAAATACATTCTTTGTAATGCTGATGTGCATTAGTTGCTGGATGCACCCTTCCATGCCATATTATTTATCGTCCAAACGACCGTCCTGGCGATGAACGATCGTAATGCAAGTGAAGGGGGACAGCATGCAGCGGGGTGCCGCTCTGTCGCTCTCCCCCTCCCCTCTGCATAGAGCACAACAGTGCTGTATAAACAGCATCATTCATGCATCGTGGAGTGCTTAGTTGTTGTAAAGGATTGTGAAAGATCTTTTCCAATGACTATAATTGCAAGTGTGTATGC
Organism: Pyxicephalus adspersus; assembly: GCF_032062135.1. Classification (NCBI taxonomy): domain Eukaryota; kingdom Metazoa; phylum Chordata; class Amphibia; order Anura; family Pyxicephalidae; genus Pyxicephalus; species Pyxicephalus adspersus. Next base: position 28,299,095 of record NC_092860.1, read on the forward strand.
GGCTTTAGGTAGAGAAAAGAAAACCAGCCATACATCTACCAGACCTACTCCACCATCAACCAGGCCACCTCCCACAGCTTCAACCTCCAAACCAGACAAAGCACCAGTAACAGCCCAGCCACCACCCTGCACAGTATGAGTATGATAGGTGCTAGTAATAAAGGCAGGTGGAGGAGCACTAGAGATGGGTAGAAGAAGGAATTACCTGCATGCTTGGAAAATTAGCTGCTCTAATGGGCTTGCACGTACCATCAAGAGGAATAGAGCATCTTTTTACTTGGTGTTGATGGTTTTCTTGCCATCCCTGTCTCCATGCATAGCTCTAGTCTTCAAAACATAAAAAAGTTAGTAACTAAGTAGTTTACTTTCATGAAATGTAATCATATAAATAATAAAATAATTAGTAGTAGTTACTATATGTTATTGCACTTTAAGGTAAGTATTTTGGAAAGGCAGCATTTAATAAACAAAAAATATTTATAGTATAGAGCTAAAATAAAAAACATGGGTAACTTTTTTTTTATTTTGAAGAAAACATATACTAGTATTTCTAAGTGTTCAAGTGTACCTGACTAGCTACAATTTGGGGTACCTTAAAATAAACCTGAGATTAGCAATTTGGTCACATTGTGTTTACCCTTCTACACAGGCAAGACTGAAGTTCACTTTAAAACTATTACATTGAAACTATAATTACAATGAAACAAAAAAATGTTGTATGCACAAAGTGTAGCCCGCTATAACCCTCCTTGATTCCTGGGTGATTATAATGTATTATTGGGCCATAATACAATAGAAATACAATATAATCCTATTATCCATCATAGCTATGTACTAATAAGAAAATACAGTGTTCCCTCGCCACTTCGCTCTTCGTGTTTTGCGGCTTCAATGCTTCGTGGGTTTTTCCAAAATATTCATCAAAAAATAAAAATGAAAAAATACAATCATGTCGGCAGCCACATTGCGGAAAGGAGCGTTGTTTCATGTTGATGCGCGAGAGAGAAGGATCCCTGCATGTCAAACAAAGAGATGAGTTGACTCAGAGTACATACCATGGGCTCTCATAAAGGCGCGTGATTGGTTTCCGGTGCGACATCCACCAATGAGAGTACGAGTGGGTTTATCCCTGTGAGTTGATTGTCTGCGCATCATCGCAGCCTCACCTAGCATCTTCTCTTGTTGTATCTCGCCAGTCTTGTCCATGATGTTGACTGTCTCGCATACTGCCCCTGATTCATCAATAAAATCCGCGCTCGCTGGAAGCGCGAAAGTACGCGCGGCCAGTGATCGCGGTTTACCGCGGTCCGGACTCGAGTGTGCGCGTACACTCGCTTTCTCACTGCCAGCCGGATTCCTGCCTTCATAATAATGAGCAATAGGGGGGCGCGAATCTGCCAATTAAGGCGATTAGATTTCAGCTGCGCGATTAAGGAGGATCTGTTAAGCTCAATGGTGCGATCATAGCAATTACATTTAAACAGCGCATTTTTTTTTAGGGCTATGGGTAATGTGTGTGCCATTAGAAAGAATGATTTTAGGGGAACAGTGACTTTTAATGCAAGCTCGCCAGTGTAAAGCTGCCGGAGATGCGCGGCTCTGGCCGCGAGCTTTTTCAGTTGCTGAATAGCGCAACGGCATACGATTTCGGATCGCGAATACGAATGTGCGAGCGATCATCCGATTCTGCTTGATGAATCAGGGGCACTGTATTTTATTTTAGGGAAATCCTACTTCGCAGTTTTTCAGCTTTCGCGGAAGGTTCTGGTCCCCATTAACCGCGAAAAACGAGGGATCATTGTATGGTGACTCAGCTTGTCAGAAACCCTTTGACTCTGTTGGGAATGTTTAACAGACTTCTGTAGATATGACTGAAAAATCTACATGCCTGCAAGTTTCACCTGCAGCATTTAATTTTAAAGACAGATTGATTTGAAAAGAGCTTTTTCATTTTACAGATTATGGTATAAATCATGGTGGGCAATTTTGCCTAAAGTTCGCTTAGAGATTAAATATGTAAATGTGTAACACATAGGTCTAATTACTTATTATTACATTTCCTAATTGAATCCATTGTGAACAAATGTGTAAGCTATGGGTAAAAGTTGGGTGAGTCTTAGGTGAAAATTTTACATATTATATAATATTACATGTTATATTAACAGACACCATAGTGTTGATATAGTATTTTGAGATGGAGAGGTTTAACCTCTTTTTAGTGTAAAACAATTCCAAGTAAAAAGCAGTTTCAGACTGTTCTCCTTCTTAAGTAATGTGCTTTTGGTTGGGAAGGTTTCTGGCGCCATCTGCTGTTTGAAAAGATAATCGTAGTTAGGCATCTCACAGGGCTCCTACTTTGTAGCTGAACAGGTTAAAGGTGGAACAGGTGGGGAGCTGATTAGGTCAGCTCAAAAAAAAAAAATAGGGAGGGGGGACATAGGGCACCTTCATAAAACATTTGTGATGCAGGACAAGGCAATATACTATCTCCCCTCCTATTGTGTGTGCTGCGCTGCGTAATATGTTGGCGCTATATAAATCCTGTTTATTATTATTAATAATGGGCATTACTGCAATACACTTTAATATGTGTGTATTGTGTTTGTGTGTAGAAAAGGAACCATATCTGTGTGTAAAATATACAAGTAAGTGAAGTACACTCAATGGAAATTGTTGACTGAAGCAACTATGAAGCAGCACGTTTGTTTTAGATCTTTATTCAAATGGTGCCTACAGATAACTGATATAAATGTAAATAAAAACCACAATAAATGTGGCCCAATACAGGTAGTCCCCAAGACATACAGAGGACTGCTGGATACAAAGGGGCTTCCCTGCTCATTCCTGTGCAGGACAGAGGCTTGTTGTTCTGCAACATCTTGTAACTCTTTAATGACCAAAACAAACTATTCAGTTGTTTCATTTTGCATATCAAAGCACAGCTCGGCATGTTCCTAGTAGGAAAAATGCCCCTTCTGCACATGCCCGAGACAAGGGCTCGTGCAGAAGGAGCAGCCAGAGCCTCCTGGGATGTTTGACGTAGGTATTCCGGGAGGAAAAATCATTTTTACCTTACATAGAAGTCTACCTTTTAGGTACACTTTAAGAAAGTTCCAAGTATTGGCATTACCCACATGTAACCTTTCAATAGATTGTTATCTCACTCTGCCCGCCACACATTTGCCATTTTTTCTCTAACTCACATTGTTTTCTTGCCATCCCAGAGAACCTTCTTTGCCAAAATAACCACACAAACAAGACGGCAGTATCTCAGGTCCAGTCTCTGTCCATTCAGACAGCGCTAGGGAGGTCATGGCAAGGCTTGAAAAATATATCATGTGCCCGGATATTGTGCAAGAACGCCAGGTAACATTTGAACATGTTCTACTTTATCATTAAAGCTCAGATGGGTTTTGGCTCTCTGAACAATGTTGCATCTTAATCTGAAGGTCAGCTAACCCATTTTGCAGAACTTGTAAAAAATTTTCTCATTTTAGGGCTGTAAAGCAAACATGGGAGCTTAAGAGTCAAAAATGGTCCTAAACATGACATTCAGAAAATGTAGGGAACTAAGGTGGTGGAGGATTTTCTTGGGGACCTGGAAGATAAAATCCCAGTGATAGAACAGCATCACATGTACAACAGATATCCACTCCAAAGCCGCATACACACGTGCAATAATAGTCGCTGGAAAGGAGCTTTTACGATCTTTTCTAACGACTACCACTGCACGATGCATACACAAGTACTGTACATACAGCACCGTTCTTCTCTATGGAGAGGAGAGGGGGAGAATGACGGAGCGACACCCTGCTGCGCTCTCGCCCCCTTCCCTTGCATTAGGATCGTTGGTTGCCCATCGGTCGTTCGGACGATATACACACCAGATTCTCATCCGATATCCGCCTTTAGCCGATTATCGGGCGAGAACCGTTGGACGTGTGTATGTGGCTTTACAGCACACATCAGGATCAGTCTATCCCCCCCCCCAGCACACATCAGGATCAGTCCCCCCCCCAGCACACATCAGGATCAGTCCTGCCATGTCGCATCTCTCTCCTCACCCGAGCATGCCCGGACGATATACACACCAGATTCTCATCCGATATCCGCCTTTAGCCGATTATCGGGCGAGAACCGTTGGACGTGTGTATGTGGCTTTACAGCACAGCACACATCAGGATCAGTCCCCCCCCAGCACACATTAGGATCCAGTGTCCCCCCCAGCACACATCAGGATCAGCTTTGCCATGTCGCATCTCTCTCCTCACCCGAGCATGCCCAGTGCAGCCAGTGAAGAAGAGGCGGTGACCTTCCTACTCTGCACAACCTCTTCCGGTGTCACCGGCTGCCTGTTTCCGGGTACAGACAGCCGAACTGCACTATGGAGCGGGGGAGATAAAAGCGGGTCGGAAGGCGGCGGGCTGTATGGCCGGTACTGAGGTGAGTGGGGGGTGTTAGGCTGTCCGTGGGCTCCTTGTCATGTTGTAGAGCTGTCAGAGCTCTGTGTAATTCTTATCATTGCTACCTGTCAGGGCTGTATAATGGAGGCTCCTCAGGTGTCTCCTTCATTACCATACAGCGCCTTACCTCTTCCATGGTATAACCAAGCCATTCAGCCTGACCGCTACCTACCGACCAGGTGTATCCCTGTATGCCACACAGCCCGGGAATACCTCAGTCATTGCTTCTGCTATAGGCATTCTTCCAGGTCCATCACGCAGCCTGGGATTGGATGGTTTGGCCAGAAGCAGCCGACTGATAGGCTTATCTCTCTGTCACTTTGCTGCCTCCTCCTATCAGGAAGTCTCTTGCAGGACATGAGCTGTACAGCTATTGGAAGACCATAGTGCATTATAATAATAACAAGTTATATTATATATAAAGTTATATATACAGAGAGTCCCGGGGTTACATATGAGATAGGGACTGTAGGTTTGTTCTTAAGTTGAATTTGTATGTAAGTTTGAACAGGTACAATATTTTAATAAATACAATTAGGACAGATTTTTGTCTCCACATATTAGGCAGCATGGTGTCAGTTACTGTATAAAATCCTCACTGTGAGTTAATCACAAACAAAGCAAAAAAAACTGTAGCCTAGACATTCATTAACTTCTGGAGCAAGCTGTGCTTTGATATGTAAAAAGAAACAACTGCAGAGTTTGTCTTGGTCATTAAAGAGTTACAAGATGTTACAGAAGAGCTCAGTCCCAGCTGTGTTTAGCAAAAGGTTTCTTCAGCAAGTCATGCAAACTGCCCCATCACCTCCATCCTGCAGAGGAACAGAGAATCTATGTATCTAGGAGGGGTCTGTATGTTGGATGTCCTTAACTTGGGGATGACCAATATATGTGTATATGTATATTGCATGTAATTGTGCTTCATCTAACCCTGGGGTTCCTCAGTTTTTTATATATTTGGAATGTGATTTTGTTTTATTGGATGTCTTACAATCAGGACAGGTGCAGCCAATCCCCACCCTGGATTTCTGAGAGCATGGCCAGCAGAGTTCGATCAGGAAGATGTTTATTTTATTATCTGATGTAGTAATACTTTACCTGTATAAGTTGATCTCCCCATAATTTCTTGGAGATTCTTCTCCTTCCTGTGCTGCTTAGAAAACTCTGCAGGCAAAACCTGATACCTGAGCAACCTGTCAGCAAGCCTGGACTTCTATGGTTGTGCAAACACGACTCTAAGGACGTCTGTTTGTTTAGCCACCTCATTAATGGGAAGAAAACGGGAGCACTGATGGTTTAAGCTCTCATTTTGTTTTTCAGTGGGAGCCCTTTTTTCTTTATACAGAACCTTTCCTTTTTTTTTTTTTTTTTTGTTTTTTTTTTTTTTGTTTTGTTTTGTTTATTACCATTTTGGGTATCAATTGCTTCAAAGATCCTCTTAGCACGTGGATGTTTTTCAGCAGGACCCAATCCTGCTTTGTGATCCTGCCCATGGGAGCAGCTTGATGGAGTGATAAAATAACACCCCCCCTCCCCCTCGGAGGCTGCCCCACATCCCCCCTCTACTTCCCAGAGTGTCCACATGGATCTTTGTGTACAGTTTTTGTCAGTCACGGCATGCTTCCAATTCTTTAAAAACCTCTGGGTACATTTACATAAAAATCAGGAGTGGCTTGAAGGCGTAACGTGCCATAGATCGGGGATACCTGCAGACATGGCCTATGCACTGAAAAGTGGTAAAAGGCTGGGCAATGATTGGCATGCTCAGGGTGGTGATGTGTGGTGGAGAGACGTATGTATATTGCACTCTGGACATGCAGGCTGTAATTCTGTGGAAATGACACCTTTTCAATAAACAAGGACATTAAAAGTTTAGGCGGTTTTATTACATCTTCCTAATGTGCTACTTAGAGTTGGTGGCAGACGCAGAACTGTCATCACTTTATTAGCCTCCTGAATAAAGGGAACCTGTCATGGTAAATATGTGGAAGCTGCTGTTGCTGAGATTAGTTCTCTGGTCACGTGATGTCTTTGGTTCTCTCTGGTCACGTGATGTCTTTGGTTCTCTCTGGTCACGTGGTGTCTTTGGTTCTCTCTGGTCACGTGGTGTCTTTGGTTCTCTCTGGTCACGTGGTGTCTTTGGTTCGGCAGTTTACAGGCCATCAAACGTCGCTTCTCTCTGAGTAAGCAAACTGTTGTCAGGCAGCGACTAGCAGATTTCAGGGAACCTTCCAACACACAAAGTAAGCAATGCAATATATTAGGGAAATAGATCAGGGTGCCCCTAGAAAAGTTTCCAGCCTGATGGCATTAAATTAAAAGGGGGAGGGTGTGAAGAGCACAACTATTTTGGGGTGTTTAGTAAGAATAGCATGCAGATATTAATATTTTTACACGTTCCATTACTGATGCGGTCTAATCAGCGTAAGCATGATCCTGTACAGGGGCCCAGAACGCTGAGTGCATGGCAGCAGAGCTTTTGGTGTCCCCGTCCCCTTTAGGGACATGCTGGCCACTGAACCAATGATGGGGATGCTGGTATCCCGCTGGCAAGAGCTACACTGGCCACCGAGCAGTTGTCTTATAGTGGCAGGGAGGATGAATCCAGTGGAATCATCATGATAATTAAAGGTTTTGGTAGAACTAAGTTCCTCAGTATTCACCTCTTACAGTGATGAAATGTCTGAGCTCCCTCACCAGTGCCCATGTGTTCTAATCCTTACTATGCGTTACTAATACTTTGCTTAACATATTGGTAAGAAAAGGGTATATTTAATGTGAAGCAGACCTTTGCTACAAAGGAAAAAAAAAGTACAGTTTACAGGGTCTTAACTTTCTAAATCTTGAGATTAACTTTCAACCAGAATTTCCTATGATTTACTAACTATGGGAGTGAAGGCAAGGCCTCCCCTATGAGCTGCATGGACCAAGGATGCAAAGTGATCAATTTAAAAACCTAACAGGCACTATATGTTGCCTTCTTTTTAACACTTGTTTGCTTGTTTACCTAAGGCTACATACATGTCAGATAATTCTCGTCTGATAATTGCCTTGGGGCTTATAATTGGATTCATCCTGGTTGAGTGGGGAGCCGCTCCATCGTTCTCCCCTCTCCATGGAGCCGAACAGCATTGTATATACAGCACTCGTTTAATCTTTTGTCATTGGAAAGGTTTGTGAAAGATCCTTTCAAACAACTTTTTAGGCCAAATCAGGTTCAGAATAAATTGTTGCTACATGGGCGCTTGTGTTCAATAATATACTTTCTGAAAGAATACTTTGCTTTTCTTCTGCCCGTGTTTTGAAACTCCACTGCCTCCCTGCTCCTCAGCTACTGCAAATATCAAACCAGTCAGATGGGTCAAATGCCTATTAGCTGCTGCCTCACACAGAGGTGCCTTGTGTGTCCTGGAATATTGTACAACCATTGGGAGAATCTGCAATGTATGACAGGGAAGCCAAGTAATCAACAAAACCTCAAGTCTGTATTTCCATCAGCATCATTTCTTGCTGCTACTCTTGTCAGGTTCTTTAATGCTTGTCATTGGGCAGTTACTAATTCTTGAAATGTTTAGAGTATTTTGCTCCATTAGAGATAAAACTAACTTCCTGACTCCTATTCTTTTTTCCAGGTTTGAGCCTAGACTGATTTTTTAAAATGGGAGATGCTGCCAAGCAGGTCAGAGACAGAAGTTTAATGGATGGCGAGGATTTTAAAACTCCTGGGAAGGCTCATGATTGCCAAGGAAAGAAGCTAGAATCCCAAAAGTCTAAACCTATTCCTTTCAGCAGCAGTCCTCGGGACGAAACTCGGAACACTTTAAAGAATGTTAGTCCAGGAGGACGAGCAGGAATTGATCATAAAGATGGAGGAAAAAAGTGGTCATCGGATGAGCAAAGAAGGAATTGTGATAACTGGAGGGAAAGACGACCATTTAACAGAACAAGAAATGATTCAACTAGTGAACATGCAGATGGTGGTAGGCAGGATGTTGAGGAGCGGCGCAACAAATCGGGCAAAACACAGAAAGATGCTGCTGATCACACTGGCGTTTCTGGTAATCTCATCTTGCATATAAAAAATTGTAATGGTTGTCTGTGAATTTATTTTTGAGCTCAATGGACACATATATAGAAGTCACCCATTATATAGTGCCACATCCCCTGGTCAGATACTGAATTATCACATGTTTGGGGGGGGAACAAAACTAGACTTTCAAGGCAGACATTTTGTATACAGTTTTCACAATTGTTCGATGTAAATCATGCTATTATAAAACACATTTATAATTGGGTATTTTAAATGTTGTTTAAAGTGGCATGTTTTACTTCTAACCAATTATAAATGTGGTTTACAATGGCATGATTTTCCTCGAACAATTGTGAAAACTATATACAAAATTTCTGTGCCTTGAAAGTCCCATTTTGTTTGCTCCAAACATTTGATAAATCATTTTTTGCTTAATTGAAGGAGTTTTGTACATATCTGTTAAGTTGCTTACATTCATTTTTTTTTTTTAAATTGAGAAACATGAAAAACGTGTTTCAAGAGTTTCTGCCTTATTGTAACACCAGGCGTTTGGGCAAAGTAGAGGATACTGCAAGCAGTAAGTAGTGTATATAATGTTAATATTCCAAGTAAGCACATAAATTAGAATACAGCAGATGAGACATCTCTAGTTTAACAGAGGGAGTAGAGTAAAGAGAGTGCTGGGGGAAATGGTTACCAATGGCAATAGCTGGGCATATTTTGTGTCCCTGTTCTTCAGTCTTATAGTTTGAGCATTTAGCCAGAATGTTTTTTCTTAAATGTTTTATATGGATTAGAAGCTCAGGTGACCTCTAATCAATTTTTTTAAAGTCCAATCACAATTGATGTAAACTTATTGAGTGAAAGAAATAGTCCGAACTTACACACAAAAAACAAAATATCCTTTTTTTTGTTTTGAACAAAATAACCTGGCTGGATAGAAACAAGGTGTCTCCATTGCATAGTAACACCAGGAGCTTTACCTTGACAGGTCACATTCTTTAATTTCTGCATTCTAAATGGGAATCTTCTCAAAGGGGAACTAAACTTAGATACAAATTTAAGCCAGCTGGTTCTTGATTGCAGAATGCTCAGATGAGGTCTCTTCTGCAATAAAAATAAAATTTTCTGCCTGTTTGCAATTTTATTTTAAGTACACTCACCTCTCCTTGCTTCATTGTGGGGTTTGGCATCTTCACCTGGTCTCTTCTGGGGTTAGAATCCTTGGCTATCCTGATTGGCCAGGCCAAAATGACAGAAACCCTATGCATTGACTGTCCTTTTTGCAATGAACAACCTGCTTGCACTTTTTTGTTTTAAAGGTCTAGTGCCACTTAACACTTCCTTCAAGTTTTTTTTTTTTATTATTTGAAATGCTCAGCAGTTCTTTAACTTGTATTCCTACATTTTTATTTTTCTCAGGGACCCGACATAAACAGAAACGTGATAGACGTCGCCGCAAGTCTGAACAGGGAGAGGATGATTGTCTAGAAAGCTTTGTCATAGATGAATCAGCCTTGTCTGAGAAAGAACTAACAGGACTCAAGCAAGCAGAGGAACGCCTAAAGAGAGACTGTATTTACAGGCTGAAGCGGGTATGATACACATTGTATTTCACTTTCTAAATATAGCACAGCTTTGGTACTTGACTACCTGTGCTTGGATCACATATAGCAATGCAACTACCCTACTGAATGGTTTGCATTTTCCTTAATACAGGTTGTTCCTAATTTATTTTGAAGCTAAACTCTAACTGAAATTTTCACCCTTGAAGTTGGCCTTCCTCCCCATTTTATGGGTGTTTAAACTTATGTCTATAAATGATGCTTTAAGAGGAACACTAACTTTAATCCTCACTCAGAAGTTGCTGGCAGCGATGGCCTTTGGTTTAAAGATTTGTCCTGGTAGCTACTGTCATCAGTCAGACCATCGGGGCACCAAGGCTTCTGTCATGGCTGCGTGGGACCAGTGTAGCAAAATAAAAGGAAAGCTCTGGTGGGTGTAAAGGATGTTTTACTCCCAAAAGCATCATTCTCTAGACAAAATTAGTAAAAGGAACTATTACTACTTGTAATGAGGGGGATCCACTACAAGGTAAAACATTATTTTGGCTGGTATTCAACTTTTTAAGTTTTCTGATTTTCATGTCCCTGGTATTTATACATTGGTGCATGATTGTTTTATATTTGGCCTTACTATAAATGACAATAGTTATATGGTTAGTACAATTTAGTGTCTTTTATTTATTAGACTTTAGGTGCATTTTTACTTGGCCCATGTAGGAGGCTATTAAATAGCCAAAAATGTGATCGCCTATTTGAATACAAATGCACTGCTTTGTATGTCTTTTCCTATTGGCCATATCGGATACCAGTTGCCTCCATAATCATTTCAGGAAAACTTGTACATTCAAATAGAATTTGAAAGTGAGTGGTCTTGACCACCAGTCAATGCTTTGGAGTTCTGGAGGGGCTAAGTTTTGTACCATGAATTTACCATGGGCGTCCCAGCATTTAAAAGGACTTCTTATTCTACCACTTAGCAACTGGGAAAAGAACTGTCCTGTCCTTTCTTTTTTTAGGCATGTCTTGGTGATGGGGCAGTTGTATTTCAAAATGATTGCCTCAAATACAAAGTCAATTTATGACCAAGCTTTTTCCTGGAGCATCCTTTAAACATTTTGGGCTTTTAAACCTACTGCTTGGAGTAGGAGTGACACATTTGTCTTCTAAAGAAAACCTTTTCTAATATCTGTTTCTGTCAAAATAGAGCCCTTTTTTATTGTTTTTTGAGGAACTCTAGCTAACTGCTAACAAAAAGACTTCAGTCTTCTAATTCAGGATTTCTCGTCATATGTGCCCCTCTGTAACCCCACAAAGTTATCATGTATAGTAATGAAGATGGCTGAAATTGTTAGTTACTGGACAGACATACAAAAACATTGCCCAATTCCTTCTTTGGCCCTTTGGCTTCTTCACAGCCTCTTCTTATTGGTGAGTGGGGTACAGAGAACAGGTTCAGTCCTTTTTTCTGATTGATTTAGCAGTATGTTTCCATTGTAAGGCCCTTTTTAACTTGTGTGGGTGGGTGATGGTCCCTGTATGTGACCAAACATTTCAATAACTTTTTAATAAAAAGGGGCTTGGGAGAACAGTACATGGTTTCTACCAAACGTCAAGTCATTGTCAAAAAAGACATTGTAGTGAAAAATCACTAAAAAGGAACAACCTAGTCCTTCAGTTCTGACATGCATTGGCATTTGTTGTGAATTGCATCTTACTACTTTATGTATTTTTCAGTGTCCTCGAAAGTATCCTACAGCGATTTATACTTGTAAACTTTGTGATTCCTTTGTCGATTCTATATCTTCTGCACACAAACACATAAAAGAGAAAAGACACAAAAGAAATTTAAGGGTAAGCAAGTTTAGTTCTTTTATTTGACCTAACATTGAAGGCATGTGTACGGCGGTGACATAAATATGCTTTGCTTGGGAGAACTGCTTCCTGCTACGAGCGTCACTAGTATGAACTATGTAATAACGTTTTCTAGTACTGCCTGGGAAATTCCAGGATGGAACGGAGTTGCTCCTCCGTATGCGAGCCGGCTTTTTCTTCCGGTTTTTCGGCATTGATCAGTAGAAAGACTGCATGCAAGCACCTTTAATAACCAGAGCAGGCAATTGCAGAGCTCGTCTGTAAGTTTTGCATGTCTGATAGTCTATATTGAGCTCTAAGTTAATCTGAAAGAATCAAAAACTGCATACAATGGTCTGTACAGGGCTAAGTAAATTGTTAGCTGCATATGTCAACCTCCTGCATGCACAAGACATAGTGAAGTAAGGTTTGGTACACCTGGCTTGTGTGTATGCTTATATAACCCTGTGTGTGAGCCAGAGGGATTCTTATGTGAAATTTGAACTGGGGGGGTTGTTGTGTGTGTGTGTGTGTGTGTGTGTGTGTGTGTGTGTGTGTGTGTGTGTGTGTGTGTGTGTGTTTTTTTTGTTTTTTTTTGTTTTGTTTTTTTTACAACTTTGATAAGCTAATTCTGGCTTAGATCCTGTCCATCTAGTGATGGTCTGATTCTGGAGATTTTAATTGCATGAATACAGTACATATCATTGTAAACTGAATATTTAACCCTGCAACAGACCATTCGTTATGGGTACTTTAATGGGCTTAGGCAAGTTTATTGTGGTAGTAGCAGGAGTATTTCTTTTGTTGTGGGAATGTGTGTTTGTGTTTATGGATAATGATTACAACTGCTGGTTTTGTAGGATAAAAAAGAAGAGGATTTACTGACAACTCTGCCACCACCAACAGAATCCCAAATACAAGCAATTGCTATAGCAATTAATAAAGTGGTTCAGGAGCATGGCTTGGATAAAGAAGATTTGGTTGAAAGGCTTTCCACTGTCTCTGCAATGGAAACAATTATTCAGGAAAATCTTCCAGGTTTGTTACAAGGTTTCCTAATGCATAGTTACAGCTTTTTTTTTAATCTCTAATAAATGTATATATTCTTACTGCATACATTTACAGGCTGCTCACTTAGACTGTATGGATCCTCCTGCAGCAGAATGGGATTCAAAAATTCAGACATGAACATAGATATTCAGTTTCCTGCCAACGTAAGTAACCTTTTTCTAATAGGACAGATCAATTAATTACTAATAGTTGCATTATTTGATTATTATTTGTTTATGATCAATTAATTGAACACTTCCATGCACTGGGTTAGACATTCAAGCACTATGCTAACATAATTTAAGTTTATTACTGACATGGGTTGGCAGTCTGCCCTGCATCTTTCTGTACAGTGATACTGGCATTAATATAAACATTCTTGACAATTAAGTGTGGTTTGTCTGACTGGCATTTTCTTGAAATAAATAATAAATGACTAAGCCAGCTGTCCCCTCCCAAAATTTGATCAACCAGGTAATGTCAGGACTGACCTATAAAGTGACAATGTCATGTTTATGGCTAGCCAAGCCAATAAATGTTAAAGGAAAGTATATTCTCTTACCTTGAGCTTGTTTATTGTTCAGTGTTAAATAGATAAGGCAAAAACAATTTTTCAGTTTACATTTTTTTTCTTGCTATTCTGTATCTTCATTCTATTGTATATATTGTACTATTGTCAAGAAAAAACATTCTTAACTTGACCTTGGTTAGTGACTCAACATAATAAATCTAGGGTGTCAACGTAAAATACAGATTACCATTTTCAGAACTAAATACTGTATCTGTATTAACAGCTCTCTTTGGTTCTTTAATGACAGGCTTTTTTCAAACTGCTTTTCATGTTGAATGGTTACCAAACATGTTGACACATTGTTTCCAGTTAGCTGACTTATATAGTGTTTATGTTCTTATTATATCACTGCGGAACTTGTGCATGAGTATATGTTGACCTCCATGTACCTTTTAGTTTTATAGTAGTTGGTCATTTCTACCTATCCGAATCTTTAACGTATACATGTACATATTTATGTTTTATATACAGGTACATATTTGTTTTATATTTTTTTTGCAGATGAATCAGCCGGATGTCCTCTTATTAATTCAAAAGAGCCTGAAACAGAGTGGTGAGGATAACTGCTAGATTTCCTGTGTGTCTCTGAAGGGGAATATACCCTGAATCATTTCCCTGTTATACCCAATGTTACATTTTGAATGAAATCCCAATGCCCCTGCATTGCAATGCACTACAGTATAGAAAAATGCATTAGGTCTGATATTTAAATGAATATGCTGACTTAATGCAGTGACCAGAAAAAGCTTAGGCAAAATAGATTTAGCAGAAGGTTTTATGGCAAGAGACCTTATTCTGCTATAAAACCTACTTGTTAGAACCACGTTTTTCATATTTCAAATTGTCCCAAAATCCATGTGACTGGCACGACAGGATGGGTTTCAGAATTTAAAAGTTCAGTGTCCTGTATTCTCTCTACAATTCATTTTTTTCATTTTAAGATATCTCTTTACAACAGATGTAGTGCTCCTGTATGCTTCATACAGATTCCAGATAAGTTGTTGAAAGCAAAATTGCTATTTCATACATGTGGCAACTACCGGTATGTAATCATTGACAGAGCTTGGCAAGGCACTGTACAGAAAGTAGATCTCAATTCTTTTTATATATGGGCATCCATGACCATGTTCTGACATCACTTCCTTTCTGCTGTCTGCCCATGTATACTATGATTATGATGGTTTTGTAGGCTAATTATATTTAGGGGGGGGGATGCCAGAGCCTACACATAATAGCCCAAACAAATCTGTCTGGGTGTATTGGTCATTGTTGCCAAAAACAATTGTGGATTTAAATGAATGGATGAATTCTTGGAATGAGGGATAATCTAACAATGTGCAAGGTGTTATTTGTTTCAACCAACTTTTATCTAGCCTGTGTATGGGACTTTAATGTATAAGTTGAGCTGTAGTTTAAAAGTCACTTTTGTACACTTTCTAAGTTATGCTGTAAAAATACATTTATAATTTAGCCCAGTCTATATGTACTGTAGAAGTCTTAGATTACATTGCAGTCTTGAGAAATTGCTTGATACCTCTAGTTCTCAAATTATTTTACCTCTCTTCAGTTCAGGGAAGTCTTCTTTGGTTATGTTTGTAGTATAAATTTGTGTGGGAGCCTACACATGTAAAAGATATGTAGTCTGGTCTCCAACATATCCATCTATCTTGACCTTTGCAGATTTGTTCACTGCCTTTGATGCTGATTTCCATGCAAGAGTTCCTGTAGTGGTCTGTACAGAAAAGAAAAGGTTTGTACAATAACTATTCTGAAACACATTTGAGAAATGAAGTTTGATAATAAAGCTGAAATCCAGGCTTTTGCTTTGATGGGCCTTCAAAGTAATGATTACTTGGTGCTTCTCTGATAAAGTACTGTTTGTCCTAAAGAAATGGCAAAATACCATGCTGCAACTACCTTGTTATCTCATTTTAGCTGGTAGACTGCCTCTGTGACCTTTTTCATTCTGGCCTATGGTCCTACTTTAGTGCGTCTTGTTTGTCCTCCTGATATCACCCCCCATTTATTCATAAAACAAGAGCTTCATTTTACAGGTTCTGGCTTCACAATTCTTATTTGCATACCTGTGCTTCATACAGATGTAACTTTTTTTTTTTTTTCTCCCAATAGTGGTCGTGTTTGTAAAGTAAGTGCAGGCAATGAAAATGCTTGTCTCACCACTAAACTTCTAACTACTTTGGGTTTACTGGAAACAAGGCTCATACCCCTGGTTGTGGCATTTAGATACTGGGCGAAGGTAAACCACAAGTTTTCTTTCTCTACTTGCTCTTAAAAAGATGGTTTGTTTTGAAGTGGTTTCATTTTTATGGAATTGATTTTAGTAAAATTGGTCTTATTTCACTAGTGAAATGATAGCATGATATAACCACATAACTTGCCATATAGGAATTGAACTCTAAATGATGGTCCTATGATTTTTACCCTGGGTGTGTGTATTGAGATACCTAATATGTTGCACAACTATATGCTTTTCATTTTGTAAATTTGGTATAAATGTTAGTGGTCCTTTCACTAGTTTTTTGAGAAGTGATGTCCATATAATGTAAGCAGACATTTAATTTTAGTGAAGAGTCTGCTTTAAAGTTCAGCTGTGGATTTATGGTGCAAAACCTGCATAACAATACTTGCAACACCACATAGAGTCCTAACAATGTTAACATGGTCCTTTCACTAGTTATTTGGGAAGTGGTGTCCAAATAATGTAAACTGACACTTAATTTTATTTAAGACTCTGCTTTAAAGTTCAACTGTGTAATTTATGGTACAGCAGCACCTGCATAGCAATACTTGCAACAATGCATAAGAGTTCTTACCATCATTCTTTAAAATTGAGGTGAGTGACTCCTAATGCCACCAGCCCATACAGATCATGGACACGGGAGTCCCCAATCTGCAATCTCTCCGCAGTTTGGCACCAGGAGTAAAAGGGTTAAGGTTTACCCTCAACGTCCCCGATTGGTACCTAAGATTTGGCAGCAGTATGGGTGGTTAAGGGACTAGCTTGCTAGCCTTTTTATTAATTTGAGGTTGTCAGGGGGCTGGGTTAATTAAATGGAAACAGTGGCAGGCTGGAATCTATTTGGTGCATTCGATGCATCACTGCACTAAACTGTATCAATAGTTTCTAACAGTCTTAAGGAGTATAAGTTGATTGGAATAGTTTATTTATGTGTGTGTTTTGTTAGTATTTTTTTTTTCTTTGTTTTGCAATAGTTCTTGCTCTGGGAAGCACTGCTTGTATAAAAAAAACATACCTAAAAGGTTCCATCAAAGTTTAATTTCTCTTTACTGTTTATTATTCAAATTTAAATTTTTTGTGCACTTTGCGTTTTTGCTTCAAATATTGAAGCATAAAAATCCAAAACACTTCTCAGAGTTTTTGTGTGTTTTTTTTTTTTTTTTTTTTATCACCAATTCATTCTTTTGTGTTTGTCTGCAGCTCTGTGGCATTGACAGACCAGAAGAAGGGGGCTTGCCACCTTACGTACTTGCTCTCATGGTGTTGTTCTTCCTTCAACAAAGAAAGGAGTCTGTCCTACCTGTGTATTTGGGATCATGGGTATGTACTACTTTGTGTGGGCAAAGTTTGTAGCACAAAACCGCATGAATATTTAGTGTATGAATATTGTGTGGCTTAAAGCCAGAATGGCGTAAACACTCCTCCATGCAAAGAATGAAAATATTTTTCTTTTTCAGATTGAAGGCTTTACTTTGTCCAAACTTGGCCAGTTTAGCTTGGGAGAGCTTGAGGATGAATATGTAAATTGGATACAGACTGCTGATGGTAATGGAGAGAATATCTCCAATGAGCAATGCCAGCTAAAAGGAAAGGCAAGTACACATGTTCTTAAAGTAACTGGCCTTCACAAGCCCCAGGTTGGTTATGATCAGCTAGAAAGTAGGCAACGAAAGAAGATCCCCACATCCTACAGCATGAAAAATAGGGGGTAGCTATTTACAAAATGTCTATTACAAAATCAGTAATGTAGAGTGTTTTAATATTTTTCTTGGATGATGTTGTCTCTGGTGCCCTTTCCACTTACTTGGCCATGTGAATGGTTAAGTATAGGAGAGGCATAGACATGACACTGGTACCAGTTTTTAAATGAAAAATATGGTTAGTTCAAACACTGAGTAGCTGCTGAATCCAACTTTTAGTGTGTTTGGGGGGTAGGGGGAGTTTCTTGCTTGGAGAACGGCTTATGTTTTCATGCATGTGGTCTGGGGTCATATCATACTACATTCTCATGTAATTGTTAAATGATTTTTGCAGGTTCCAGTCATCTTTCCTGATGAAAAACAATGTTCTGCCTCTATTGGTCAGTTGTGGGTTGAGCTGTTGAGATTTTATGCTTTGGAGTTCAGGATGAATGACTTTGTCATCAGTGTCCGTGTTAAGGACAAAATATCTAGGGAACTGAAGGACTGGCCCAAAAAACGTATTGCTGTGGAAGGTAGTATTGCTTTATTTGTCTTGAACAACCCTTCATATACTTTGTACAATGTCTAATAATGTTCATTTTTAAAATATAGATCCCTATTCTGTAAGAAGGAATGTTGCAAGATCCTTGAACAATCAGTTATTATTTGAATTCTTGCTTCACTGTTTAAAGGCTACATACAAATATTTTGCCATGCCACAAACGAATTCTCAGAAATCGACAAAGCACCCCAATTCTACTTCAACTGTTGAACAGGAAGGCAAACAAAGTAAGACTGATAGGGAATATGAATTGCAATCAAATGTTCATAAAGCAAGTAAAAAACTGGAAAATTTGACCATAGACGATAATGAAAACGCAATGAACATTTCCTCAGTTAGTTTGAACCACTCTGAAGGCGTAAACGATAAGGTAACGAAAAAGTTAGTCTTTAGCCCACTTGCAGATCTTACAATTAAGGGTAACGGTTGTATAAAAGAAACTTTGGCAAACCCCGAAGATGAAGGGTCAGATGATGAGCACCCTTTAGAAAAGGAAAAAAATGATTACATCCTGATTGGCCAAGGCTTTGATGAGGACTGTGAGGTTGGAGACACTCATGTGGCAGGCAATGAAGAAACAGACAGCCTTTCTGACTTTGAAGGGGGTTTGGAGGCTGCTGACATATATTCTGAAAAAGTGGACTTGGATGAAGAAAGCACAGAGGGAACTGATGAATTGGAGGAGACCGCACATGAGTTTGTGGATCAAAAGTTTGATCTGGCAGATGCAAATAGCTCAGATGAAGATGAAGAAAATAGCCTGCTTCTAAATTGCAGAGAGCATTTGGACAGTCTCACAGCAGATGAGTTGGAGAACACATATACAGGTTCAGCAGATGACCTGTTGTCTGAAGATGAGCAGCAGGCAGAACATGTGTCTTCTGAGAAAAGTTTGAAAGACCAAGAAAAAGGCAATGCAGAACTCCCCCACACTTTAAAAACTGAAGATTCCAAGAAATTAAACGTTGCCACCGAAAACTGTGGCATGGAAGATTTTACTTTATTTTATGAATTTAACAATCGTATTTTCACCAGAGGCAAGGTATGACCAAATGTTAAAATATGTTGTGTGGGATGGGGAGGGAGAATTAATTTGGAGAATCAGACCATGACATTTCCCTAATGATAAAATATTCTGTACATAACACTCACAATATGGCACATCTAGCCCACCCAGTGCCTTCATTCAGCTATTACAAGTTCTATCCTCCATCACTGATTCTGCATGCCTTTGATGCTCCTCAAAACCTTAGGTGGCTGCTGATATACAGGAATTGCATTGCCCCTACCACCCTGATTTTTTGGCATCTTACAGGTACTAGAACTGTACACTGCACAAAGGAAAATTACAGAACGTCAGGAAAAACTGACTTTGTATAAGGGGCTGAATTCCTATGCTAGTTTTCTCTGTAGTACTGGGGTACCAGTCATAAGACATTTATTCCTAGCCCATAGAAGCCTAGGGTCAAATTAAAGAAAATCAAGGTTTCGCATTTAATGTATGTTTCTGCGTAATGTTGGCACTTGTATAAAGTTGAATATTTATATTTAAGTGAAGACCAACATCTACTGAAAAATGTCGGACCATTGTACTTATTGAGATAATAACTTGTATTGTATCCTAAAGAGAGCCTGTAACACTTTGCTTTAAAAGAATGTATATTAGTGAACATCTGGGATATTGCTTAGTAGCATATATATTTAAAACATTTCTTTATTCAGCATTTCTAACATTGGGCATTACACAGGTACATGTTCTAAAATAAACATGACATGGATTACAAGTTTAAAAAAAGTTTTAATTTTTATAGGTGCATTAGTGAAACTTCCTAATCTGGCCTCATGTCTACAATGTATTTTTTATTTTTGGAACTTAGCTGCCCTCTGTAGTGTGTAACTTGTGTAAGAAAGAAGGACATCTAAAAAAAGACTGCCCAGAAGACTTTAAAAAAATTGAACTGGAACCCTTGCCTCCTTTAACACCCAAGTTTTGCCAACTTTTGGATCAAGCTTGTATGCAATGTTACAGTAAGTAGACTTGATATCGTACTGTACTATTCTAGTATGTTCTAAAACTCATTTTCTTTAGGACTGTTATTTATTCTATTATTCTTTGGTATAGGTTTTGCCAAAACCCCCTGTAAGATAAAGTTCATGTAGCAGTTTTCCAACTGCATATGGGACAGGCTGAATCTGTGCTGCGAAATGCACCAAATCAGAAGGATCCTAATGGCATCCATAGGGGCATAGTCGCACAGATGTTTTTCTCCATGATGGTTTAAGGAACCCATACATAGCCTGTTGCAAATCTTTGTAAAGAGCATCCCCATTGCTGACTTGTATCAATTTAAAGAAGGTGGGGTGAAAACACTATATAACTACCCCCATTCTACCTATTGATGTGAATTAAGGAATATGTTCATTTGTTTCGCCTTATTCTTGTCTCTTCTGGCCAACTCTTGTAAATTAATATTACAGAAGTTTTTTCAGAGCAGATTTTGAAATTTGTTTAAATGTCATTATTTTGTGATGAACAAACAAGTAGAAATATACAAAAAAACATCAGCCTATATAGCAGAATAAGAGGTGTTACATTAGTCTAAAAAGTTATTACATGTAAATTATGGGATTATTACAAAATATTTAAGCATACCATGCTGTCCAAAGGTGACTACAGTTTATTTGGCATATGACTGTAGGGTATACCTCAAAACCAATGACACAAGCTTCCTTCTCAAAAAGAGCCCCCATCTAGTCAATCTGGAATATGTGACTTTTTTGATGAATGGTAAGGGTAGCAGGATCTGGGCCTATACATGTAAAATAACTTTCTTGACCACTACCCAGATAGACCTTTACCACATCTTTGATTCTCACCACTTGCAGATTTAGTGCTCCAAAGACTGAAGATACAGACATGCCGAAGACAAGCTCAGATAGTTTACCAGACATACTAAAGCATCATCACAACTATTTCTAAAAAGTATTTAATCCTGGGCCAACATAATACATGGTATATAAGTCATAGTCTGTGACTTCACATTTTTAGAAATTGGGAGAACTAAATCCCATCTGGGGCAAAAAGAGAAGTATGCACCATGAAAATCCATGACATTTGACACAATTGTCATGATGTGCTGGTAACTTTGGTAAATGTCAAGAGGTCAGACTTTGCCCACTGCCTGGTTTTCTATTATATGCCTAATAAAACTGTTTCAGAGCAGCAACTGTCTTTAGTTCAGGTGACAGGATATGAAGCTCAAGCAAAGTAAAACTGAACTGGATAACCATGTTGCATAAATAAGCCAATGATATGCAAGTTCTTTTATTTCACTTTTTTTCTCCATGATTGCAATGATTCAAATAGGTCAGCAACTATTTTTGTCAACAAAGTTGAAATGTTAAATATTTTTTTTCTTACCATTATCCTCCTTGTCACATAGCGGATTTTTCTCCATCAGCGCTGGAGGGTAAAGCCCGGGAACATATACGTCAGGATCTGGAAGATTTTATAAGACGTGAATTTCTGGGTAAGTACTTTTTTACACCGTTTAGGTGGGGACATACATTTCAGAGCCTAAAGTAAAGAATTCTGAAGCCAATCGGTACCTTTCTAAACGAGGTAATAAATATGTTCAAAACTTATGTAGATGTAAAAGTAGACTACACATTTTTAGACATGTTGGCTACATGTCTTGTGCCATGGCTTGAGAGAGTTAAACATTGCATTTCCCTGTATTGACAAAGTGTAGGGCTATGTGAGGGATTTTTTTTTTAAATTAAAAAAGTCTAAAAGATTTAACTGCATTTGTAGCCAGGCTGACTTCACACATGTGCATTGTGGGAACTGTGATGACTTAAGAGTTGCATGCCAACTCCCCACTGAAAACCTTACACCCCCTGAATTTTTTTTAAAATTAAAAATGTGTAGTAGACCTTAGTTCTGTAGCATTCATTTTAACTGAAAATATGGTAGCACAAATAGTATTAAACTATTTTTATATTCTCGCATACATCTAAAAGATATGGCTTGTTTAGCAAACTTGTACATTTTTCTGTTATTGTGTTCCACAGGTGCAAGACTTAACCTATTTGGTTCCTCAAAAAATGGTTTTGGGTTTATAGAAAGTGACTTGGATATCTGCATGACATTTGATGGGCTTGAAACAGCTGAGGTACCAATTTTGTTTCATGTGTTTTTTTAATGCTTACATTTTTTAGTACATTCAAAATATATATATATTTTTTTTTTTTTTTTTAAGGATCTGGATTCAATAAGGATGATTGAAGAATTGGCAAAACATCTTCGAAAACATCAAGGTATGTTTCTGCTGGAAAAACTTGACCTGTAATAAGGACACTCTTTTGAGGCCTTTTCATAATTGTATGATTAATGTCAGCGCAGCTTGACCTCATCCACCAAATTGAGTAAATTGAAAATTCACTTTGCAAATGAACATTCTTCTTTTTAGTAACATATTTCAGAGGCTGGGATCAATGTATGCAAGTAGGTGGCTAGTCTGAGTTCTGTAGTCCAGTGGACAGGGCTGACAATGCTAGTTGGCATTTCAGAGCAGAAAAATGTCCAATTAACAGGAAGTTGGTAGCATACATGTATAAAAAACAAAAACATATGTAACTACTTTTTTTTTAAAGGAATAATTATGAAGAAAAGTTAAAACATTCTTTTTCTTTAAGATTACTAACATTTAACTTTGCTAAAATTGTTTAGGTCTAAGGAATATCCTTCCTATTACCACAGCAAAGGTGCCAATTGTAAAATTCTACCATGCAAGAAGTGGTCTTGAAGGAGACATTAGTTTATATAACACGCTGGTGAGTGTTCATAAAATTTGACATATACCTTGTAACCTATTCTCAGTCTTGAATAAAGTAGGGAATCTGTTGTCTTCTTTTTTTAGGCTCTTCAGAACACTAGGCTTTTGGCATCATATGCTGCTATAGATCCTAGAGTAAAATATCTTTGCTATGTCATGAAGGTTTTCACAAAGGTACACTCCAAATTTTAACTTTTTATTCAAAACATTGTTGTATGAGTATCCTTTATAAACCTTTTGTTTTCTGTAAAGATGTGTGACATTGGAGATGCTTCCAGAGGCAGTTTGTCGTCATATGCCTATACTCTTATGGTGCTATACTACCTTCAACAGAGAAATCCACCTGTTATCCCTGTCCTTCAAGAGGTGAGTTACTTTGTACATTGTGAAAGGAATGGCACTGTTATAGGATTTGACATAAATAATCACACTGAATCAAAGTGTAATTACAGATAAATTATTGACACACCATTTTTTTTTTTTTTTTTTTTATAGTAAAAATTTTAATTTAGGTCTACTTTAAAAAAGTAACCCATCGTAACCAACTCTTGAATTATGCTTTACTTTTAATACTTGTAAAAAGGAAAAAAAAACATAAACCAACTAAGTATTATGTAAAGGTTTTTGTAAACAAAATGTTTTTTTACCTTTATGTTCAAAATGGTTCATTTTTAGATATGAGTACTTAAAACGAGGTAGCTCTAATCCTACACTCCCTACCCTTTTACCTGACCTAAAACACCAACACTGTTCAGTACTTCAGGATCTAGGTAACAGGTTTTCTGATTACATCCCATGCTGATTGCCTTTAGGTTAGGTGGAGCCATATATAAGAAAAAAGGAGCTGTACTGTGTGTGGCTCTAGGCAACATAATTGTGGAACTTGATGCCTGGATCTCCATAAATACAGAACTGTGGTGGTGAAGGGTCGGTTAGATTGAATCAGTGATGGAGGGGATTAGGGTACATAATTAAAGGTGTGCTTTTCATTTGGTATACACTGCAACACAAATATTTTAAATTTCCATAACCTGCCACAGTCCTGCTTTCAAAAGAATGTTCTGATTATGCAAGAACCTAAAATACAATACACAGGTGCCAGGTCTCAAGCTTTGATCTCCTATCTAGACTTTGCTTCCTTTTGTGTTTAATTTTTTTATTGTTTATTCTAGATTTACCCAGATGGCCATAAGCCTGAAATATTCATCGATGGCTGGAATGTGTACTTCTTCGACAAATTGGATGACTTAGTAAGAACTGGAGTTTTTATGTAGGAAGAATGAGTGAGTGTAAGGAGATCAATAGGTCTGTAGTTATAAAAAGTTGCTTTGCTTCCACCTCCCAGTAAATGTAGAGCTTCTTGGGAGAGTGGGTGCAAAGGAGAATTTGTATAGAAAAAATGGCTATAAGAGTGAAACAAACAAAACTTGTGAAGATGGGAGTGGCCACTGAAGGGCCTATAAAGAGGGGGCCATATTGCTTTGACTCTGACTTGAAAGGAAATGAATGATGGCTAACTTGGGAAAGTGTTAGTGGGGAAACTTGCCTATTGTGTGCTTTGCATAGAGTCTGGGGCTTCTATTCTTAAAAGGAGTACAGTATTCATGATGTGTTTTGTTTTTTGTAGCCCAAGTACTGGTCAGATCATGGAAAAAATAAGGAGTCTCCTGGAGAACTATGGCTGGGACTTCTTCGTTTTTATACTGAAGATTTTGATTTTAAAGAACATGTAATTTCCATCAGAAGAAAAAGTTTGCTAACCACCTTTAAAAAACAGTGGACTTCTAAGTACATAGTCATTGAAGGTAACAACTGCTGGTAAACTATTTGTTATCATAACAAATTGTCATTTGCTTCCATATGTAGATGTTGTATGTTCTTCAAATGATTTCTTTCCTTATTCAAAAATTATTAGAAAATAGGTTATAGTTTGTTGGTTAAAGTTTAATATAATCTAAAGACATCTTGTACAGCTATCCTGATTTTCTTTTCTCCTCTTCTCTTTTTTGAAAACAGATCCTTTTGACTTAAATCACAATCTGGGCGCTGGACTGTCCAGAAAGAGTAGGTATCCTTAAAGTATATATAATGTACTTCATAAGCAATGAGTGATCTTTCTTTCTTTTAAACTAGCTAAGTTTAAGGAACAGCCATGATGACTTAGAGGATAACCAATACTAATATTGATCCTCAGTCACAGACATTATTATGTTGTGGCACAAACTTGCAATAGCAAAAATACTAGATGGAACAAAATACCTATAATACATGATTGGTATCTTGTATTTTGTAGAGCTTAATAACTTACACAGGTTTTCATTGTGGTCTCCTTTCTTTTTTCAGTGACTAATTTTATAATGAAAGCTTTTATCAATGGAAGGCGGTTATTTGGCACCTCAGTGAAAAGTTTTCCCAAGGAATATCGGTGTAAAATGGTAAATAGCTTGGTGATAATTTTGCCAAATATTACTCATTTGCATTGAAAGAAATCTCATCAAAAGCAAGCTTGTGTGTGGGTTTTTTATTCCCTATCCTGGCTCTTTACATTTTATTACCCAAATACAAAGAGCTGTTAGGGACTTTACAGTCATAGCTGTTTTGCAGGGATATAGTTGTGAAATAGAAAATGGATACCCAGACATTGTTTGTTAGCTAGCCTTAGCAAAATCCATAAAATGAAATCTTTAGAAAGGCATGGCCATGTCAGCACTCAGCTATTGCTTTTGTTTGAAGTGGTTTTAAAAGCCTACATGTTTAGTGTGCTGGTTTCATATTTGTAATTTTAATAACTTATGACTAGAGGATCAAATGGCTGTGTATGCAGCAAAAATGTTCTCATCTCCTAGCCACAATCTTAAAGTTGTTGTTGAAATATGTATATATAAATTCACTTAATGAGAGATGTGCAATATTGATATGGGAAGTGAATGTGAAAAGGGGATTATACTGCACTTCCAATTTTTTTTAAATTTTAGTACTGCGGCGACAATACATTTTTTCATTTCTTTTGTAGCATATTGAGTACAACTCAGTGAAAGATGTTTTTATAGTCTGTTGCATTTACTAAGCTTGCCCTTCAGATTTAGAAATGTGTGTTTATAATTTATATGCATACTAACTATTCACTATTCCGTAATAATTTTTTTTTTTTAAATTTCCTCCATAGGAGTATTTCTTTGATCCAGATGTACTGACTGAGGGTGAAGTTGCACCTAACGACAGATGCTGTCGAATTTGCGGAAAAATTGGACACTTTATGAAAGATTGCCCTATGAGAAGAAAGTAAGCCACAACTTGAATTGTTCTGATAGTGGGTAAAGTGTGTAGTGTGAATTAGATAAGGTTTAAAATGTAATATTGCTGTTTTTTTTTTTTTCTATGAATAGAATTTATTCCACGCGGTCTTTAAAGGGAAACTAAACCTTCCAAATTAATTGTAACCAGTCAAGTCTGGTATTGCAGAAATGACAGGCAATGTCCTATCTGCAATAAAATAACCTCACCTCATGCACACGGGCTCTGCAGAACTTCATCTTGGATTATCCCTATGGTCACTACTACGCCACCTAAATACTCTTGCCATATATTTTAACATACTTACTAAGGCCTGTAGAGTCTGAGACATACCCCTCCTGTTTTTGGCAACTGTGCTTTGCATGGTCTAACCTTGAGGTCAGTTTGTTGGGAAAGACACTCCTGGGAAGATTAGCAATGGTCTAGAATCTATTCTCACTGCAGAATGGTGGACCTCAAAGTGTTTGGAAATGGTCTTCACAGATTGTTGGGGAGCAACAGTTGCTTCTTATTGCTCTTTGGTTAGGTATTTCCCCTTGGCTGTGTTAACACACCATAATATTCAAGACCAGCAAACTGCTAAGACATTTGCTTTGATAGATGTGGTTACACTTGCTGATCAATTATTCTGTTGCTTTAGATTTTCATCACTTGGCTTCTGCTTACCCCTTATGTATGTATAGGGGTGTGTGTACGCCTCTGCCTTGTGTTTAATAAAGTAGATATCCACTAAAAGATACTGGAGGTTGTTGTAATCTGTTTGTTGTAAAGTAAATAACCGTAATGAAATCCTGTCTACAAGGGGGAAATGTTGCTTTCAGTAAACTGGGTAACTTAATTTCAGTCATTATCTAAGGCAAAAAATTATATTTGAATTATATTGCTGCTTACCAGTTCAGATGTAGTAGCTGCATTTACCCACTCTGCTGTATCCATGACGGGAGCTATGGTTGTCACTCCGCTGTTCTAATTACACTACAAATGTCTTCCTCTTATCTCCAATATGTCGTGAGCAGAAAGACTTTATAGTTTACAAAGATTTGCTTAAAAGGAAAAATGAGTTTGTGCTTTGAATTTAACTCGCAGTAAATGAGACGTTGCATTTCTGGTAGAATTAGAGTATTTTCTGTATTTGAGAAAAATGTGCTTTCCCTAACTATTTCAGCCACTACATTTAAGACTGGTAAGCTACAATTTTGTTAGGTTTAGATATACTTTAATTTAGAAGTTCAAGTGACCTTTGACACTTTACTTATCAGAATTAGAAGGCGCAATTATGAGGATTACCAAAGATACCCAGACAAGAGACAAAGAAAAATTGAGGACAAGGAGCAGGGAGGAGGCACAAATGTAGATGGAAGAGAGCTACATTCAACTCCAAGAAAATCCCAGCAAGGAACATGGGGCAACAATGAATCCTGCAATAATAGGACACCAAGATCTGGCTCTGAAAAGTGGAGGAGACAGGACGACCGGGAGTTTAGGGAAAAACGCTGTTTCATTTGTGGACGGGAGGGTCATCTTAAGAAAGAATGTCCTCAGTATAAAGGGGCAGCAGGTGAGTAACTACTTATTGTGGTTAAACTATATCTGTTTAATCAGCCTAACATTTTTTTGTTATGGAAAAGTTTTTGTCCTACCAGACTTGGTAAAAGAACATCTTTTTTTTTTTTTTTTTTTTTTTTTTAAGTGCAGCTACATACAGGGTTTTCCCAAAAGACTTTACCATTTGTATCAATCTAACTAATAAAATATGCACCACCTATTTGTGGGGTCAAGAGAAATGAAAACCAAATGAATGAACCAACATATTCCTTATATAAAATTCCTTTTATAACCACATCAGCTATCCAAGCAGTTTGATAACCAAACATCTGCAATTCTCGTTTGAGCATTGATAAACAAACCTGTATGTTATTAGACCATCTCAGGCCCATGTTGTGCTTAGTTTTGTCATGTTGGTTAATGGCCAGTGATGGAGTTTGTAAATATTCCCTTTGCTTTTCTGCTGAAACTTGTGCCACTGGTGCAAAATTTGCAGTGTAGTATTTTTTTGAAGCTATAGTAAGTCATCTAGATGCAACCAAAAATTCAGCAGTACTACTTGTATTTTGTTTCTTTCAGAGTTTTCCTTTTTTCGTGGTTTAATCTGATTTTTATTTATTTAAATACAGGGAGCCCAAAATCTGATATTTTGTATGGATCTCCATCTGCAGCCAATTCTCAGAAACCGCAGGCAAGATTTATACCGGTAAATAAAAACATTTATTATGGTTTGAGCAAATTTGTCCTAAATTTAAAGCCAATTTTAAAATTGTTGCTTATACTGTAACTTTTGAGCCAAGCTATTGCCATTTTTAGATTTTAATACATTGATCAAAGGTTAAAACCTTTTTTGGGTTTTTAATTTTGTCTGTGTGCCAGTTGTAAAGCTTTTCTGTCTTGGTGATGAGGATAGAGATAAATGCAGACTTCAAAAACCTGGCGGCGCTAATAACCTTTCCCACAGTTTCTAAACACAAGTCAAAAGATCTCTTAAAAGGTTATAATTTGTAATTGTTGTTGCAGATAGCCCAAACATATCTTTTATTTATTTTTATTGCGCGTTTTTCAAACCAGAACTAAAGTTCAGCTTTCAATGGAACGACCACATTTTCCACCATCTTTGCAAACAATGGCTATATTAGGCTGTTCATTAAATGTTTGTATATTGAACTATAATGTATTGCTTCCATTTCAGGTTGTACCATCCCAAGATGACCGGAAAAAACAGCAAATGTCTTTCAGTCCTCAGTCAGGTTAGTTAATTAAAATTATATTGCCGAAAGATGATATAATGATATATTCAAACCATTGCTGCTATGTTTTCAACAAAAAACCCTATCAAATGTTATCAGTGCTTAGGAAATCCTACTTTTTCATTGTATTTTTGGGTGGAATTGGGCAGTAATAAGTATGTCACCTGAATCAATTAGTTTGGCTTGATAAGTTCTAGTAAATCTAGAACTACAGGGTGATATGATTTCCTTAGTTAAGAAACTAAACTTGTATTTTTCTGCTAAAGTATAGCAATACAATTAGTTTGGAAAAGTGCAGAAAATTATATGGGAGCTAAACAGATGCAAAGTCCATAGACGTGGGTGTGTGGTGTGTTAACTTCAGTCCCAGCAAAAAGCTCCCATTGCCAGCAGGAACTCTCCACATTATTTGTCCACATCCCCCACCCCTTCCCTGAGTGATTACAGTTTAGTTTATGTACGCTGCTAATTGCACTGCCTATCATTATCGCGCTATAATAAGGCATCTGTGCACAGACTGCTGCTGTTAAATTAAGCAAGCATGTCCCTGACAGTGGTGGGAACAGTTAGTTTAGATACATCTTGCGTTTTTAATCCAACCTAACTTTATTTTCATAGTTAAAGGTAAACTATACTTGGGCTTTTAAACCAAAAACACATATCTAATTTCAAAAGTTTAGTAAACCACAATTGGGAGGATTGGACTACCTGTTAGCTGAGATGAGGAAACCAATGTTGAAGAAAGTAGACTGACTTGTTTGTGTATGGTTAGCAGACTTAAGGCAAGATCTAGAAACTCTTTACCTGTTGTTTTTTCTGTCTTTCTATAGGCAGCCTTTCCAGTAAATACATGTCTCAGGGAAAAGCCTCTCAGAGGAAAACATCACCAGAATCATAAAGGTGTGAGCACACCGCTGCAGATGGATTTAGGCCGTCCAGGTGTATGCCTTCCTACTTGGAATGGAAGTTTACGTGAAGATCAACTCTATTCAAGGAACCGCAGCAATGAAAAAAACATTGGACACGAATAATAAATGGTTACTTTATTTTAACCTCAGTATGACAAAAAAGTAAAACGTAATGACGTTTTGTGTTTTAATTCTCTTAACATGGGCACCTTTTTTTCTTAATTTATTTTTAATATTTTAACTGACTGCTGCAGAATGATGTGTTTGTTGGACAGTTAAACCAATCTGTATAGAATTCATGGTGCCCTTTTCCGCCCATGCCATTTTAATTGCAGTGCAGCCCTACATATCTTATGTGGTTTACCAGTTGACTGAGATTCCTCCTCTTTCTTTTTACAAAAAAGAAATATTTTTTGAAAGGTAAATTCTATTTATTGTGTCAGGAATCATTGTGTAAAATTGTTTAAAACATTTGAACAGCTACTGTATTTACAAACATGATTTTATTATAATTACTGTGCATAGCTTAATTATGAGTCAACTTTTTATGTAAATACCTCATTGCATGTAACGTTTGCATTTTGTGAAACTTTTTTTTTTTTTTCCCCTTATCTCCATCCTGCAAAATATCTAAAGCTGGCCAAAAACCGGTTCATGTGTGCACAATGTACCTGGTTACGGCTGTACACCCATCAACCAGTAGAGCTGATGTACAGCTAGGAATGCCCCCCAACAATCGCTAACCCAATGGAAGCCCTCCTTGATGTTTATACTGACAACTAACATAGCTAGTGTTGGTGTAAACTGGGGAGCACTTTCTTCTAAACATCAAAGGGCATTATTAGCAGATGGCATCTAATCTATTTAAATATCTTGTAGTGTATGGCCATATAAGATTTTTTTTTTTCCCTAAAGCAGGTTCATTTGCTTTGGGGAATAATGTTTAAAATGTGATTTAAAAAAAGCAGGGTGTCTTTTGTTTTACCTTTATTACTTTGCATTTTTTGGGCCCTTTTTCTGCTGTAAGGTTTCCAAATGCTGTATGCTCTGGATTGGGGCTTGTTCTACAATATATACCTCTAAGGGTACATAGACCAGTTTAAAGCAATGCTGCCTAGTAAACTCATCATAGCCACATTGCAATATGTAGTTCTATTAACAATGAAATTGCAAGGTATATAGACATGTATGTACTCTTTAACACATGATGTAACCACATATGTGTGCAGATCTGTTTTTTTGGTGTCATGTGTTTGCAGCCCATAATGAACATTGAGTTTAGCGAAACCAGTCTTGCAATGTCTGCATGTTAGAGTCTTCAACATGCAAACAATGCAATAAAGTGTTGCCATACAAGTGCATTTATTTCTTGATCTATGTAATCTAGGGGAGGGGATAGGATAGTGTGGGACTGGAGAGAGTAAAATCACACACAATGGTAACCTTCAGTTCTAACACTTATCAGTACTGCAATTTCTGCAGCCAATCTTCACAATTGTGAAAAGCTGCAGCTAAGATCTTTAGCATCCAACGCTTTCTATGGAGGTCCTTCTGTAAAAGCATGCAGGTATTTGACATACCTTGGCGTGCTGATGTCAGAAGTCTGTATGAAACTATAGCAAAACAAGTGTGAACTTCTGCATTCAAGGAGATGCTTTAAGTGAAAAAAACTGTACTTTACTATTGTATATATTCTCTTTTTTTAGGTTACAAGCTACTAGTTCCCATACTAGAGAACCTGATAGAGCCAAGAGTAGCCTTACTAAGCCTTTTTCCATACCCCTTGTTTAAAACAATGACAATAAAACCTAGGGACAGACTTTCTGATGTTTGAATACATTTTCAGTTTGCCTATTTTGAGTCTTTGGTATGACCACAGGTCTAATTTTAACATAGTTTATTATTATTGTGTCCAAGGAAACCATTTATATCGGGAAGTTTAATTCACCTATAATTTAAGCACCTATATAGCTTCTATGCAGTGACATAGAATAAACATTTTTTTTCCTGCAGACCTAAATGGCTTAACTTTGCCATTTAACTATAGCTTTTGCCCTTTATCAAATACAATTGGCTTTTTGTAGTGTGTGTAAAATGCAACATAAAATATGGACACTATTTTTTTTTAAGAAATATGCTGTATTTTGTGTGGTCTATAGTAGACTTGAAATACTCTGCAAAATTGGTGCTTTAGTGACCTATATACAAAGACATATGTCTTGTTTTACAAAATGATTTGGTCAGTTTGTATGACATTTCTTAAAGCCTGTTCTCTTAGTGTTACAAACACTCCTTGGATCACGGTAAACTTTCCTAGACCGCTTTAGTAGTCATAACAGCAAAACTGCATATTCTTAAGGGAAAGTTACTACACATATTGTGCTTTCTTATAACTCACACCTATTGCTGCCCCCTTCCCCCAAGAAAAGTACAGTATCACCAGTGGCCTTAAAAGTTGGATTACATGACACCCCAAATTTGTATTTTCTTTGGTAAGCCACACGTTACAAATATTTTTTTTTTCTCCCCTTTTATTGATTCTTTTAAGCAATGTAAATCAATCTCTGCAATATATTTGTGCAGTTTGTCATATTATATAGGCTGGAAAGCATTTTGAAACGTGTCTGGGTATCAGAATAACAGAATAAAATCTTTGTGCTTCCTTGTACACATTTCTAATTTTGTATTTCATTCTGTTGTATGCGTGCTTTGTATATCTTCATACTCATTAAGAATGTTTTCATTATAAAATGAATGGTTTCATTTATAATGGTTTCCTTTTTACGTAAGAGCTTTTCAAGAGAAATTCAGAGGCTGACTGCTTGGTTGCCTAGCTTTTATGCTTACTGTTTTGCGTCTCTCGCATAGAACAATCCAAACTAATAACCAAATTTTATTTGTTCCCTGTGGTCCTGTTATGTGCCGCTTGATAATTATATCAACAAGTGGTATCCACAGGCAGTTCCTCCCTTGCATGATGGTACTTAATCAGTTTAGCTGCAATATTGTTGCCAATATTGGACGTTTAGTAGCTTTTAAACTTTGTAAAGAGACCTTGTCACCACTATAATGCAGCAATTAAAACACAGCTCAATGTAGGATGCTGTCTTATGCATCAGGATGACCAAAGATCTGACAACTGGAAGACCCAGGTGAGTGGTGGCACTTATGATGGAGTGAGGACAGGTGAGTGTAGTTAACTAAAAAATGATTGTAATCTGTTTTTTTGGGTTTTTTTATTGTAAAGGCTTTGTTTCACTTTTAACAAATTTCAGTTAATATATCAATGATAGTAATGTATTTGCAAAGTTTTCCTCTTCATAAATCAAAGCAGTGACTGGCTTCAGACACTCTGATCAGGAATGGCTGATAGCATACAGAATGAAAGAATAGTTCAACCAGGTTCCAGGCAAGTAGAAGGCCGAAAAAGGCAATAAAATTCCAGCTTTGATGTTTACCACAAAAGTAGGCCATTCAAATCCTTATGGGCAACAGACGGCTTGTGCTGCCACCTAAGGTTAGAGCTTTGCATTGTGGGCATTTTTTATGTCACTGGTGATTTAGGTGTACCAGTCACTTGCATATCATGTGCTTGGCATTTGGAACCACAGGTCAGGAGAAGAGTATGATTTTGTACTGTCAGTCACATGATATAGTAATGGATCTCTTTAGACAATCATATTAGTTTGTTGATATCCTTAGAGCTTAACTAATGTGCAAACCAACTGTGCTATACTCATTAGGTAAATAACGGCCCATCCCTAGGTCTAACCATGTCTTGTGAAAACTGGTGCATTCAGATAACTTTTATTAGCCTAACTAGAAGGCTTGTCTGTAACATCATGTATGCAAATACATTGCCTAGGTTTTGTGCAGTCCTGATGCACCCAGAACCTCCTTGGGACAGGTGGTTAAAAGTCCTCAATGCAAATCTACTTGATCTACTTATTAGCCAACATATTCACAATGACTGGATATTATTACTATGTGTAGTTATAAAAGAATATTTGAAAGTATTTTAGTTTTATTTATAAGGATGCTAAAAAAAAATACATGGCACTGAATTAAAAAAAAAAAATAAAATTGAGGGGAAAACTCACACCATGTAACATCAAGGTTGTACTTTGGTGATATCAATCTGTCCTGTTAAGAATCCTTAGTCATGTCTTTCCCTGACATTAAAACTTGAATAAAAAGCAGTCTTACATTTGTGCTAGTGCCTTTGTCACTGCTACTGCACAGCAGCATGAGATCGTACCTGCGGTCCAGGTTGCACAGGTAGTACAGATCTCCCAGTGGCCCACACCATGCAGCTTGATTGGCATTTGCCAGAGAGCAAATGCAGGTTTCAAGTGAATCAGTGGGGTTGGGAACCATTTCTTACATTCAGCTGTAGAATATCACTATGCTCTGTAAAAGCAACAAGTTGATTTTGGCATGGTTTTTGTTGCTTGAAGATTTAGACTGCAACTACTTGCAAAGTTGCTGTGCACCTGAGAGCTACCAGCTGCGCTGGATTGTTTAGGGCCCTTAAAGTAGAAACTTCAAAAATACTTTGTGTTTGTTTCACCCAGATCACCAATAATACAAAGTAAAAGTATGTGGCTGTAATGTGAATCTATGGGAGGAGTATCTACTTTTCTAGAGCTGTGGGATTGCCACTTAATGATAAAATCAAACCGTGATCACCATCATTCAGAATATGATCACTCTTTTATGTTTGGTGTTCTAGGACAGTGGTCACCAAATTTTCAGGGCCGACAGACCACTAAATTTACCGGATCCGAACTGTGCATGCGTGGGGAACTGGGTGTCACTCAAAAGGGTAGAAACTTCCCCTTTAGTGATGTCATGGTGCCAGAACCCACCCACTCTCCCATCACAGGTCTGAGCCTGCAATGGGAGGGTGGCTGGGTTGTGTCCAGAGACATAACCTGCCAACCCCCCGAGCCTGGGAGACATGGTCTGTGTCTCTGCCTGGAGCGGCCCCCTCCCCAGCGGGGTCCGTCTCCTGACCCCGCTGAGGGGCACACCGACCAGAGCTGCGGACCACCAGTTGGCAACTGCTGTCTTAGGAGTACCAATGGGTTTTTCAAAGCAGAAAACTAAAAGGTTTCAAGCTGGTATTAGATTGCCGCAACTTTATAAATGAGCTCCACTTTTGTGATCAGGCAGAGCTTTATTACAGAAAGGGAAGATCATTCTTACCTGCCTGATTGCACTGCACTGTGGGACTGTCAAAATCACTGAGCTGCATGTGCTAGGTACCAGGATACCTAGAAATCCCTGCTTGCCGGATCTAAATGATCTTCGGCGTAGGAGTTACCTTATCCTGGCTCTGCCAATCAAAGCCCACATTTTGGAAGATGATACCCTGCAATGAAACAGGTGCTTACAGCAAGGTTTAGTTCTGATCTTGGTGACGATTATTAGGACACACAGGGTTCATCTCTGCAGCAAGACTACAATAAACCCAGCAGTGGTTCTAGCCCCTTTCTATATCCAAAACTTGGTGGGGGGGGGGGGGGGGATGCCTTCACATAAACAGCTGGAGCCAAATGACTAAATCCACTCCCACTTTATATACATTTTACATTGCCAACCCCAATGGATTACAGAAGATAATAAAGATGAAGAAAAGTTGGGGTTTTAGTTGGCAAACACACTTGTATTGAAAAATAATGGCTTGCATCTTCCTGGGTTAACACTAGCATCCCACCATACTATATTTTCTTGGCCACCAATGGCTCTAGGGTTACTCCAAGGAGGTATCTTATATGCACCACAACCAATGCTTCTTCCCCTTTTTTGGTGGTTTTTTTCATCTGCAACTTTCTACTAAAACTGAAAAGAGCCTAACAAAAAAAATACGCTTCCCGTCATTGCTGAAGGGCAGTCCGATCAATCCGGAGGTGTTTTCCATCGGGTCCTGCGTCATCACAGCATCCGTTCCCGAGCCGGCCCCCCAGGCGCTGCCATCTTCTCCTCCTTTCCACAACACCCGACCCAAATGCGAGATCAGGTGACGTAGGTTGGAAGAAAAAACTTGCTGCATGCGTGAGATCGGCAAATTTTTTTTTTCTGAAAAGGCACAGAAGGAGCACCCAAGAGCCTCCTGGGATGTGTGAAATAGGTATCCCGGGAGCCTTTGCGCTCCCATTCATTCTCGATTGCATAGGCGCCATATGCACCCTTTTTTTATTAAAAAAAAAAACAGAATTTTTACTTAACTTAAAAGAGTTGTCTACCCTTTTATGTAAAGTTCAATTTCTGAGTTTAGGTACACTTTAACATTCTCTGACTTCTATGATACATCCTTCCATACTCCTATAAGAAAACCTTGCATTGTCACCTATAAAATAAAAGGTCCCTATAAGATTTATGGATTTTGCTGCTTAGTTCTGGTCTTGCACTCTATGAATCTTCACATAGGGACCGACCTATGACAAATGCTTAAGGAATGTATTTGTATTGTATACATTAATTTTTGAGTATATATTAATTTTGGGTTCCTTATTTCAATACAAATTTGTTTGCCAACTAAAACTCCAACTTTTCCCTGTCTTTAGTGCCTACACATACACTTTAAACCCAAGTACCTATATTGTCCGGGGTGAGAGTCTAGCGTTAGTGCAGAGGTTTTGGGTCACCCTTTGTGTCAGATTAATGAACAGCCCAGCGATCACTTTTGTTGTCTACAATGGGGAGAACGCTGTGGGACGCCACCTGTTCGTCCTCCCCTGCGCTTAGTAGAACAATCCCTGTACAGCACTCAGTATAAGCATTTCCAGCAGCAATTA
This sequence comes from Pyxicephalus adspersus, assembly GCF_032062135.1. Lineage (NCBI taxonomy): Eukaryota > Metazoa > Chordata > Amphibia > Anura > Pyxicephalidae > Pyxicephalus > Pyxicephalus adspersus. The sequence continues at coordinate 28,335,767 of NC_092860.1, forward strand.
TTGCCCCTGTGTAAATAGCTTTACACTGAGGTCTGACAAAGACTGCTGCTTGCTCCCCTGTACACAATATTCCTCATCCCACCTGTTACTTCTAGGCTCTTCTGGTCTGCACAAGTTCTATCACGTGACTCTACTACAAGGGACAGAGCGTCCTCAGAGTCCTTTCTACGCATGTGCCAACACCATGCCTTATGTCAAAGACTGATAACCGGCGCAACCAATCAGCGGGCCCGCCGGGGGAGGAGTGTCATTATTGTTGCTTAGTCTTGAAGCCGCGGCCGTCATTAGTGTGCAACTTTCCCCCTCTCCGTTTCCAGTGGGCTTTACTTATAGTTCCATGGGCGATAGGGCGAAGACAACAACAACAACATGTCCGCCTCGTTGGTGAGGGCAACTATTCGGGCAGTCAGCAAAAGGAAGCTGCAGCCGACCCGGGCGGCGCTCACTCTGGTAAGTGCGACCTAGCCTGACGAGGCCTGAGAGGAGAGGCCTGCCTATCGGTGACCTTATCAGTCCGGTGTACATGTTGCCTGTCAGCAGTGTTACTATCAGGAATGATAAGATTATAGAATGCGAGTAAATAGAAGTGAACTACATCTCCCAGCATTCATTGCGTGGCCTGGTCACGTGCTAATAGACCCCCCCCCCCGGCTGAGGCTGAGGGTCATTGGTGGGTTCCCTATGGAAGGGGAGTGTAGGATATTTCCAATAGATATTGGCCATTTAATATAGATTATTATTATTACTACTGTCCTGGCCTAAAGTTTATGTCTGGATGAAAGTCATGTTTACAGGAAAGCTGTTTTCTATAGTCAGACTTTATTTTCTTCTTTTATATACCTGTGCTAAAGCTGATTGGTTGCTGTGGGCAAACAAAATCTTTTTACACACCAACCCGAATATCTGACCCCCATCAAAGTCATCCTATAAAACAGAGGTCACCAACCAGGGGTCCGTGAGAAAATGTTTGTGGTCCACAGAAAAATTGGGACGTTTGCAATTTTTATATTTTATTAATACTAAAACAAACATAATATTCTAATAAGTTCCTATATTCTCAATGACAATTTTCACCTTTATATTGCACTAAATTCACGCACTGTACTAGAGGCAGAGAAACACGGGGGACGCAGTGTGACGTCAGTGTAGTATTAGTTGTATGAGGCAACCGCTGCCGAGCCGTACACATCAGTATTGTTTCCATTATTACATCAGTCACCCCGCTCCGCTAATAACGATTCTCATCCAATTGTTTTATCATTAATTCTCTGTTAGGTATGTATGACCTTATCTGTGTATTTTCTTTACCTGGTATGTTTAATAGCATCAAACAGTTTGACTTTAATACCTGTCATTTCTTGTTTGGTCTAAAGCTAGGTACACACCTACAAAAATTATCATTAGAAAACAAATGACGAATGATTATTTTGAACGATCGTATTGTGCACAATTCTGTACATGCTGTAACAATATGATTGTTCAAATATAATTCACCAATAATGTACACACGCAAGATACGATCATTTGAATGATGCAGGAAGTGACATGTAAAGGAGAAAACGTACTGCAGAACAATCCACCATCACTGAACGACCGTACACACAATAGATAGTGAACGATCGTCGCCCAATCAGATCCGCCGGGATGGTCGTTCGTTTTCAGCGACAATCCTCGTTCATCAGAGTCATTGGTCAGTTGTTGTGCACATTTTTTAACGATTATCAGACAATTAGTCGTTCGTTTACAACAATAATTATCGCAAGTGTGTACGCAGCTTTAGAATGCAATAAACCATAATGAGTGAGACAAAACAAATATTTTGCATTTCTTTAGTAATACCAAAGATAATGTGACTAATGGTAACAATAGTAATACTTCATTTACCTGTAGGCTGATTAATGAATCAGAGCCTCCACAGTCCTTGTCAGGCACCATTAGGAAGATCATTATTTTACAAACAGATTTATCTTTTTTTAAAAATTCATATTAATCCGAGTGATTTAAAAAGATGAGATTAGTGGTCCGTGAGGTTCGAAAAGTGGCTGACCATTGCTATAAAATGTTCCATGAACGTTTTGACCTAACTGCATGTTTTTGGAATGTGGGAGGAAACCCAAACAGGGAGAACCTGCAAACTCCATGCAGATAGTGTCCTGCCTGAGAGTTAAACCTGGGACCTAGTGCCAACCTAATACCCCCGTCCCTTGTCCTTCATCAGCCTGTCATTGCAAAAAAGCTGCTGTTCACTTGAAAGAAGTACTGGCTCACACCCCCCCCTTTCTGTGGAACAGGACATTTTGAGTGCTCATTTATTCACCTGGCACTGGTAACAATCACAAAGATCCAGTGGCAATCACCAGGCTTCCATCAGATGTCTGTGCGATGCTTAGGTCATTTGATAGGAAGATGCTGTTATACATTAAAAACGCCCACCCTAGACATTTACTCCACAACTTAACCATCTTACCGGTGCTAAGTATTTGCTTTAACTGCCATGCTGCTTGGCAATTGAATGAATGCAGTAAAAAACAAAAGATGTGAAGAATCCTTTTTGTACAAGGATATAACACAGGTTCCAGAGAGAAACACAATCTGAATATTCTGCTAGCAGGTAGGACACCCACAAGGGTCACTAATACACAACTGTGGGCTTACAGTAAGTATGCTGCTGGACATTTTGTCTCTATGGATTCCGGATCCAAATCTAAAAATACAAAATATCACAGCAAATGGATCATCATAAATGCCACAATTGCAGTGTGCGATGTGTTGATTTGCAGTGACGTGTTTGGTTAATCACATAATGGCACCAAGTTCATTAATAATTTTTTGGTTTGCAGTACTGACCTCTGTGCAGATATTCTGAAGAACCCCTGTGCCTTGGTGTATGTTGGCACAACAAATGGACCATTTTAAGGGACGTCTCCATAAACCTCTGGGCTGAATGAAGTTAGCAATAGTGAAATTAGAAATTAACAAACATAAAAACCCTGTGCTGGTACATCTGAAAAGGCAATATCAGCGGCAATGTTATTAAACACGTATATGTGTCCCCTAGGGATTGGATTTACGTCTCTAAATCTTATATGCCCTTATTGTGGCAGTTGATGTGTTTGTTGCTTTTCCCAGGCTTGGGGGTCCTGCATGTAGTTTTGCTCATTCATTTGTACTCTCTGAAACCTTTTGCGTTATATACTTAAATACCATGCACATTGTTCACCTTATTAACCATCATTTAGAATCCTAACTAGGCAATTGCTGGAATATGGTTCTCCCTCCCCCTGATCAGGTACAATGCAACACACAACACCCCTTTTCTATGAGCTGTGTTTTTGCCATGATAACACAAGCATGGGAGTTTTTGGAATAGGGGGATTGTCTCTGTGCACACCTCTATGTCCCCTTGCCTGGAGAATAGGACATTTAGTAGTTACTGAAATGTTGTTGCACTTCTGTTTGTCATGCAAATCTCAATAAAAGATGTGACAGATGTCAATAAAAGAACTGTGTGCCAGCAATATATTTCATTCCGTTTGATGGAGTGCCAACTCTCAGTTGGCACTCAAGGTTTTTTCACTGGTTTGGTTTGTGAAAGGTACATAAAAATAATGCACAGGCATGAAGGGTCCCTAAAGCTGAACTAAACCCAAAACACATTTGCTTTAATCCCGCAGATCTATTGGGAGGTTTCTTCATTTGGGTCCCTCGTCATCCTGGTATTCTTCGCTGCCATCTTCTTCATTCTTCTTCTGGGTTCTTCTTCCTGCATCGCCCAATCTCTCAATGAGTAGACGTGAGATGGGGGGGGGGGGGGGGGGGGGGCGGGGGGGGGGGGGGGGAGATTGCTAATCTCACTGCCCATGTCTGAGATCGGGGCAGCCAAGAACCTCCCGGGATGCGTTACTTAGGTATCCCGGCACGCTCTGCGCTCCTATTATGTGGCGATCAAGACAGAAAGGGGAGATGCTTTACAAAATAAAAAAATGTGTGGCACTAAAAATAATAAATACAATTTTTATTTTATGTAAACGGTTGTTTACCCTTTTATGTAAAGTAAAAATTTTGAGTTTAGGTCTTCACTTCCAATGCTAGTAGCCAATTACAATAGATCATTTTTATGTTAGTTGTTCCTATGAATATATATGGTAATAAATGCACCATTTTTAGCAGTTTAGGTAAAATGACAAGATTCCCATATGGATAAATGTACACCCTTAGTCTGCTGTTTTCTCCTTATTAAGACAACTCCTTCTTGTAGACAACCCTAAAGTCTGAAAGATCTTGGATTTAAAAAAATTACTGGGTTTAAACACTCTTAACGAGGTTATACACTAGTTAATCCCTTCATGAACATATCTTCTAACCATTTTATAATTCTATTCTGTTAACATAAATCCTAAAGCCTCTATAGTAAGCCTTCTTCATCCTGAAAGTCTCCAACACCCTGGTCTTTACCTTGTAATATTTTAATGGCTTTATATACAGACTGTGTATGTGTATGTGTTTTGCCACCATGCTGGATGTCCTATAAGTGTAGTTTGTATTTGGGTTCGGAGGTAATGTTATGAAGTATAGAGGTTAAAGCGTACCTAAACCCATGTGGACCATCTTACTAAACTCAACATTTTGACTTTTTTTAGTCTGGAGGGCATGTGAAGAATTTTTGAGTTCTTGACCTAGAATAATTTCTTTTTGTGTCCCCCATCTATTCTTTTTTCTATATACTTGTATTAGTAAGTATTACAGACTGGCAATCAAAGATTGTTGCTTCTGTTAAAGCAGCAAGTCATTTTTATGGCATAGACCTTAGTATAGCTTAAAAATGCGCTAAACTAAGGTTGAATCATTTATTGGGTTATGGTTTTCTTTAGCAGAGTTGTGTTCCCCCTCATTATACAATGGTTAGGATGCAATATCTGGCAAACTGAAACTTTGCTTACACTCAACGCTGTGTTCTCCATACATTCCTATAGAGAAATCGGTCGGACTGATGACATTATTCTGTATTCAGCAGTTACCAGGAGCACCGATATAATGCTGTAAAGCAGATTTCAGCCTTCCAGTCGGTATATAAATCCTTCAACACTGACTCATGTGAATATGTTACCTCCAACTCCTTTTATTTTTTTTTTTAATTTCTTATGAATTTTTAATATTGATGCAGCATGTGGCCTGACCCAGAAACTTTATAGCTATATGAATATGTCTGCCCTTTGCTGGACAAATTACCAATTCATTTTGATCTGGTGCTTTTCAAGGCAGCTTGCAGTATATCCTAGGGCAATTTGCAGTTAATCTTACGCTAACTCCACTATCTGATTTGCAAATGTCACAACATTCTTGTAGGATTCACAGCAGTTCTTCAAGGAATCTATTTGTAGAATTTTATATGCTAGTACTAATAATCTGGGTTAAAAAAAAAAAATCAGATTAATTTCTCAGTCATGAGCCAAGTAAGTTTCTAAATTCATGGAGTTGCCCTTGGAGCTGACTAATAATATTTACTTATGTTTACATTCAAAAGCACTTTTTTTAACGTTGTTACAGTTTAAATGAGAAAGTAGAATAGCTGATTTGTTTGTACTTCACTCAAACTACTTCAATCCTGTAGCAAAAGGCTACTTTACTATGGCTCTTATCCATGAAACTGGACATTTTACCATGTTTTATTAATAATTTATTATTCATTTATTAGAGGTTTGAATATTTTTCTGACTCCAACTCCCAACACCCATTGGGGTATTGAAGTTCTTTTTAAACAGTCCTGTTTAAAGAGTCCTGTTCCTAGAAGCAATAGTGGTGGGCAAATCTACAGTAGCAAAGAAATGTTGACCTAATTCTGCTCATGTTTTTTATGTCTGTAGGAAAACTGGGGGCTTCCTGTAATAAGCCAGAAAGACAGTGCTGATGGTTTATCAAAGCAGATTTATTTAATAAATAAAATGCTTCACATTGAACGCGTTCTGGTGACAAGTATATGTGATAGGGTGAATCCCAGCGGGTTCTTTTACCCATGTAGGAAGCAGATGTATTCATCAGACAATGGAAAAACACATATTCCATTTTCAGGCCATTTTTTTTCATTACTTTTTTATTTAGTTTTCATAGAAAACAAGAAACATAAAACTTAGAAATCAGTTTTCACATTGTACATCAATGAAAGCATCAACAATAAAATATCAAATGAAACAGAAAGGGGACCTAAGGACACAGGACAAGAGGGGAGGGGGAATAGAGTTGCACAAATCCACTATCAGCATAATTCAACCGTGTTGAGGGTGGGACTTTTGTAAAGTATTACATTAGATGGTCATCAGTTTGCGATCAAAAGAAGGTGAAAAACAACTGTTCTACCCATGGGTACCAGACTTGGTCAAATTTGGACATGGTGTCAAACCACATTGCATTGTAGTTTTTTCTTGCATAAAAACCATGACATTTTTTGCTTGACTTGAGAAAGCGTAGGGGTTGCTGACCACCAGGCTTTCCCCAACACCATTTTGTCTGCTGTGAAAAGAAATGTTAGCAATTTGAATTGCGGGGTGGTACATTAGGTAGAGGGAAGAGTAAAGCGGACCTAAACTCAACATTTTTACTTTACATAAAAGGGTAGACAACTCTTAAAAGTAAAAATGTGTTATGTTTTTTGTTCCCCTTTCCCAGGAGGGCTGCTCCTCCTGCACATGCCTGATATCTGGTATGCAAAGGAGGGGATTTTTTTCCACTAAGGGGAAAGGGATGCTGATTTCACGCATGCAGTGAGAGATTGGGTGATGTAGGGCCGGAAGAGAAGATAGAAGCTGGTGGCGGCTGGAGCTTCCTCTTTACTGGGACGAAGAGGGATTCTAGGATGACGCGGGACCGGATTGAGGAAAGGTCCCGTACCATCAAGGAATCTGCGTGATTAAATAATTTTTTTTTTATTTTTTTTTTATTTTCAGTTTAGTTCTGCTTTAAATAATGCACCTGCTCGTTTTTTTTTTTGTTTTTTTTTGACCGACCAAACACTATGTAGTCAATTGATATACCCCTATCCAGTATCTCCTAATCTTCGGTCACTCCCGTCATATGTGCAGTAAATTTCCACTCACGGAACACCCTTTGGAAGCACTTGCCCGGTAGATGGAGACATTTCAGGCCATTATTTCTGGTTAATTCTAATTTGAACTGTTATGTTCAGTTGTTGTATAAAAAAAACATGTAATGCACACAACAGAATAAGTCAGTACTGTAACACTGCATGGTGTACACAGAATGTTACTCTATAGGGATAGAGGGTTCTCTGGAACACTAACCCCATCAATAAATCCCTGAAACTAATGTAGTCTGTATTATGAGTTTGTGTCTTTATTAATCAAAAAAGTATTGTTGTACATAATAATAATCAAAGGCAACTCCAGTCCTTAAAGACCACATACGGGCTGGATTTTGGTATAAATTAAGCCTTTTCATTATCTCTTTGTAAACCATTCCTTATTAGTTTGATAATGAAATGCTTAAAAAAATTGTGTATGGATTCTCGCCCTTAAGGACTGGAGATGAGGGTAACATTATCTACAAAAAGTCTAGTTTGCGGAGATATTATTCATACTAGTAAAAGGGAAAATGCAGGATAACAGATAACATAATTTTTCTTTCTTTTTTTTTTTTTTTAGACCCCATCTGCTGTAAATAAAGTCAAACAACTTCTAGCAGACAAACCAGAGCATGTGAGTAAAAACAAGAATCATAATTTATTATATGGATGCTTTACAAGAAATTGGGTTCATTTACATATGTTGTATTTGGTCAGTTTTTTTTCAGGCTCAACGGTGCACTTTAAGAAACCTTCTGTTCTGTAACCCTTGTATGTCTTTACTTCCGAATTTTCACGATCATATCCGAACAATAAACGTTAATGTCAAGATGTGTTAGTTAATACCTGTTCATCGTTACTTAAATATGGGTGGAACTGTAATAGGGCAATGGGACAAAATGTTTATTTATTATCTTTCTATTACAGTAAGCTGGGATGTGTGTCTTAATAGGCTGATCATTTTACACAGTTTGGTAGTAATAACTTCTTAAGCTGGCTAGATAGAATCTGTAGGTGGGTGGTGATCCCTGTATTGTGATCTTTTCAATAACCACCCAAAATAAGCCGGGAGGTTACTGAAAGGTGTCGTGTGGTGCGCCTGGCTAAAAGGGGCTGGGGAGAACACTGACATATGCAAATTTATCCTAGGAGAATCATGCATGATCAAATCATTTTATTGCTAAGATTTTACTGGTTGATGATCATCTTGTTGGGAATCAAGGTGAAAATATTTAGTTTCTACTCTTCTATAGCCTTATTCTCTTTACAGTACATATTTCAGTGTTCTCCCCAACCCCTTTTACCTGGGCGAACCACTTGACATTTTTGGTGGTCACTGAAAAGTGGGGCCATAATACAGGTACCGCCACCTGCCTACAGCTTCTTTTTCACCCAGTGTGTGTGCGTATGTATGTATGTGTATATATAATTTTTTTGTATATTTCAAATAAAAAGGCGGCAATTCCACTAGTTCTGACCATAAAATAAAAACTTTTCTGATTGTTAAATTTTTTTTTACACGCTTTTGATTGTATTCTGGGATTGGTCTATATGCAAACATTGTGATAAACATTTACCATTTCTAGGTGAACAGGATCAGAGTTGGAAACCATGGCAGATACATCTTTCTGTCATTTTGTATATCCAAGACATGTAGGAAACCCAAAGGCCGCAAGCTCCATTTATAACTGTGTGGACAGACCCTTTCCGTAGTGCGTCCTTTCCTTCTGTCAATGTCTAGGTACTCTGCACTGACCAAACATCCCCTCCACCCGCCCCAGTACTCAACCCAGAATTTTTTTTAAGCTGGGTGGGAAGAACTTGTAGGCGGGTTGTGGTCCCTAGGTGGTTACTGAAAAGTGCCAGGTGGAGCACCCAGCTTAAAGGGGCTGGGGGAACACTGCACTCTACTACATAACAAAGTAGCTGCTGAAAGGAGTATTACTTGCCAATGCTTAATGTCTGCCGGGGCTTCTGACATGGCATCCAGATGATGGCGCCTTGCATGATGCTATGAGCAGATAGGGAGTTATTCTAAATTCCACTTTGAAATGACCAGCACACCCTCCTGCTTTGTCGCTCTGTGTGGTTCCAATCCATGTGATCGCCATATCGGCTTTGGTTTCCATGGTATGTTTACAAACGGCTGTTATTTCTTTTCCCATACAACTACTCATACCCTACTACTCATACCCTTTAAAATACATTACACTGTTACAATATTATACACTTTATCAGCCTTTAATAAAAAAAAAAAAAAAAACAATTTTTAAGTTACCTATCCCATACTAATGCTTCTATAATTGATCTGGACATCTAGGTTTTCCATGACGTCATAAATAATGGTTATAAAGGGTTACGTCATAAATAAAAAAACATTTTTGCCTGTAGTCAGTAAAGCTGGTTTGTAACTCGTGTTCTCTTCTTTATTCTACCAGGTTGGCTTAAAAGTGGGAGTTCGTACAAGGGGCTGCAATGGTTTATCCTATTTCTTAGATTATGCAAAATCCAAGGGTGAATCAGATGAAGAAGTAGTGCAAGATGGTAAGTTACCTCATTTTGGAAGTTGGAAAACTGAAAAGAAGGGGAAGGGGGGAGAGTTCTATACTATGTTATTTTTTACAGGTGCCAAGCCAAATTTCAGTATAAAGAAAAAAGAATGGCTTTTAATAGCAGATCAACAAAAAAAGTTTACTCATCATGTTACATAGTCACATATTTTCAACTATACATATTATTGCTATAAGAAAGAATATAGGGTTGACCAACGACGTGTACCGTATGTTTGTACATATAGTGTTTTCAAAGAAGATGTCCCATTTTCCGACACGTTTCGCCTAGTTTGGCCTCTTCCGGGGACATAGAGACTTGAACAGTAATAAGTTACGCATATGGTGCTCCAATATGACAAAAGTAATTAAAAAGGGGTCTGGAAAAACCAGTGTAGTTTCGTGTGTGTTGCCTCGATCGTAGGGTATTATAGTTTCTCTGAGAAACTAGAAAGTTGATCAAACCCTTTCTTATGGAGTGATTGCAAAAAGAGTATTGATATGCAGCAACAAAATATATATTGATGTGAGTCAGATTGTTGTCGTTGTGCAGACAGGCTGCTCTTCTTGCTTACCACCACCAACAACATAAATCTTACTCCGCCTAGTCCTCTCTACTTATCCAAGGTATAACTTTGGAATTTACATCCCCCCTCTTCGTATTATATACTGAAGTGAATATTCAGGACTCCAAAATAACAAATGTGCTCAAATATCCAGACATAATAATGAATGTGCTCTCAGACCATTGAGAGATTTCAGCTTCACTTCAAAGGCACTATTGAACTTCACATCAGTTCATATTTTGTTGCTGCGTATCAATAATCTTATTGCAATCACTCACAAGAAAGGGTTTGATCAGTTTCTAGTTTCTCAGAGCAGTTATGTTATAATACCCTACCATCAAGTACAGCCAACACACACAACTACATTGGTTTTTCCAGACCCCTTTTTTTTACTCTTGTCATATTGGAGTACCATATGCATAACTTAATAATGTTCAAGTCTCTATATTCCCTGAAGAAGCCAAACTACGTGAAACGTGTCTGAAAATGGGACATCTTATATGATATTGCTATATGTACAAACGTACAGTACACTTTTTTTGGTCAACCCTATATTCTTTCTTATAGCAATATTTTATAAAGTTGAAAAATCTGTGACTATTTAACTTTTTTATTGATTTGCCATAAAAAGCCATTCCTTTTTTTTGTTTCTTTTTTTCGTTTTTGGAGTTTTATTAATCATTTTAAAATGGTTGTCAGTAGAAGTAAGATTTGCTGAATCTTCAAGTACAGTCCCATCCATTAAATCCAGCAGATAGTGCGGCTGTTATGTTTGTGAAAACTCTCTTCAATAAAATCCTACTTTTTTCTACTGATGCTGCCAGGATTTCTCCGTCGGTCCCTTAGGATAAATGTTTTGTACATGTGACATGAGCTGATCTCTTTATTTAAAATAATTGTATAATGTAATCTCTATTGTATGTGAATTTTTTTCATGGTTAATTCTTTTCAGTTTTAGGAATCAGTTCAGTTAGGAAAACTGTTCAGTTTTAGGAATCGGGAATCAATTAAACATATGGATGTATTTTCGATGCATTGCTAGATCATCCAAACTTAGCAATGAATATTTATTCCTCTCATGTAGGTTTCCTTCTCAACAAGACATTTAAAACTTAAAGCAGGGGACTAAACTGAGTGGAATAAATATTCAGTACATCACACCTAATTAATTTCAAAAAAGATTTTTGTACAGCAATATTCAACATTCTAGTTCAATTTAAAGCATTTTTCACCAAGTGAGGGAGGATAAACCGTTTTTGAAAGGTATATAGCTACAAAAGTCAAAATATGTAGATATTATGAAAGCTGAAACTGCCTTATTTAACCAGATTTGATTACATGAACTTCTAAACATCCCCTCCCTTGTGCTTATGGAGTTTTATTTTCTCTTGGATATATGGATTTTGGATAGCACCAGCAAAAACTTTCAGAATCATACCAGTCCTTGCCTGTATTACAAAGTAAACTTAAGAGTTGCTATGACTGTGTACTTTCTTCACCCAGAATTGTTTTGCTGCAATGGTGGATTTTTGTGTTTGATATATACAGGAGGCCAATGTGTTTGTGGAAGATGGCCAAGATCAATTGCTCCTAGATATGTTGGTAGTTGTGGAGAATATCAGATGTTTTGTTATATGGAGTCCACTAGAAGTAAGACTTGTTTTCATGGACCAGAAAGGGAACAATGCAACCATGTCTTTCTTACAAAAGTTAAGATGTTCCTATTTCACAAAACATGAACTCTTTATTTGCTAAACATAATAAAATACTGCAATGGATCGGTTGAAATCAACATTTGTCATTTTGTCATGAATAATAGGAAATATATATTGATTTATTAAAGCTGCTCCAAACTGTTGGACCCTTGAGATTTAGATATACAATGAAAATGAAGAGGCAAAATGGAGCTTTCAATGTTATCCATTTTTTAGGATGGTGCAGTTTTTTTTTCTTCTTGCACTTGAGGTGGTAATGGTCAGTATTAATATTTCCATAAGAAAAAAGATATTTCCATAAGGAAAATTAGCTCCTGTCACGTTGGGAAATTAACACAAAGTCATGTGAATGTATGTCATTATTATTATTTTTTTGTTGTAAAAATGTTTTCTCATATTTTAGTATGCAATATCTTTACAATTCTGCATGATTTCTAATAATAGCACACAGCAGTGTACCTTGTGTGCCATAACACTGAAATACATTTTACCTGGGAGCTAATTCCCCTTGGATTTTAAAACCTGTATCCATGCCAGGTATGTTCTAATTTATCATAGTAAGTTAGTATGCAAATGAATTGCATTTGTCATCTATCTGGACAAGGGCTCTTTCAGACCTGCAATTTAAAGTGCGCCCAGGAGTGTGGGCGATTGTGTGGCGATTGCAGCCTCGTACAAAAATATGGCTCCTCACCTTCTTATTCACTGAATAGGAGAAGTGTGGATTGCTGTTGAACATATGGCAGAAAACTGTGGCCCACCATGGGCCTAAAATCACCCTAACAAATGTGAAGCCTGTATCCCCAATGCATGCCCTCAGTAGCAGCTCCCATACTTCTATCCTCACCGGTTCACCTAGTTGAAGTTGGTAAAATGTATTTTTTCTTGAATGGTTAGAATCTTTTGTTACAATGCTGTTTTATTATTCAGAAGCAGTCCAGTCTTTGTAAATGCATTTTTTGTTTTGTTTTTCGCAGGAGTGAGAGTGTTTATAGAGAAGAAAGCACAGCTGACTCTTTTAGGAACAGAAATGGACTATGTAGAAGATAAACTCTCCAGCGAGTTTATTTTTAATAACCCGAACATTAAAGGAACCTGTGGTTGTGGAGAAAGCTTCAACATTTGATACAAAGGGCCATGGGTTGCTTTTAACCTACAAATAGGTTTTCCATCAAGAAATCTTGCAGTGCAAAGCACTTTTTCAGACTCTCTGGCTTTTAAAATTGCCTTTCACTTGGTTTGACTTAAAGGTTTATTTTGTTTTGTGAACAAAAATGCTTTTTGTAGCCTCCTATCCTTGTATCACTGGCATTATTATTCAGACAGAATATTTCCATCCTGACATTTCCAAAATGTTTTTCATGCCATTATTGATCCTTAAATAAAGCATATCATCTGATAGCCTGCATTCATAATTACGGGAAATGCACTGCTCTGCCTTCTATGGGCTTTTTGTGCCAGTCTAACTTATTGCTGTAGAAAACCTTTAACAAAAGGTGTGCTTGCCGTTCAGTTCCCTATCTGTTTGATTTCTCTCTATTATAAACAATCCACTAGAAAAATATGAACTCATTTGTCTTTTTAATGGCTATAGGCCTTTGTAAGAGCTGACTGTATCTTGCAACTTAAATTCTATTGGAGATTTAGCTTTCCATATGAAATCTGTAAGTTTTAATAGGACCTATGTTTAGAGTTTTCCTGCAACACACTGGTACCCCACTTTCCTAGAGTCGGATCACTGATACAGGAGTTTTTCTGCTATAAACATTTGTGGATGTCTTAATGTTATTATGGATCCTAATTATTAACACTGCAGAAGTTAATGCTTTCTATACAGTTGTGCATTTCTGCCATTAATATTGTTCTTCCTTGAAGAAGCTCAGTTAGATTGTACTAGGAAATCTTTAAAGTCCTCTAGATAATATTACTGAGCTATTATTGGTTGAGTCTAATAGTGTTTGTGTCTAAAAAAGACCATGTGAAAATCATACAGTTTATATTTGGTCAAAATAACTGACCTGGAACTTTTTTTTTCTATCCAATAATTGCACAGATATTTATAGCTACCAGTGCTGTGAATAGATTAGAAAATCTGCAATCTGTGCAGGAACAATACTGCTATATTGATGGGGCAATTTTGTCACTGGCAGTGTATAAGCAAATCATACAACTACTTTATATACATATAATGGCTGGCAACGTTGGCATCCCTGTTCATCTGTTCGATATAACAGTTGCAATTTGCAGCTTTGGGAGGGATGAGCACATATGGCCCCTAAAAATTGGACAGGTTTGTCACTAATAGGTTTAAGCATGTTTGTCAACAAAGCCCATGTTTTCTTCTTTACATCTGCTATAACAGTTCAACAGGTCAAGTGAAGCTCCAATGTGTGGAACCAGTAAACTCTCTTTAGTGGTAAGACATGCCACCATGATTGTTCAGACCTAAAACTCTCCGGTTAGTGGGAATCTTGAGCTTGTTCATTGCAGAGCTTTAGCCTTGAGTAGGCATTGGACAGCTGTGGAGCATTTGCTGCTTCGGCACAGAACGCCAGGGTCCTCCCTTGGAGCCTACAGAGAAAATATTTTACTGTAGTGGGATCACAACAGAAGGCAAAGTCATTTTATTATTACCTCTTCTCTGCACACCTAATATTTCTGGATAACAAGGAATAATTGTTAATCTATCAGTACAGTGGCTTTTAGTAAATGACTTCAGCTACCATCATGTAACTGCCTGCCTGCTAAAAACGTAAAAACAAAATGACCGATATTTATTTCAGGTCAGGATAACCTTATCTTGGCCTAATGGGATTTATTAAGACTAATGTTTAGTTTCACACTCTGCATTGTGTTCTTTTTACAATTTGAAGAATTCACCCTTGTGGATGTAAAACCACTCCATTCTATAATGCTGACAGAGCTGCCTTTGACTCAAGCTTTTCTAATTCTGTTCAATTAATATGCTGCCACTGAAGGCTGTAGTATGTGTTTTTAGAATCCTAAAGGTCATCTGCTTCCAAAATTGATATTGTAGTTCTGTGCAGTTGCTGACAAACTAAGTGACATGCTGGCTTTTTTTTGCTGAGAGTCCCTAATGGAGAGATCACTCCCCTTCCACCCGCTAAAGACAAATTATAGTGCATGGTTCAAATGATTCAATCAAAAATATACATTAAAGAACCGTAAAGGCTACTTCTGAAGGTCACACTGCACAAGTAGGAGATGGGTTGTCCCAAAGGTAACTAAAAAATCAAATTTGGTTACACCTGGTATTTTAATATCCTGAGACGTTGGGTCTTCTTTCATTGATTCTTCAAGGGGGATCCTTAAAATCGCAAGCTACCTGGTATTTTTTTTTTTCTGGTATTTGTCCCGCTATTTATTATGGGATATGTTTTAGTTTGAGTGTTTGTATACTATATAATAAATTATAAAGTTGTTTGCTTTTTTGTTTTTGTTTTGATTCGTAGAATCCTGAAACGCACAAGAAATTTCTATGCTTTAAACACACCATGTGCAACTTGTAAATGTCAGTGTTTGAGCGTTGTAAATTTTTTTCTTTTATTTGAGAAATAAACATTAAGGTTGTACAGATTTTGGAGTTATGGTTTTATTTATTCACACCATTATCCAAAAATGCCATTCACTTCTGTATTTATCCTATGTTATGGCTAAAAAACACAAATGCAACTTTGCATGCTGAAATAAATACATCTGTAAATGTAATTTTGTTTTTTATATTTTCTAAATGAGGAAAGAGAAAAGACTCCAACCTTGCCTGTCAAACAAGCTGCGTGTCTGTCTGCCAATACTCTGCAGATTTCAGTTACCCTGCCAAAAGTGGCTCTTTATGGGAAAATTCATTTAAACACTTAAGATATCATATTGAAATCCCTGTATGAGATTTTTTCCTATCCCCTCAAAATCTGTAATGTTCATTGCAAGATCCCCTGAGGAAGCCAATAGGTGTAATGTGTTGGAATGCGAGACGTATAATAATGATAATACTTTAATAATTCTCTATGCATTTGGGGATTTTTTTGTCTAGCAATAAGGTCGTACATCCCAGTGAAACAAACTCAGATTTGTCCATTGTGAACCAATGTGTTCTACGTGATGTCTAATATAATACACTTAAGGATAGGTAGACCTCCTCAACTCCTTGTTATTAAATTATATTTTCTGAGAAGTTGCACAAGGAGCAAATTGTTCTGCTTTTCTATTGTGTCAGATTAGCTCTTCGGCCTGACGCTTCTATAATTGTCATGTTTGTAGGTGTTGATGTGCTGAGGCAAACAAAATTCTAACCTCTTGTCTGACCAGACTAGATATACAGTTGTGTTCAGAATAATAGCAGTATGTAAAAAAAAAAAAAAAAAGAAATCTCAAAATCCTTATAATTGCTTTTATTTCTATACACACAATGCATTGGGAACACTGCACATTCTTTTCCAAATCATAACCCCAAGCAAAAACTCCATACTAACAAGTTCATAAAACCCATATACATCAAACATTTAACAATCAATGATCAATAAAGCATAAGCATCATGATACTACTTCTTTATCAGTGTTCATATAGGAAGTTTCAGCATGCCAAATACTACTTCATTTTTTAAGGAAAAACTGAAGAGGGAAGACTTGCAGCAGTGTTGCAGAAGAAACTGAAAACCTGTACTTAGTGGACTTGTTTTGCTTAAGAATAACCTATGTTTGGTCACCTGATTGAATAGATAGTACTTAGTTTAAATCTATTATCTCCTATTAGTGGGATTCATAATCTAATATGTCAGGACACACAAAGACCTAAACTGTCTACTGGGACAGTTTGGATAATAAAGTATATGTATCTTTGTATTTAATGCCTATAAGAATATTGCTGATGCTACCTACATTACTAGGTAAATGGGTGCACCTAAAAAGCTTAATTTATACCCATGTACAATTATATTCAAAGAGATTGTTCAGAGGTATATGAAAATATAGAAAGCCAACCCCATATACTGTATATCAATACAAAAGTGAGTTTGGTGAAGTCTCAGCTTTCGATTTTGAATTTTTAGTTGGCACAGTTACATATGAATATATGAATAAAATATGTTTACAATATAAGAATAAATTATTTTCGGTTAAAAAATAATATATTGTTTTTTTTACCGTAAAATAATTTCTTATATTGTTATTCCTATGTATTTGTGCCAACTAAAAATCCCAAATTAAAAGATGAGTTGTTCACTTTACTTCTCATCACCAAACTCCCATTTGCATGCACAATTATAATTATTAGGTGTGATACAAAGGTCCAGCCAATGTTTATCTGATGGCGACAGGTCATGCCATAAAACTTCCCATCCCTCCAGTTTCTAGGCTTGCTGCCCGGACACTAACACAAGAACAAGGAAAGCAGTATGGAGAAATGTAAGGTAAAATCAATTTGCAGACTCCTGACCTTTTTTTCTGCTAACCTTCACAAACCAGGTTAATCGGTATATTCCTACGCTTTAGAAGCCATCTCCAACATTGTGTTTAGAGTGACATCACTGCTGTCCTGCAAGTGGTAGTTTTAGGACAGTTCACAACATAGTAACATTTCTTCTGAAGGAAACCTTTATGCCATTTCATACTTGGCACAGGCATCTGATATTTCCAAAGCAAAATACTTTACCAAACAAATATCAATGCTACCATATATAGAAGATGTTGTTACTTGGGAAATTGTGTACTCTTGCTTAAACAAGACTCCGTCTATATAAAACATTTAAATTAGCCTCAATCAAGAACATGCTAATATCCGATCCGTCGATCCGTCCAGTGGCCCGCCATCTTCTCTCTGTTCATACGGGTTCTTCTTCCTACGTCACTTGATCTTGCACCTGCGTCAGGTGACGTAGGAAGATGCTTGGGCATGCGCAGAAAAGGCAGCCAAAAGCCTCCTGGGATTAATGTAAGTATCCAGGGAGGCTGTGCACTCCCATTCATTCTTCATCACCTAGGTCTTAAAAAAAAAAAAAAAAAAAAGGTGTTGTAAACGTACAAACAAAACTTTTACCCTACATAAAAAGGTTGTCTACCTGAAAAAGTTTAGGTACGCTTTAAGTGTGTAGTGAGTTGAGGTTCAAGGTGAAAATGCAATAAACTTTTTCTTTCTAAAGATGGAAACCCATCCCTTCTTCTAAATGGAATATCTACCTGATCCTACCATGATCCCACAATGCACATACACAAAATAGACAGCAACATTTATAGTTTTATAAGACCTAATGTCTACAAGTGTTTCTATATCAGTTAAATGGTTTTATAGTGGTCCAACCAAAGTACTGTGCGCATCAGAACCAAATGATTAGTGTTGCATTTCACTAGCTGTAATACAGCAGGATAGCAGAAATGTTCTAAGTATTTTAACTCTAGAGGAGGCCACTGACGGTGTTGATAGAACTTGTTGGATGGGCGTTGGGTAGCATTATAGTCAAGTACAGGCCAGAGGTCATTTACATTATGATTTACCAATTTAAAATACCATAACAAGGACTAATGCAAAACAGAAAAAGCAAGGTCAATTAGGAAGCAAGGTTTCCATGAAAGACTAGCTTCCCACCCACAGAGTTTGATCTTGGTTCACCCTAAGAGGTGACCCTCCATTTAAAGATCACAAACATTGCTTATCAGCATACATATGACACATTACACGATACAAAGTATTGAATCATAAGCAGCAACAGATGAGTTCTACAATGATTTATATTTTATTATGAGCATATTCATTTTGAATAATCATGTTGCAAAACTTTATTTGTTGCTAATAAATTGTATAGGGATTTATAAATAAACTTTTTCTGCCTATTATTAGTAAACAAGCAAAGGGCCACAACATCATTTTCAGCTCTTACTCAGAGGATGCAAGTGAATTGAGCCACAGCCTCTTCACAGGAGTGTGTGGGAGCACTTACACTAGTCCTAAAAAGTATTTTAATTAGTACATTTTACTAATGATGCTTTTAATGCCCTTCATGGCAGGTGAAGTGGATACTAAGTATTTTAGGTTGCTTTATAAGCATTGCCACTTGAATGGAATGCGTAGATACAAGAATGTTTTCAAGGTAAGAGACAATCATTGAATGCAATCTTTACTGTCACTACCCAGTAAACTTTGCAGTAAAGGGTTTTATTGTTTTGTTTCCTCCACGGAAGCTATCTTATTGGGTTTGATTAGTTTCTGCAATGAGACCTCTGTTAATGAGCATTATCGATCCACTTGGTCCAAATTAAGCTCAGTAACCATATATTAATGGTATTGAGTATAACTATTCACATGGTGAATGTTTATGTTGTTGTAAAATAGGAGAGGTAGGTAAATGCTAACATAACATGACTAACCCAGTCTCCAGTTCAGTCAGTTCAGCAATCATATGTAAAAAAAAAAAAAAACCTTAAAAATGATCTAAACTAAAAACAGCAAAAATGGACACTTACCTTTAATCCGACAAATCCCTCAATGACACTGGTCCTTCCGCGATTTGGTCCCACGTCGTCCTAGGATTCCTTTTTGTTCCGCCGCGGAGGAAGCGCCGGGCGCCACCATCTTCTCCCTTCTGTACCTGGTCCAGGAAGCCACCGGATGGATTGACAGATCTGCAAAGGTAAAGGTGAGTGAGTTTTTCATTTTTGTTTAGTTTAATCTCGCTTTAAATCTCTTTTTATTATTAAATAAGAATAGGAGGATAAAAAATACAATGGGCAATATACTGTATAGGCAGCATGTGGTAAAATAAAGTATTATCAGCCTCCAAAAAATAAGAAAGAATTATAGAAGAATTATTTTATTATTATTATTATTATTATTAATAATATTATTATTAATAATAAAATATAGTGCCGACATATTACGCAGCGCTGTACATTAAATAGGGGTTGTGAATGACAGACAGATACAGGCAGTGACACAGGAGGAGAGGACTCTGCCCCGAAGAGCTTACAATCTAGGAGAAAAAAAGAAACAATTAGAAGAATAAACCAAATAGTAAAAAGCATTGCAAAATTATATGCTGCCAAAACATGTAACAGGATAACAATAATCATTATGGACAGCAAGGTAATGTACACACCTCTAACATGTATACATGCTCATCTGACATTGTTCATTGGTCCATCAGGATGATGGGGAACAGTCACTATACAAGTCCTCCCTCCTTGGGTGCTATGAGGAGGGACATCTGGATCAACTGACTTAAAACTAAGATGGATAACTAGAAATAAACAATTTAGACTCAATAGGAAGGTAATTAATTGTAAGGTGGTAGTCTGGCTAGAAGTACATGAGTGCACGAAAGGTACACCCATATCCAACCCAACAGGAAATAAAGGTTTTAATGTGATCTTCCTCCATGGCCCTGAACTCTTCCAGCATCACCCATTTAAAAACTTTATTAAATACACCTTTTTAGCAAAATATCCTTTATCCTGTTATCCTAATACATTCCTATGGGATTTTATAGCAGATTTCCAGCCCAAAATAACTTTGAGAGATTTCCCCTGCAGTACTTCCTCTGTCATTAGATGTCCTAGGTTTGATTTCCAGCATCTTTTAACCGACTAGCTCTAAACCCAAGTTATCTTAAACCCACCCACACCCTATGACTGGACAGTGAATGGCTCATCTGTCACTTTTCTTTATCCTACTTTAGCATACTTTTGTCAGCACATGAACTGATTGGCTCTGTGAGCTGCTTCTTTCTCTACTACTGCAGCTCTTCTGCACAGGGACTGCAATAAGGGTGATACCAGGTCAGATTTAAGTATTTATACAACTTGAATTTAAATGATTACAAAATGATTACAGAGGTGAATTAATGTGTGCATGTTACGTCTGTTCAACTTTAGGAATATTTGCAGTAAAATGCATCTTATTTTTGTAAACATTTTTCATATTGAGTTTTCAATATCAAAATTAACAAAAAAAACACAATAAAATGCAGACAGATTTTGAAAGAAAATAAAGTAACCAGCATCTGTAAACAAAACAAAATAACACACTAGAGTAATAAACAACCAAAACTAAAACAAAATCAAAGTCTTGAATCACGATCATTTTGGACCACAAAATACAAACGGTAATCAACTTTGAAATGTGACCTATGGAAGGAGGCACATTGTTTAGCAATAATAATATTATACTGGGTAAAGGTTTCCAAGATTGTTGAACTTTATTACTAAATACATGGTGTATATAGGCATACCAAATAGTGGTATAATAGTCATTATTTCACTCGTCTCTCATTCAGGCTTTTAATGGCCCCTCAAACTTTTACAAAGTTAGTTGTGTCAGTACTCTTTGATATAATTCAGACAAAAGTCATTCTTCTTTACCACAAAGTATTTAAAATGATGCGGTGTGCACAAAAAGCAGCCCAGGCCTCAAGCTTAGGTGCAAGATACATTTTTGATCAGGTAGAACTTTCCTCTACTGTATGCTTTTTCACCAATATCCTTGGTTCTGAGGGTTCTTCATAAGATCCAGAGACAGCCGAACAAGGCCATTGTTATCTTGCCATTCGAGCCAGAGAGCCCATGGCATTGTTGAAGTCCTGTTTTCTAAAGAGTATCGAATGCCTCCCAATTCACGCAGGTTAAACCTGATTGCGTTTCTTCAGACAGGGAGATTGTTTTAGCATCAGGGGTATCACTGGCAGTGGCAGAAACCTTGTTAAAAGAAGATTTCCACCAATAGGACGTATTACAGAATGGGTAAAAAAAAGTATTTGAATCTCTTGTCCTTTAGTAAGTGAAGTTCTGGATTTTCTTTAGCCCCCTTGGATAAAGGATTAAGTTATAACTTCCTCAGATAACAGCGCTTTCAGCTTTTACTGGTAATTGTCAGACAATTTTTCCAGGCAGCAATCAAAATGAGTCCTCTGATAAGGTTATTTTCTTCTCTTCAGGTTATCTTCTTCTTCTTCAGTGAGATTGGTCCTTGATCCTCAGTGTTTTGATGGATTCCCTTTTTCATCCTTCGGGCATATGTTCCATAGGAATACTTACCTTGGAACAATTTTTAATTGCTATTACATCACCCAGAATGGTCTCTGAACTTAGATTTGAAGGTCTCCTCCATATATCATTTCAATTAGGAGACATCTCTTCTGGCTATGGGTCCATCATTCAGGGTGAATCCTTATGAGGTGTTAGAAGATATTAGGAAAATAGACATTGTCACTGAAATCTCAACGTATATATGGAGAGGACAAGAGATTTTTAACTGATGGACAATTTGTTTGTATATTAAAGCTTTAAAGTAAAGATAACAGACTGTTGATCCAAGGAACATCCGATTGCCTCATGGAATCAGGAAGTCATATTTTTCCAATGTTGGAGCAAATTGTACCAGGGTTTTTTTTGCCTTTCTCTGGATCAATTATGTCCATAGGGTTTTATATCTTGGATATGTTTATTTCCCTAGTGGTTGAACTTGATAGACTTGTGTCTTTTTCTCAACCTGACTTATTATATATATATATTAACCACCTTGCCGTTAAGCCCGAGCATGCTCGGGCTAAAAACTTTTGCAATTATGGTTAACCCCGAGTTTTTGTCACCAGGTGGTTAAATGTAAACAAATGTTATGTTGCAATCCGATTGTCATACATTGTATGACAATCGGATTACAACTGAAAGGAAATACTCACCCAGTGTCCGCAGCTCCTATTGCTGGCATTTGTAGTGAGATGTAAAGCACAATGCAGAAATCCTGCATTGTACTGTACATCTCTTCGAGCAGCTTCCAGCGTGTGCCTGTGTCTCTGTGTAAGGCACGCAGGGAAATCCCCCCCTCACATCACTCGGAGGATGAGTCATCTTCCAGTGATGTGATTGGTGATGTATGGGGGTGTGTCAGGGAGGGAAATTTAAAGGCAGAGTACAATGTAATCTGCTTTTAAATGGTTTTTACAGTACAAAAACACCACACAACATGAAAAAAAAAATAAAAGTACATTTTTACTTTTATTTTTAGATTACATTGTTGTCTATTATTTCATTATTGTTTTAAATTATTATTTATATTTATGTATTTTATTATAATTTATGATTTTAATATAATAAATAAATATAATTATCATACCCGGGAGTTAATCCTAAGAATTACAAGCCCACAACACAAACAAAAATTTCTATGCAAAAAAAAAATAGGATAGGATTTTATTAAAAGTACATTTTTTTTTTTACATAATTGTGTGTTTCAAACATTTTTTATATTCATAATATCTACTAGAACCCTTGTTCGGACATATTTCTGTGGGTTACAGGTCTACAATTTAAAAAAAAAAAATTCATGAAAAACAGTGGATCACTTTTGGTACAGAAATCTAGACCTCAGTGTAACGCTCAGGTGGTTAAAGGCTCCAGATGGGGTACAAGATTGTTAACAAGGGCCATCTCATCTTAGATTCTGAAAACAATCCAGTATGTCTATGCCATGAAAGGTTTATCCCTTCATGTGGAAGTCAGAGTGCATTGTATGAGGAAAATGGCAGCTTCTTGGGCATCCTTTGCAAAAGTACCTGCATACGTAAAATGCAAAACAACTAGCTGGAAATCAGTCAACACTTTTATCCAGCACTATAAGCTTGACATGGCCTCTAGTTCGTCAGCTCAGTTTTGGGCTTCGATGTTTTCACCTGCTTTGTCTCAAATGAAAGTTGTTTCATCAGTTTATAGGATTTAGTCATGTTTTTACCTTCCTGTCATGTTTTGCTTGTTATATCCCATCATACTTAGCCACAATTTTTTTTTCCTGATCACGTTTAATGACAGCATAACCCCCCTATCCTGTCATGAGTTGGGGGTCACATTTAAAGAAATGTTAGGGTGGTTTTACAGAGCTATGGGGTGAAGACTTCTGTCATGAGGATTGGCCAAGAAATGAAAATTACTGGTGAGTATAATAACAATTTTCTGTTTTATTAGGGGCCTTTGGGTTTACATTGGCGGTCGGTGAAAAAAATGCCCCCTTACAGTGATAATTAGAATACGCATATACCTGGCTCTGGGGTTATGGCCCAAGAACTATACAGGCATCAACGAATGGAAGGTCAGCAAGCCACGGGTCAAGGAGCCCCTAACAACCTCTGATCTCTGTTAAGGATGGCTGATCTAAAGAATGTCTGATTCAAAGCAAACATCTATCTAGTCAATGCATTTTTCAGTTTTCATGCATCAATGGTTAAGGCCATGGTCACTCCTATACTTCATTTATGACTGATAAATACAGTATATATATATATATATATATATATATATATATATATACCGGTATATTACCCAATGCAGACCTAACCTAAATTTATTTCTACTCTATCGAATTGATGGCCTATAGAGGAAAATTGTGCTTTTTTCATAATTTTTTTCATTTATTTACTTTTTTTGTGTTTGCATGCCTGCACCTTCCTGTTTCTCATTGCAGCATTATTATTAGGTAACTTTGTGGCCTCCAGGAATCACATTTTGCTTGTATTGAAAGGAAACCAAAAGAGGCACAAAAGAGGATTGTGGTGCAGGACATGACGGGAGGCAGAAGAATGGCAAAAAAAGATAAAAAACAACATGAGATTTGCTGGGGCTAGAAAGTATATTTATTGAAGAATTTACATCAGCAAAACTAAGTGCATTAGCAAACAGAAACGCAAAGTTCTCTTGAATCTCTTTTATTTACCTATTACAATAGCAACTTTTATTCTTAGCCCCTCAGTTTAATTTATTCAGTTAATTTCTGTGTGAAATGTCAAACATTTTGTTCAATACAGAATACCAGAAAAAAACTTGTATTGCATGTCATTACTAAGGAAACAAAGGGTGACAATCTAATTAAAATCAGATATACCATCATCATCCCTATAACTAGTAGCCATTAAAGAATAAACAACTATCTCCCTTTATCAGTGACATATATGGTACACATGTTTGTATGTACAGCAGCCATGGCAACATATTGAGGGAAATAAATCTTGGACAAACGTTCACATGTTTCTGATAATTTCATTTTCAGTGATGACAGAATAAAACTGTAGCTACCATTACTGGGAACGAGATAAGCAAGGTTTATTGTGGAATCACCTCTAATATGATGCAGAATATAATTGTCCTGCTACTGATGTCCTTTTAGTCCATCTGTTTGTGCACACTTTTAGGTTATTTTACTTTTTAATAACTAGTCACTTTTGAGGAGATTTATATATACTAAACAAAGAATTTTCTACCATGTTACGGACACTCTGAAAACTCTTTGTGCACTAATGAAAAATTGTTAAAGTGGAAGTGGAGCTAAAAATAAACCAATTGCAACCACTCATGTCCTTTATTCGATGACAGGAAACATTCCTTCTGCAATAAAGTACGAGACCTTACCTTACCTCCTAACCTTACCTTTCTGATTGCAATAATAAATACACTCATCTGTCCTTGTTCCATCACAAAAGCCAACTTCCTCAAGTGTCCCAATCTTCGGCCATCTTAAGTGGCCAAGCTGGCATGATAGAATTTCCACACATGCTGGCGGGAGGTTAATCAGTCAGCTGGGGAATCAGCAACAGCGAACAGACAGGTATGTTATATTGGTTAAGAGACATCATTTGCCCCTTTGCGCAGTAAAGACCTGCCTGATGTTTAAACTCAGTAAAAAATTCCTGAATGAGTGTCCTAAGTAACTCAAACTGCAATCCACGGGAAAGCCTTTGCTTCCGTTCAGTAGAGTGTTGTGCTAACCTCTCTGAACACCTTCTGTGCTAACCTCTTATATAAGCACTCACCAGGAGTTAATAACCTCACAGTATGATGGGATTTGGATTGGTTAGGCTATTCATCAAAGATTCCACCAGTTCTTAGTAAGAAATCTTCACTTATAATCCATCAAGAGCTCCATCAGATGTCAGCAAAGATATCTTACAATCCATATGGGTAAATACCACTACAAACTTTTTTTTATGAAAGATAAAACACACTTAGATGTAAAGGTGTTGTTAGCCAGCACAAAAGTATTCCTATCTTTACAATCAGACAATAATTAAGCAGTACCCCTGTGTCAGTCCTTTTCTTGGTCATGTGAGCACGATAATGTCATAACACATGTCCCACCCAGTGTTTTATTATCTAGGTGATTTTCTCAGGAGCAGTGAGATGTATATATGTATTTAAGGCTTTACCTTCATGCTAAATAATCTCAATCTGCTAGCCATTTCCTTGTGATCTGTTACATTTTTCAGACCATTCATACTTATTGAAATAGTCCAGGTGTTAGCACCCCCTACTGGCAGGTTAAACAAGATCACCCAAGGGGCAGAATCTAAGTGGAACCGGTTGATGGGCCAGTAACCCTAGTGATCACTGATCTCTTTACTGCAAAGTGCTGCCATTTTGTATCCCCTAGCATTACCCCACCAGAGGGAGGCCTGGCAGAGGAGCAAGGAGAGTTGAACAAAGTGGTTTTACCACCTAAAACTTCCTGCAAACACTGGTTAAAATTTGAAAGAATGGCTCTTTTGTATCCTTTAGGTCTGTTATTAATATAATTATAGCATCAAGCTTATTAGAGAGTGATATTTCAACAATGCTTATTAGAAAGTGAAATTTGAACAATTAATTTAGAAGGTAATAACATGCTGTACTTCCAGGTATTTTAATACTTTAAACACAGCCCTGCCATTGCTATTAAATTAAATAAAATGTAGCAAATGACCTATTCGTGCTAAAAATATATATAAAATAACTATTTCATTTAATGAACACCTTGTGGCTTACCCATACTCAGGAGCAAATCAATTATTATTATAGTTTTTTTTCCGGGAGTTGACAGAAGTAATGAACGGAACAAGCTGATGTGAAAAGTATGTGCTCAATAAGATTAGGTTACTGTTGTTTCCATGGCATCATACTCAGGTCTTTATACTTCCCCTTCTTCAAAGCCAGAAAGATCCCTTCCACAAAGTAATATATCATAGTTTTTACCATTAGGAGATTTTATTCTATTCTCAAAAGCATAAAGACACTTGGGTATTTCTCCTAGTTATAAATAACTATTGATGGGTCAGTCTAAATTAAAGACAGCCAACCTCCAGGTCTCCTAATTTACTATATTTATAAATGACCCCTAAGTGTCTAGAAGATATACTGATTCCAGGTAATGAATTTCTTAGACTTACTGGTCTCACCTAAATGCTGTAAGAGACTTTAGAAGCCAGTGTAGAACTTTGTAAGCCAGTATGAACTTTTGTTAGATATGTAGACAGTAAAACCTTCTTGTCAAAGTGTCTGAAAAATACTGTAACATAAATCCAAATGTTTCAAGAAATGTGGGGTACTTGATGGTTTGTTCTGTTTATCTTGGTGCTGGTCCAACAGATTAGGGAATTCTTTCTGCTAATGGGATTTTACAGAGGTAGGTTACACAAGTAGGGATGACTTTATGGTGCCTCACTTCATCAAGTTTTATATTATTATAAATGAAATTATAATTCTGACTCCAACAAGGACTTGCTCTCTGTATTTGTTTTTGGGCTGATAGGAGATTAGTAAGCATGATCACTAATTACTTGTAGAAGTACCACGTTTCCCCGAAAATAAGACATACCCATAAAATAAGCCGTAGCAGGATTTCTAAGCATTTGCGCAATATAAGCCACACCCCGAAAACTGTGGGTCTCTCTCACCCCACACAAACACCAGGGGATAGGGGAAAAGCTTCAGCAAGCAGTCTGCTACTGAGCCCAGAGAGATCATCCCAGCTCCACTGTGCAGATTGGACCCAGTTCTCACTGGATCCCTTATAAATGATACTTAATAAAAAATAAAATACTTTTACCCCTGAAAATAAGCCATATTGTGTCTTCTTGAGAAAAAATAAATATAAGACAGCGTCTTATCTTCGGGGAAACACGGTAGGTGTTATATAGTATGTTATAGAAATTGGTGTCTTAGAAAAGTTCCATAGAGGATAGAAAAACAAATAAAAGGGTCCACATCTACTTGGGAAGCATTCAAGTTGCTATGCAAACACTTTCTGGGTAGCCATAAATCTCCTGTATACATTGAAGGAGTTCATAATCTGCTTGATTCATATCAGAAAATACACGTCTTGTATTCTTATTTACAGTTCTTTCTGCATGGTGAGTGATGAGCTTGGAGAACGCCTTCACCCGGACATTAATTCAATGGAGTGTCACTACCAAGGCTTATGGAATGTCGACTACTGCTGGATTCTGTACCATGATAATTCAGTAGTATACACAGGGAAATCACACTATAACCTTTTTTTTTTAATAAACAATGGTAGCTGAGTGACTCTTTCCCTTAACCTATGTAACTTTGTGCCAATTTGACTTTGCACTGATCATAATAAATTAAAAAGCTGACGTTCACCCAGATCTTGCTCCATGTTTGGTTTCACAATCTTTGCTGTAAGTTGTCAAGCTACTTCTTCTTCCAAGGTGAGTATGGAGAGCTATCAATGTTTGCATCACAAACTCATGGATTTACTTTTAAGATTTGATCTTCAGGGACAGGAAGTACATTATGAGTTCAGCACTTGAAAATGAACATGCACAAAAAAAGCATAAGACCCTTTTTTCTTACACATTGCATTGTGATACCATGTCATAGTGTGCTGGAGTGCCATAAACAATAATAGACCACAATGTATGTTATGTGTAATACTATGCACTGCGATAAAATGCACAGAACTAATTGGACCTCCAAATATTAAGGTAATTGATTATATTTAGGAATAAACAAAACATGTAATATTTGTAATATATAATATAAGATGTAATATTGTATGAGTTGTTTTATTCTAATTCATTTCAGCTGACAGACTCTAAACGTATTTCATTGTTTTTGTTTTCATTTCATTGTTAGTATTTAAATTAATTATTTGATTATTCAAGTCAGGAGCTAAATTTTAGTGATTAGGTTAGGGTTTTAAAGGCATATCATTTAGAAACCAGATTATGTGTTAATAATTCAGTTTTCATATTGGGCAATCATTAATAATCAAATGTTGAGAAGAATATAAAGAAATTAAGCTTGTTTTACAGGTTAGTTTAATTTTGAAACAACATTTACACTAACCCCATAAAAAACATTTTAGTCTTTCTTTGAATTCAAGCTAAAAATGAATGACCTTGTTCTTTTCAGACTGCATGTTTTAATTTTAGAGTTGGCAAGCATTAGGACCCAGAAGGATTTATTTCCTTGCAGTCTTCTATGTCCAATACTCACTGATTCTCAGCTCTGATGATTACCCATTGTGTGCAGCATTAAAACTACAGTCAACCATGTTGGTGAAGAGTACCTTCATGTACAACACTATCAGATGCCAGGGGAAATAAAAAGCATGAAACAGAGGTGGATCAGAAGTGAATGGTAACATATTGCTTGCCTCTGTCTTTGCATGATAACTTTTATTAGTTCTGTAATGAGATTAAGGATATAAATACCTATTATAGGTCAACTAAAAATTTACAGTTTATGCAATCTGCAAAGCAACCTTTCTCCAACAACTATGAAAATAGTAGTTCTATTGGTGATATATAAGTGAAGTTTTACTGAAGAAGCAGCTGGCTGCCTCTGTCTCCTGAAACTTTTCTAGGCATGAATGATGTCAAGGGAACCCTGCTCCCTTCTGGGATAATGCCAACTGGAGAGGAAAATCTATCAATGTTCTCCTGTCTTAATGACTCTGTGGAAGGTTCCAAGCCAAATAAATTATCTTTGCCTGGGTGCAATGGAACATTGTATGACTCTGTACAAAGTCCTCCTTTGCTGGTGGATGCCTGGTTGGTTCCTCTTTTCTTTGCTCTGATCATGTTGGTTGGATTAGTGGGTAACTCATTGGTCATTTACGTAATAACCAAGCACAAACAGATGAGAACGGTCACCAACTTCTACATAGGTAAGGTAAAAAACATTGGTTTAATTTACAAATCTTTACTAATATTTAAGGATGTTTGGGAAAAGGGGGCTTTTTCGTGTATGTGCTCTGACTCATATATGTTTCATGGATCATATGAATATATATTCTTATACATAATATAATATGTCATATATTGCATTATTATTCTTTGATATATGTTACAGAAATACATTAATTATGATCTCCTGATCAATTCACCAGTATTTTTACTCAGTTTAAAGTTTCACAATATTCCTTTTAATGGTCAAGGGAAATTTACGTAGACCTTGTTGTTTTGATTTATAAGAGACAATGTTTCACTGTGTTTACTGGTCCTAATTTTTATTTAGAACAGTATATATACAGAATAAATCTATTTATGTATCATCACTCATCATCATCAATAAGGTAATTAATAGTTCAGTAGATTGTGATATTTATAGGTTTATAGTAAACCAGATGAGTATATCACTAATAGAATTCAATAGTTTGGAAATATCAACTTTCTAATTGTTGCATATATTCCAGGGAGTAAGTTATTCATGTCTTGCATATTACTCTGAAGTATAGAAGAACATATGTGCAGCAGATAATACATATGTAACTAGCAAACCTTTCCATAAGGCACTTCCATAAGGAAGAAAAGACTAAGCTATATTATGATCTGTCCTGAACTTATAAATAGTTAAAAACCCCTTCCTTGCCAACCAAGATGACAGTACCAAGACCTAGTGATTGGTTGCACACCCATAAAGAGTACTGGTGACTATATATATTATCATAGCCAAAAATATTGGCCTGCTTGCATTTATGCCAGAAAATGAGCTTGAATTTGTTTGGAAGTTGATGGAGGTTCTTTTTACACCAATCGAACAATTCTTCATTGTTACATATCATCAATCTTTCTCTTTCGTCTATGTCCAGAAAGATTAGCTGTAAACTTCTTTAAATGTTGCGCACAGTGGACACAGGAACATTAGGATTTCTGGAGCTGGACTTGTAGCAGTGGGATTGTCCATGCTTTTCTATAATTTTGGTTCTCAAATCCTCAGACAATTCTTTGCTCTTCTTTCTCCGTGTTCGGTGTGTTACACACAGACATCCAAAAACAAGACTGAGTCAACATTTCCCCATTTTAACTGGTGCGAGTGGACATTTCCATATTGCCAGCACCTGTTCATTGCTACAAGTGACTTGAATTACAAATTAAAGGAGCATCACATGCTTGAAATACCATTTTTTAGTACAATTCTTTTTGATAATTATGTCCAGGACATTTTTGATGTTTTGTGTGGAATATCTCAATTTTTTTTCTCTGCTTTTTTGTGTTCTTCCAAAGCCAACAAAAGTAATTAACATGACAATACCGAAGCAACAATTTTCAGGGAAAAGTGGTATATTTTCTGACATAAATGCAAGGGTGTCAATATCTTTGGCCATGATCATGTATATATATATATATATATATATATATATATATATCAATAGATAGATCAATGCCACTTAATACATACACCTGAAAGATTCACCATATAAATGTTCGAAGAATAAAAATAATGAGGCCGATGATTCAGTTTACCTCATTATACCTCATTTACCTCATTATAGGTCTGGTTACCTCATTACTGGGTCTGGTTATACTTGCTTAAAAAAAAGGGCGCTATTATGAGAAGTGGTTGACCAATATTCTTTAACATTATTGTCTATTTTTCTTTTTGGATTGCTATTTTTTTCTTTAGGATTTATAAAGTTTGTTTTTAATTGTTTATTACAACAATATATTCATACTAGAAAATAATGGTATTAGATAATTCTTCTTACTTATTTATTCAAAGTATGAAAATCCCTGATCCTAAATTAGAAAAAACAAACTTATCATAACAAAGTATGTTTTAAGTGTTTGACAGTATTTGGGTATCTATTTATAATCTATGACCTATTTAAAAATTATTCCTTCTTAAATTTGTTCAAAAAATTCTCTTAATTGTAAGCTCTTTGGGGCAGGGTCTTCTCCTCCTGTGTCACTGTCTGTATCAATTTGTCATTTGCAACCCCTATTTAATGTACAGTGCTGTGTAATATGTTGGCGCTATATAAATCTTTTTTTATTGTTTATTATTTCTATTATTTTTCTATTGTGAGAGCTGTGCACATTTGACAATTAGGTGACAAAACGTGTCATTGGCCCTTATTTATTAAAGCTTTCCAAGACGGAAGAGAGGATACACTTTCAACTGTGAACCTGGGTGATCCAGCAAACCTGGAATGGTTTTTTAAAGTTATTTGCCATATATTTTCAATCCTGGACCAGATTCATTACAGATTGTTTTGTTATGTAAGAAGACAACAGATGTAAAACTGCTAATCAATGCACACTCTCTACTCCTAGCATGTCACAACACATCCACCAAGTTGCCAAAAGCCATCTTCTATTGCCATTGTTAAACTAGTTTTTAGTATTTCCATGTGTAATCATGAATTAGTAATATTTTTTCATTTGATTAGCTTTTGATTATTTAATGAACAAACATGCTGCAGTCTCCCTTTTTATGTGATAAATGAACTTCTCAATGAAAAAAGTGATACAACACTGGGTTTTTCAAATAAATGTCTGCTGAGATGTACAGGAAAGTTTTTGTAGCTTCAATCAATTTTTATTAACCAAATATTAAGCGTAATACAGAATGCTGACAATTGAAGTGCACAATGAGAGGTATACCAACTATAAATACAACGTTTAAAAGATGAGTTATTCAGGAAAGTTTTAACAATTGATTGGATGCTTCACAAAATTAAAACTTTACCACTTGCCACTTTAGCTTCTTGCTTTTCTAGTGATCTTGTAGAACAATAAGTTGAAATAAATAAATAACACTCCCCTTACCAAATACATATTTCCCCTATACTTTTTCCATCAAAATATATTTCTAGCCACGTTGCTCTTGCTGAAAAAAAGGTGCGAGTAAATGTATGCAGAAAAAAATAAGAAGCATTTTTTCTCTTTTTCACTATATAGAAAACCACAGTTGGACAATTTGCAATCCAAGCCTTATAATCACGCTGCATACTAGATTGCTGTCCTTTAGCTTGGGCTCCGCCAATTATTGTCTGTAGCACTCTATTCACAATGGGTAATACTACAGAGACATGAATGTATTCGAGCAGATGATTACACCAATTTAATTGAGTGAAATATTTTATGTTCTCACTTGGCAATAACATACAGTAATATTATTAATTTGATATCATTCCAAATTCAATTTGAAGCATTTTAGACCATATTAACCTATCCTACTTTAAAAATGAACAGATCAGAAAAGAATGAATGAAGCAAAAGAGAGAGACATTAAAATGGAGATATCATTAAAGAGAGGTATATTTTTTCTCATATATTTAAGGGTAAA
The DNA here is from genome assembly GCF_032062135.1 of Pyxicephalus adspersus. NCBI lineage: Eukaryota > Metazoa > Chordata > Amphibia > Anura > Pyxicephalidae > Pyxicephalus > Pyxicephalus adspersus. Next base: position 28,369,011 of record NC_092860.1, read on the forward strand.
ACTCATAAAATATCTTTGATTGTTCTTTATATTGTGTATGTATTTATGTTACTATTGTTTGGTACTAATCCAGGCTGGGTTTTGTCTCTTTTAGGCTTTATTTACTGTTACAAAATTGAGCCACAAAATTAAAGGGGACCTATCACCACATTTTTTACTTGATCTAGATATAGAAAACTAAATAAACTGTATAAATATTTAATATAAAGCAAAAATATGGTTTGTCTTTTTTTCTAAACACTTTACTGCGGCAGTAAAAACTGAATGGGAAGCCCAGAGCCTCCTGGGATACCTAGGTCACATATCCCTGGAGGCTACAGGCTGCTCCTTCTGCACATGCCCAATCATTGGCATTCACAGAAGAGGCTTTCCCACAGTCTAAAAAAATTACACTTACAGGAAGAAATGTTACCTGATCTTACACCAGCACAGTGCGAGATCAGGTGACATAAGCAGAAGCCGGAAGAAGATGGCGGTGCCCGCTGGTTCCTCTGTGCTTGGACAAATAAAGAGTCCAGGATAACACAGGACCGAATGGAACCCAGTTGTTAAGGAATCAAGAGCTCTGTGGAAGTAAAGGTAAGTATCTTTTTTTTTTTTAATGAAAGTTTCACTTTAAGGGGAGACCTGGAGAAAAGTGCTCAGTGATCTGGCTACTAGTGATAGCTGCAAACAAAGATTGGGTGATTAAAGGTTGTTGGAAAAATGTGTTATTTGGAGTTGGCTGGGTCTAGTCCAATAACAGATGGAACAGTATCTAAGACTAAGTTTTTCTTTTCTTTAGTACTGTCTGAAGTCTGCTTAAGAATGCACCTCTTGCCTCATCTTACCTTAACCCCAGGAAAGGTGACTCCACTTGAGTAACAAAGTTAAACCCTAAAAAGTTAGGACATAAAAAGTACAAAAAAATATCATTAATAATATTAGGTATTAAAACTTTTAGGCTGAATGGTATAAAGCATGTGTATCTACTCAACCTTGCACTGCTCACACTGTTTAGGTTTCTGATTACCACCATGTTTCAGTTGGGTAATACTATCAGTAATCATGTACCTCAGCTGGGAGATTTGTGTCTACAGATAGTAAGGTGTTAACTACTGGCAAATGTTGCAGTTAAGCCTTAAATAAATATTTATATATATTTTGTTATATACATTATTTGTGTGATCCCCCCCAACATAATAAGAGCATTTATTAACATAGATAACACAATCACATATGTAAATGATCCTTTTTTGGGGATCCTCTTTCCCACAGACGGATAAAGTTCAAACAGTGCATTCAAGGCAAGAGTAACATACTGTTTTCCATGGACCCAAAATGTTATTGGTTTCCAAGTTTGTATTTGTACAAATCCAGCTCTAATGACCTGAAAAAGACAAATTACCATACTGCTATGTTTCTTGTCTCCTATAATATATTGTATGCAATTTTTTGTCTATCTGTTTCAGAACAGATGTCTCCATTGGAGGATATTCTCTCTCCTGTTGCTCTGATACCAAATTAAAGATGTATTTACAGTTTAACCCAAAATCCACCCACATTTTACCCAAACCCAGTTAAAAAAAAGTTGTAAATTTAGGGTAAAAGTTGGGTGAAAAATTTAATAAATAGATCCCAAATTCTGAATACAGGAAAACAGAAAGGGTGTGGTCCTCTCCTTCACATTAAAAAAACAAAATATTAAAAAAAAAAACATTTTTTTAGTACAGGTAGTCCCCGAGTTAGGGCATCCGACATATGGAACGGGCTTTCCAGCTCATTCCTGTGCAGGACTGGGGCTTGCTGGGGGGAGGGGGTAGTTCACATGATTTACAAAAGAAACCTTTTGCTTTTCTGCAACATCTTGTAACTCTTTATTGACCAAGACAAACTCTGCAGTTGTTTCCTTTTGCATATTAAAGCACAGTTTGCTCCAGAAGTTGAATGTCTAGGCTTCATAAAGTTTTTTTTTTTGCTTTGTTTTTTTGCTTTGTTTGTGATTAACTCACAGTGAGGATTTTAAACAGTAATTGACACCATTCTGCCTAATATTATGTTGAGACAAATATCTGTCCTCATTGCATTTATTAAAATAATGTACCTGTTCTGACTTACATACAAATTCAACTTAAGAACAAACCTACAGTCCCTATCTCATTTGTAACCCATGGATTACCTGTATATAAAAGGGTTAGCCACCCTTTTATGTAATGCCATTGTCAGTGGCGGGTACCTTTCACATTTACCTTGGTCATCCCATCATTCTTCTTCTGGTTTATATCAGCCGAAGCCTTACTGTGCATGCTTGTTTCCAGCCATGGCCAAGATTAGATTTACAGCCCAATTGATGGACCATTCTGTCATTGCTTGGACACCCCGAACAGATATGTGGACAAAAATGAATGGATAGTGAACCTGAAGTACCTCTGGGAAGTTTCAGTTGTTGACCTGATGACTTTGGCCTCCAATGCCCATCTACTTCTCTCTCTCGGAGTTCTGTAATCTGGGGCCCCTTGCCTAGGATGCCCTTGCAAGATCTTGGAGCTTCTAGGTGGTCTAATTATGTCGTTAATTATGTCAGTCCTCAAACAGAATAACCATTTTTACACAAATGGTAAACAGCTGAACATTATGACTTAGATGAAGTTAAGGAGTATGCAGTTCCCTGGTAAAGTGGCTGAAACTCTTCTGAGGGCTAGGATGCCTTCAACATATTTTGCTTGCCATCAGGTGTGGAAGGTTTTTACTCTAATGGTAGGTAAATATTCGAAAATGTCCCAGATTGGAATGGACAAAGTCATCAGTTCTCAGGAATATCTGCCTGGTCCAGGGTCAGATGCGCATACAGCCAGCTAATTGTACAGTTCCTAAAGGCAATCTTTAAGATTCATCCCTCTGTGAGCTAGTACTTCAATATCTATTGTTCACATCATTTGATGTCCTCTCCTTTATACCACCTTCTCTGAGAACAGTCTTCTTAACAGCAATTGCTTCTTTCAGATAGGTTTTGGACATTTCTGCTATTTCCTTTAGGGGTTGTGTTGCTTGTTTTGTCTGGACAGAGTTGTTCTCAAGCACAGACAAGCCTTCAAACTGAAAGTATTATCTGAATTCCAATTTAAAACACATCTACAATGGCCCTGATATACTAAAGCTCTCCAAAAGAGGATAGACTATCATGGGTGAACCTGGGTGATTCAGCTAACCTGGAAAAGATTTCATAAAAAGTATTTGCTATTTGATGGTACATGTTATCAATTCTGGAGCAGATCTATTCCAGGTTTGCTGGATTACCCAGATTCTCCTATGGTAGTCTATCCTCTCCAATCTTGGAGAGCTTTAATAAATCAGGCTTAATGTGTCAGCCCCTCTGTTCAGTCTCATGGTGACACCCGGTGACTGACAGCAGCCACTCTGCCTTCTGCTACAGAGTGCGTATGTGTAGCCTCTAACCACAGATCCCAGCACGGCACACATCAGTGAAGGGAATCTGTACACTCCTGAGGTTTGCAGCCCTTCCTTTACCTATAGTCGTCCAGCAAGTAGCTATCTTTTCCTTGCTTCTGTCTGCTATGTCTGAGCACTGGGAGCTAGGAGGTAAAGACATTGACCAATTTCACCTGCTGATTGATAGAAGACTCACTCTGCAATCTACACCCAGCCTGTCAATCACATCCCTGTATTTAGTCAGGTTCAGACCAGATGTTCATTGCTGCTAATAGTGTTTGGTTCCTCCTGTGGGTACATTATCAGCTTTTTGCTGACCCTTGCTTGATCTGACCCTCTGTCTCTTTGCTGCCTGAACCAACCTCTACCTGTATTCTGATTTAAAGATTTCTCTTCCCTTTGGATACCTTGCCATGTATGGTCTTGTTTGGCCCTGTTTTCTGACCTGCTCTCACCTAATAATTTGGACTTAACATATAGCCTTTGCCATCATGTTCATGGAATCAGGAAGGAATTGCCATTCATGGAATCAGGAAGGATTTTTTTTTCCCGTTGAAGCAAATTGAACCAGGGTTTTTTTTGCCTTCCTCTGGACCAACTATGTTTTATAAGGTTTTATATCTGGGGTATGTTTATTTCCCTAGTGGTTGAACTTGATGGACATGTCTTTTTTTCAACCAAACCTACTATGTAACTATCACTGTGAACCTGTCTGCCAAGCAGGCTTACTTACTGGTCATTTGCCAATCTCTGTAACCCCAGAGGTGAGGCCTTGACCTGGGGGTCCTGGGGGTAACCAAGTTCTGGGGTTGTGCATCTAGCTTCCCAAGTCTGAAAAGGGGCTTGTCTAGTGAAGACTACCGTGATTGATAGGTGGAATCGCAACCGATTAAGCACTGGCATTTGACTCAAGGCCATACACAAGGCCAAGGGCTTACTGCCTTCCTTAGGGGTTCAAGCTCATTCTTTAAGAAGCCTGGGTAAATTGTGGGCAGTCTATGCCAAGGTCCCAGCACAGGAGATGCTTGAGGTAGTTAGATGAAGCTCCAGAAGCATGTTCATCCAGTAATATTCTGTTGTTGTTTTCTTAAGTGTCTTTGGGATCTATTTTTATTTCTTCAGCTTTTGAATATTACATTTTAGCCACAACTGTTTTATGATCAGTTTTTAATTTGCCCTGCCCTCCATTTTCCATCGCTTGTCATGTCTCATTGTAAGATGGCATGAGGAGATTCACGAATATGCAAAATGTATACTTACTGTAATGTTTTTTTTCTGGACCCTCCTCATGCTTTCCCAGACTGTAACAGTCATGAAGCTGACTAGGGAACCATATAGCTCTCAGAGGACCTTACTTTTAAATCTAAAAAAAAAAAGAAAGAACATAATGATCAAACGCAGAGTTGTTGACCCTAATGACACAGATTAATCTAATAATTTTATCAAATCAGTAAAAGATAAAGCATAATTGGTTACTTTGGGTAAAATCTCCACTTGATTTCTCATTTTTTTTCATCCTTATGGGTAACAGAGTTGTTTTCTGTTTTCAGTTTTTCAAAACATGTTATTTTCTGCTTTATTTCTAGAGAAGCATGGGTCTTAGTTATTTGCTTTTAAACTATTAAATATTTTGGAGAACTGTTAGTGAATTAGCTAGATAATTACCTGGGAGCTTTTTGTTATAAATTGATTTTACTCAAACACAGATGATGTTCAAAACACACAATCATAATCTAATGTTTTTTAAGAGTACTTCATTATGAGAAGGATTTTTTGTGGTTGTGGATTTTTTTGCCAGGATCTGAAGTAAAAGTTTAAAGAAAGAAGACCTGTTATAGCAGTTGTCACACATACAAATAAAATGCTTTTAAGGGTATAGTTGGTCATAAACATTAAAGCAAAAAAGGGGAGTAATTATGCGTATCTGTGCAACAAAAGTGTATACTCCAATCAAGAGGCATACCCTGGCACACCTGACCTCAGGATAAATTGGGTATAAAGCATGAACCTGGACCACTAAGTTTTGTGCCCACAGCTCCAGGCATCAACTGTATAACTCAATCTGCAGCTAAAGTTTTTTATGGCTGTTATCTGTAGTTTGAAAGCTTGATGTAACGCGAGGGAGCAATTAAAGGCTTACAAGAGTCTCTATGTGCCTTTAGTGTTTGATAGGATAACAAGATAAATGACATGGTTTAATTTAAGCCCCCATATCCATTAAACCCTGCTTTGCAGCTACCCTCTGGACCTTCTTGCATTCTGCTTTTCACAGTTCACTTTCCACCTGGAGAAACAATTTAGCCATTCCAAAGCCATTTTTTTCCAGTTTGGTATTTCAAATAAGTTGAGCTGAGCATTTACAATGTCTCCGGGTACAGCAAAAGAGGTTGGTGATATTTTGGGTTTGTACAGAGAAACAGAAAAACATCAGTATATTCTACAACTTGCATATGTTCTATATTGAAAAGATATATGAATTAAATCACTGGTTTTCCATAACTCTTTGACAAATAGGATCATAAAAACATATCTCTGTATTCTCAAACAACAATGGTGAACGCAAATGTTTAATTCAGCACAAATGATGTGACATCATTAAATAGGAATTACATTCGTCTTCATCCAGTTTATAGTAATAGTAGCGCATTATGCAACCTGTTAATTCTATCAAGGCCACATCCCTATTCAGTACTAAAATTTGTGAAGTTCCACCAGTTCATGGGACTTTTAGGGCCAACAAACTCACTATTCAAAAATATCTTGCATTATGAGAAACTTACTTTATTAAATAAAAATAAAACCAGTAACATATATATGTAGTGAGTATATGAGAAATATAGTAATATATTTAAGTAAGTAATATATATAAGTAGTATATATGAGTAAATGAGATTGTGGTTTCTTGTAGATCCCTTAAGTTTAAAATTTAAGAATAAGCGTATCTGCAAAAATCTTAACATTTTTTATATTGGAAAAGAGTGTTCAGTGTTAATGTTCAGACACGCATAATATCTTTGCCATCCAGGAGGTCCCCGATGGGGAAAAGTCCTTTATTGAGCCACCACTTAAGTGATTTGTCACAAACAGGAGGGAATTCTGGATAGTTCCAAAGTGGTGTAAGGGGAGAATGTAGCGAATGTAATGTGTAATTAATTTTCCCGCCATCCCAAAGTGCCAGTGCATATCATAATGATGGGCATAAGATTGCAGGCAATGTATTGGCTGGGGTCCACATAAGTGTCTCTTTTTGTATTGTTGGGCATGATAGAGCTTCCTTTCAGGTTTTTATTAGCACTCAAAATTTCATCTTCACTAAATTTTTCATCTAAAGCTTTAAAGAGGAAGTAAACCCAAAAATGACCTAAAACAACAATCCCGCAAGGGAGTCATTCCATCCGGAGGGTCCTTCCAGCAGGTCCCATATCGTCTGGGGTGGGGTGAGTCGCATCCATCTTCGGGCTGGCGCGCTATGCGCCCCCATCTTCTTTCTGTTCTTCTGGGTTCTTCTTCTTACGTCACCAGACATAGGCCCGTGATCGTGTAACGTAGATGGGAAAAAACTTGCTGATCTCACTGTGCATTGATCTTTATTGCTATTGCCATGAGATATACCATGTAGGGGTTTCTAGAAGCGCCTGCTGTGCCCAGAGACAGGAGGATCATTTATCTCCTGCATTAAGGTACTGCATGTCTGTCCAAGGCTTTGTTGAATTTCGCCATTAGCTTTAACCACATTCTAGCTTTTTGTTTTTTCATTTTAATTAGTTGTAGCAATAAACTATTTTGAAGCAATTTTCTTTATTTTGTATAGGAAAATTTTTTATCCTTGGGTAATATAAATGTGTTTCACAATTTTATTGAGCGAAATGTGATTCATGGATGAATGCATGCTATATTTGAAAGTACAGATATTGTCTTGGACCTTCTTTAAAAAATTGCCTTGAAAATGTAGTTGCTATATAATTACAGCAGAGCTCTGGATGGGACCGATCTGGTCCATTCATCACAGTCATGCAGAAAACATTGGGGCAGAAACAAGACCAGTCACCATGCACAAGGAGAGGGCAGCTGTGATCAGTCAATATTAAGCTTCTTTACAAAAGCGCAATGCAAACATTGTTTCATATTGGATTACTGGGCAATTCTTAAATAGATACACAAAGCATATTGAAAATCAATTAAAATACCGTGTTTAAGCTAGATTTAAGCCTTAAAGAGCCTTTCACCAAAAAATAGGATAAGCACAGAAAAAAATTTAAAACAAGAAAGATAAGTTGGGATTTTGAAGGCAAATAAAATAAATAATTAAAATAATACTCTTGTAGTTACAGAAGACACAGTAAAAGCAACAACCTCATATTCACATAAGTGCCATTTAGATATTTCTTTGAATGTTACCTTTGACAATTGGTAACTTCTTAAGCAGATTGGAGTATTATACTTCCTTCATACTAATAACTTTGTGCACTGGTAAATGTCCAACGTGCTTTACAGACAGTTATTTGTTGCTTCTTCAGGATCTTGATAGAATTTTCATAGGAGTAATATATATATGTAACCTTTATTAGAAAGTATAAATTAATCATATTTCAACATTCAAATGTGATCATAAATAAAAATAGGTCTTACAAGCAGTTAAATTGAAATAACGTTCATATATCATGTACGAAACGTCTTCAAAACACCATTATGTAGTTGCATCAAAGGTGTAGTTCCTAATAAATGCAGCTGAAGCAACTAATGAGTATTGAAAAAAATATTTTGTCAAAAAAGGGTATAATATGTATATGAAAAGGTAGACAAACCTCCCTATTGTTTACAAAAGTACATAATAGGGTTTCTGTGAGGGCTAATATACTGAAAAATAGTTAGTTTAAGATTAATTATAGCAAAACAGTTTACCCGATGAAGGGGAAAAAGAACAAGTGCAATCTGAAAAACAAAGTGAAACAGTGTTTCAAAAGGAAAAACAATAATTTTACTCTATTCTATTTAAAATAATACATTTTTACTTTTGTATTATTACTTACTGAATCTTACTGAAGATCTTGTAGAAAGTGGAGAAATCAGTTTCACCTGTTTGTCAACCCACATGTATCTAGTTTTTCAGCTATCCATAACAGTCATTAGTAAATGATTGTGTTGCATGTTTTCTATACCAATATATCATCAAAGTTGCAACTCTCTACTAGTCACTCTACAAGTGTTTTGACTTTTTTAATCTATTGCTTATATCTATTGCTTAGCATCACACATAAGCTTTTTCCCATTTATTTAAAACATCAAGCAATGATGATCACAAACATAGCACCTAGAAAGCACTATAAATCTAGAATATATTAACTATGATTGAGATGTATGCCACAACTGATATCACATTATTGCATTTTTTTTAAAAAGGTGATGTGATCATGGTGCCTGGGTAGCCATTCCCAAAATATCAAGATTGGTTGTAATATATTATTTGAGTTTTGCACCAACTTGAAATAAATAGTTTGTGTTGATTGTAAAATATGTTTTCCTCTTTTTTGTTATTATCTTTTCTGATATGATAAAGACACGATATGGTAATTTCCAACTGTCAAATGTGAATGTCATGACTGAGCTCCGAAATTCAGAATCAAATGCCTGGTTGTTTTTGTGCTGAGCTCAGCCAAACTATAATAAGTGTAATATAAACGCAGGTCAGGTACTGCAAATATACTTTAAGAGAACCTATCACCACATTGTTAACTCAATATAGATAACCCTTCTATATAAAGTAAAAATGTGTGTGTTTCTGTGTGTGTGTATGTGGGGAGGGGGGGTCATTAAAAGCCTTTAAAAAAAAAAAAAAAAGACATTTAATGAAAAAAACCCACATTACCACCGTGGCCAAAAAAAGCGCAGAGCCTCCTGGGATTCATGACATATGTATTCCAGGAGACTTTGGGCTGCCCCTTTTATGTAGCACATACTCCTAAACATTGTTAGCAAATAAATAAAGTTTGGTTTAGTTTAGTGGTAAGATCTGATTATTCACTATTTAAAGTACAATCAAGAAAATGTTTTTTTTTTTTTTTTTTGCCTGTTTATGTTCAAATGTTTGCAGAACCAGCATTGACACCCTCAACATTTTATCTCTGCCAAGCTTTCCGTATTTTTGTAAAGGCCTTGTACAAGAATAGGCATTAGACAGATCCCTTTATTTATTTATTTTCTTTTCCTTCGTAATAAGGCTGCAGCCTGGCAGCCATATTGTCCAGGTAACAATACAGAGAATAAAGTTTAACCTTTAAGCTGCTAGAACGGTTTTTAATTTTTTTTTTTACTTTTTCTTTGGCACGCTCCTTATTGTAGATGTGGAGACTGGAGTTTTGCAACTCTCATCCTCTTTCTTGGCAATTAGAGCCACTTTGTGCTGCTATATGAAGGGAGTAGTACCTTACTGTATTTTATATACAGTTTTTTGGTAATCTCTTGCATGGGATAGTCTTCATTCAAGAATAGACTAACAAGTTTCAGGAGAAAGTTCTTTGTTTTAGTCAGTAGTCATTGAGTCAGTAGATGAACCCACATTTGCTAATGCAACAGATACTGAACTAGTTGGAAGAAGGCCTGATTTATTGTTTGTTTAATCAGTGTGACTGTTTTTAGCCTTTTGATGTGCAATAAACAGAATTTAACAAGTATAGTGAGCTGCAGAACATATTTTTTAAAGTTAGACCAAAGATATATTTTAAAGAAAACCCACAATGAGAGAGATATGTAGACATTTCCTAGTGAAACATTAGAAGCTGTAGCTCTAAAACTTACACTGTGTGTGTTTGCCATAATGTTATGTAGGAGGAGCATCACTGATCCTAAATATTCCTTATTATTTTTTGAGTTACTTATCCAAAATAAACTATTCAGCATTTAAGGTCAATACTCCCAGTCTGCATACTTGTTTTAGACTAGCAAACATAATAAGCCAAAATTTACAAATATTTGAACATGATTAGAACCGTGCAGTGGTCTGTAGGTGTAAATAAAATAATGAACTGTCTGCTTAAATATAAACATTTCTTTTTTTCTTTCTTTCTGTTCACAGCCAACCTTGCTACAACAGACATCACCTTCCTGGTATGCTGTGTGCCTTTTACTGCCACTCTTTACCCACTGCCCAGCTGGGTGTTTGGAGATTTCATGTGCAGAGGAGTTAACTATCTACAACAGGTAATAAATTGGATCAATAAATAATTAACATTTTTTACTTTTCTTTACCTTTGACATTAATTCCAGCCTTTTCTACTCATATATATTACAAAGCGGATCCATAATATAATATATTAAACTTATAAATAATAATATATAAATACTATTATATGTTTATATAATATTATTTTATTTTTTATTTATTTTAGTTATATTATTATAATATAAATATTATATATTAATATATAAATATAATAAACTTATATATTAAATATTATATTAAACTTTGATGCCTGAACAAAATTATTCTATTACAAATGACATAATCTGCATACATTTAGCAGCTAAGCTTTTGACAGAGGCAGTCAGGCAGGTAGGAGGGATTGTTTCAGAAGGAACATTACCTGTCTCTTTCTGCAACAATGGCCTGCCTCGTGGATTTTAAAAGTAGAACTTTAAATCCGCTTTAAATTAACCTATTGTTTTGCACTTTACAAAATACTTATATAAATATATATATATATATTATTAATATATATATATATATATATGTGTGTGTGTGTGTATTTTCATTTAAAAATTTACGATCAGTTATTTTAATTTTTACAGGAAAACAATTGTTTTGGCTAATAAATTAATACCAAATTTATCACAAATATCCAGCCATTGTTAATGTTGTAAGTGAATATGGTAGCTGAAAATGGCTGTTAATAAATGGAGTATTTGTATACATGTAGAGAGTTCCTGTGTAATAGGTCACTGAATATTACAAAACCCTCTTGCAATTATCTTAGTCAAGCTAAAAGCAACTGCACAGATTAAACAAGCAATAAAACTGGCCTTCTTCAAACTAGTTCAGTATGTGTTGGATCAGCAAATGTGGGTTCAACTACTGACTCAAAATGAGCAGAAACCAGGAAATTTCATCTAAATCTCATCAGTCTGTTCTTGTGCTGAGGAATGAAGGCTGTTCCATGCAAGACATTGCCATGAAACCTAGTATCCCTACTATGTACTACTATTTTCATAGAGCAGCATAAACTGGCTCTAATTGCAATTGAAAGAGGAGTGTCAGGCCCCAACAAAGAATATTTGTGAAAGGAAATGTAAAGATGGCAGAGGAGTGATTAATATCATCTGTTACAAATGGAGGAGTGGACTGGGGCTGCTTTAGTGGTGCTAAAATGGGAGATCAGTACATGGTGAAAGGCACCTTGAAGAAGGAAAGCACACTATGCCATAACCTGTGAACAGTGCATGATAGGAGACAATTTTGTCCTACAACAGGACAATGACCGAAAGCACATCTCAAAAACTTTGCAAGGACTAGTTAGAAAATCAGCAGATAGCTGATGTTCTCTGTAAGATATTGTACAGTACCACAACATTGGGTCTTGGACGGGGGGTATGTTTCTCCAATATATGAAGCATTTTCCTTTTAAAAACAGGGTGTATTCTGGGACAGCGTCCAGAACTAAAAGAGAGCAAGGGTTGCTATTGTTTAGTTTATTTCAGGGCTCTGGAATGGGAAGTAAGGTACTGAGTACACACCTGGATTTGGTTTTAGCCAGATAGCAGCTCTGACTAGAAAGGGCATAAATATGCTTTAAGAGATGTGTAGTTGAATGGCAGGCAGTAGGCTGCAGATTGGCTTGTATGGGAGCTCTACCAGGGAGCTGTGTCTCTTTGGATAGAAAGCTTATTTATATGTTTATTTGATTTATGAACTGTGGAACCTTTACTATAGAGCAGTGGTCCCCAAAAATATTTTTGCATATCCAGAAAGAGGGTGGCAGCATTCTCTGTCTGTAGTTAACAATTATACACTGATCTCAACCAAAGATCGTTACATGAGCATTTCTAGCTCATTTTGGTCAAACATCCTTGTGACATTATACTGTTAAAAACATGCACTTATTAGAATGACATTATATTTTGTTTATTACCAGCTGCATGCTTTCTCATGATCTGTTGGGGCATAACTACTATAACAACAAGGGCATAGAGTAGACTACTTACATAAATCCACCTGTACATTAAAACTGTATTCAGTGTTCCATGTTTTTATTGCTAAAAAAATGTGCTAAACAAAATGAACTCTTAAGCTATGTACACACGTCAGATGATTCTCATTTGATTTTCGCCTCAGGGCTAGTATCGGATGAGAATCTGATGTGTGTACATCACTCATCCAACGTCATTCATGGATCTGTCCTGGCTGATCCACGAACAATGAAAGACAAACGATCGTAATACAAGTGAAGGGGAGAGAGCGCAACGGGGTGCCGCTCACTTGTTCTCCCCTATCCTCTCTTCATGAAGCAGAATGGCTCTGTATGTACAGCGCTCGCTAATTCACCTTTCGGTCTTTTATCGTTGAACTTGAAAAGGATTGTGAAAGATCCTTTCCAATGACAAAAGTCTAACTTGTGTACATAACCTAAGCCAGCTTTGCAGTGGCAGCAAAAAACCTTACCAGTCTCACTACTGTGTGTATGTATATATATGTATTATAGGAGTAAGAGGGTAAGTAACAAGTAAGTGATGCTAATAAATTGTACTTGAGTAATTCATCATATGCAAATACTGTATCACTGCCTCTATAAAAATGAGCCCATAAATCTGAATAGGGTTATAAGGTAGATTGTAAACAATTTGAAGTACATTATTCTATAGTGGGAAAGAATATTTACAAGTGGAAAACACTCAAGACAATTGTCAGTCTTCCCTGGAGTTGACATCCCAGTAAAGTTGCCTTAAGGTCAAACCATTCATTACCCAGAAGCTACAGGCCACTGTAAGCATGTTACATGTTATATTCATGAACGTGCGATTATAAAAACATTGAACAAGCATATCTTGTTTGGAAGCGTTGCCAGGGGAAAACCTCTTTTCTCTAAAAGCAACATGGCAGCATGGCTGAGGTTTGCAAAGTTGCATCTGAACAAACCACAAGACTTCTGGAGCTTCTGTACTTTGAACAGAGGAGACTGAAATGGAGATGCTTTGCCATTATGGCCAGTGGTGAAAACCAAATACTGCATATCAGCAGAAACACTGTATACCAAGTATCAGGCAAGGTTATGGGGATTATGATGTAGGCTTGTTTTGCAGCCACAAGGCCTAAAGATAAAGCTTGGCTAAATTGGGTCATACAAAAAGACAATGATTCAAAGCCAAAGCACACCAGCAAATCTACAATAAAATTGCGGAAAAAAAATAAGAATTTTAAAGAATTATGGTGTTGCAATGGCCCAGTCAAAAAGTCCAGACCTCCAAAAGCCAGAATTGTTTGTGTACATACAGGTTTTATTCCTCATTTGTCACTCAGTAAAACTGTCCAGGCTGACTGATTTTGACACCTAAAATAACACTTTTTTTGCTGAGTTAGATCTTTTTTACTAATTTTTGGGTATCAAATCCAGTTTTTATGATACAGGGTACCCTCCATTTTTGTCATAAAACACAAATTTTACATACAATGAAAAAATATTGAAATAATTAACTTGAATGTATTGTTTCTTTAAATTTATTGTTACTCTATGACATTTTATTTACAGTAAAACATTTGAAAATTAATCGGGTAAGCGGTTAAGGTAAAAATTTACGCTTATAGCTTTTCCTGGAGTGTTTAGTGTTAGGACAATCCTGCTGGATGCTCCAACATTAGTCAGCCATCATATGTACATCCCATCTACCCTGATACCGTCCTTCCATGACCTTCAAATCTTGGTGGAATTGTTTACTCTCCTTATCAATGACTGCACCAAGGTTTTCTGGGAAAGATGACTATGCAGAAATTGCCCCTTGATGCTCATATTGCAACCAAGCATTTTGTAGCTCTCCAAGAGTTTCTGGACAATTTCTGTGTAATTATTCGCTCGTGTTCTTCCAAGAAAGTCTTTGACAATGGCTTTGAATGATAACCAAGCTTTCTTTTTTACTTCTGACATTGTCCTGATGAAATGTTCATCTTTGATGAGCTGCCGAATCCGTGAACTATTAAACACGCTGGCCTTTTTTTTTTCAAATGAAAGGCTAAGAAATGCAAGAAGAGGTACTTAAAATAGTCTCCTTCAGCTGGCAAAGCTTTAACAAACTGCTTCATCAGACCCAGTTTCATGTGCAGGGGCAGGAATATAATATTCCTTCTATCAACAAGTGGCTCATGTAGAATGTTTGGATCACCTGGTTGTAGGGCAGATCTTGGGGGCCAATTCCTTTCCACCCAATGCCTCTCACAAGCTCTGCTGTCCCATTTGCACAGATAACAGGGATACTTGGTGTATCTGCGTTGCTGACCAAGAAGGAAGCATACCATTTTAAGGTCAACACAGATGACCCAATTGTGTTGGTGATATTGCAACAACTCAATGACTCTATTTATGTCTGCATATTCTTCACAAAGCGAAAATGATTGGCCAACTGACCTAAATATATTGCCATTGTGAAGGAGGACACACTTTAAGCTCCACTTTGAGCTATCGATGAATAGTCACCATATAGTTATAGATTGGAATTCCCAATTCCTCCATTAAACCAGGTATGTTATGGCAATACACAAAGCCACTGTCAGTTCAAAAGTACTGCAGAAATCCAATTTCTCTGGTTCGAAAGTACAATACCTTCGTTCCTTTTTCAAGTTAGTTTTTTCTCACAAAATCTTGATGCTAGGAGTTCTGAAGCCTTCTTCGATAGTCCCAAATCACTCAACCCATGCTGATCAAGCCCCTTACGAACAGAGTCCTCTTCAATTTCAATCTCTTCATCATTGTTGTCACCTAGTTCATCACCATAATCATGTTCTTCAAGAGAGGGTAGTGTAACGAAAATCAGCACTGGGATTTCTTCTGAATGAGCCATTGGGCGTATAGCTGATGGTAGACTAGGATACTCTATGTATAGAAATCCACGCTACAGTAATCACTTTGTTATAAACGGTAGAGAAAAAAAAAATTGACATGATAGAAGAAAACTAACTGCACTTTCAGAATCAGCATACCAATTTTACATCATAGCCAAAAATACTTGAGGCTGTAATTGCTGGCAAAGGTGCCTCAATTAGAGTATTATGTAAGGGGTCATAAAAAATATATAAACTAGCTGATTACCTGGCATTGCCGGAGTATTTATTTATTTAAATCTTATACAGGAAAATGAATCAAATAAAGCTATAGTGTTAAGCAAAAGGCACACTCTCACTGAGCAATACATACACTCATACATACATGCAAATATACCTCTGACATATACCACAGCGCTGTACAAAGATCAGCGGTACACTCACATGAGTCTGAGTCATTTATCTAGCAAGTTTGGTTTAAATGTCTCCATGTGTTTCCTAGTGATGACATACATACACACATACATACATCCAAATAAAGCTCTGACATATAGCACAGCGCTGTACAAAGATGACAGGTAGATGACATTAGATTCCTTTCAAAGATGGCACATAATAGGTAGATATTTTTTTTTCTGTCATATATTTGGATTGATGATTTAAGAGGTTTTAAGGTATATAATCTTGTTGTAATCCACTGTAAGGAAAGCATGTTAAGAAAAATGTTTTATTTACTTTTGGACAATGAAGTCATTTAAACTGGAGAAAGGAATTCAATTAAGGTCCTCACACAGATTTATATTGTAGAGACAGAAAATTTGTTTCTGATCAGGTTTGTTACTGAGTATTGATTGCTAAGTGTCCTGACTTTAGTGCCTATGAGTCAAAAGAGTGGAGATAAGACAATAAAAATGGAGATTGTTAGTGCAATGTCTAAGTGAAAATCTATTTCTGTTCCTTCAGTTGGACTTTAACTCTTTATTTTAACATGTGAAAGTCAGTATACCAAAAAACTAACATATTCATATATTTCACTTATTCTGGAGCATTTGTTATTTTATATTTTTAGTGGTATTTTAAAGAGAATGTGCATGGTTGTATGTTGTCTGTGTAGGCTGCAAGTACATTTACACATGAAGAGATGTCTTGATTGAATGTAAACTCAAAGTACCTGCCAGAGACTCTGCATATTGATTACTAGTACCAAGGGCTTCTACATACACATAGATGAATTTCTAGCATGTAGAATCAAAACTCTGTCAAGCTAAATATAAATAAATAGATAACAAAATAAATAATCTAATGATAATATTTTGAATTTTTACTTCAACCTGTATTCTTATTATTACTAAATTAATAATAAAGACTAATTTTTTTACTCTACATAATCAGAAGTGGAAGATAAAATAACAGATCCATTCATGCCTATGAATAAATATAAACAATCCAATTAACTAAAGACAAATGTTTGATTTAGCATAGGCTTAAAGGCTTAAAGTGCTTTCCATGGAATATTTTGTAAATCTGTGTATCAATATATTATTATGATGTGGTCTTGAGTCTTTTCTTCCTAAATGCCACACACAAGCAGACAAATATCAAAAAGCCAGAGATGATGATTATGTATTTAGGAATCTAGAGCACTTTACACTGGACATACTATACTATATATAGCATGTTTAGTCAATGGTAAGTAAACCAAAGGCAAAATGTAGGATAATATTGGTAAACAGGTCACATGAACCAATGAAAAAAACTTGAAGTACATGTGTATAGCTATAAAAGGTTTTTATAAATTGCTTATAAAATTATATTTATGTATGGACATATGGAAATATAAATACAAAAAGGACAATCAAGATGAAAAATGTTAAGAAACAATGCTTGACTGCTGACAACTATAATTCTTAACTACAATCCCAAATTTCAATCATCGTCATCTTCTTAAAAACACACAAAACTATAATAGTTTTTGAAGTGGGAAATGTATGAGCTTTATTGATTTAAACCAACATATTATCCAACCAGTTTTGTTCTAGACAAGTAACCATAACTTTGTGCAATTTATAGCAATGTCATGAGCACCCAAATTATAACTTCATAAACAAGTCTTAAGGCCTGTGTTCACCAAAGGTTCCAGTAAGGCCTTCAACCAGTCTACATTCCCATCAGGCTTAAAACCTAGCTGATGTCAGCTGGCAAAGGTACAAAAACATCAATAATACCACACAGGGAATTAGCTATAAATGGTCTACGTAACCATGGCAAACACTGGGTGAGACACTATGCTATTAATTTGATTCCAAATTTGTTCCTGTTCTTTACACAGATAATACTGTGTGCAATTCTATTGAATGCTCCAAATGTTCTTTAAACTTCTGCTTGTCTTCCTTTAAAGAATGTAAAAATGATTACCGTATTACTATGCCAGTGCACTGTGGATGTGCTTTATAGCTATCTGACCTGATAAAGTCCTGGAGCAGTGGGGCTGAGGATTTTTAAGCATTGTACAACTTACATATCATCAGCCATCATGCAATTTGTTCAGTTACTTGTGAAATTTGTCAAATCTTGAGGGCAATACTCACCAGCGATTAATATATTTTAACGAGTATGGTCCCCATGGCTGGGCTATTACATGTCTGTGAACTATGATTGATCACTCCTCTCATTATAGTCGACTCGATTTCTACCTCCATCAGGCCTACTACCCCGTCCAACATACCAACCCCCCACCACCACCACTTTTTTTTTTCTCTTCCTCCTTCTTCTTCACTTTCCTATCCCCTTTCCATCTTCCTTGGTTGTGTTTTATGTATTCACCCCTGCCTTTTGGCTCCTATCAATTAAACATTGTAAAAAATAAATGACTGTTTTCCAGCCTAAGTTCATCATCATGACTTACAGGTCTGATTCCCATTTCCTCCTCATATTTTGGAACTTCATTCTATCCTTTCTTATGGTTTAGGTGTCTATATACCTAATCTAGCTTGTGATTCTATAGCGCATTCAGGTATCTCAGTTCTGATGATCTGTTGGTTTGTTTGCTACTAATCCAAATGTCATTTATTTAGTGTTGTATGTATTCTTTCTCTGTTATTATTAATAAAATGTATTAAAAATAAAGTTTGACAAATCTATTAACTTCTTAAAAACCTAATGTTTTTTTAAACATTAGAAGTCAATGGCTTCACTATGTTTTTTTTTTTTGTTTTATACAAGACAGAATTACTTTCTAGAAAATACAAGAAAGGTTTAGGGTGCTGGCTTTCTGAATGCATCATATGTTTTTTTAAGTGCTTTTTCATTGAAAGCATTTGGGCTTTCCTCATGGATGCTCCAGCTTTGCTTTGCTTCACTTGAATTGCTCTGTGCCAAAGCTTCAATGCCCTTTGTTGCCCTATATGTCCTGAAATTACAGCAGGGCGAAGCAAAGCTAAAGCATGTTCTATTTTCTTTATTACACAGCCTGAAGTTTGTTTACTGCTGGTAGAGTAAAAAAAGGTCATGCCTTTACTCCTACATCTGTGGTCAGATTTTAAATTGCCAGTATTGAACAATGCAATAACACCTTATTGTGTGACTTTATTGATCCTCCCTCACTCACCGTCTAATTCTTAGTCATCCAAGTAATATGGAAAGCTAATAGATGGATAATGTCAAGTACTCATACTATAAACTTCATTATTTAGCTCTATTCTCCAAAGCTTTACTTTTTCTGGTCTGCCCATTTTTTTCATTGGATTTAATTTCTTCTTAATCTTGGACACTCAGCATATATATGGGTATTTCCTAAGGTAGTCTGCATGCAAATTCAGCCTAAGAATGCCCACCAGTCCAGATTGATATTGGTCCATTAAAGTATTTGATATTGCATAACTCCTCCAAAAGCCAGCCCATCGCTTTGGCCAGTACTAAGCCAACACAATAGCAATCATGTCAAAATATCGGTACCACACTGTCAATTGTGACAATACATGGGCAAAATATCTGATTTTTTTGGACATCAGACTTGACACATGTAAAATGCACATCAATTTGCACAAAAGGGCTAATGGAGAATAAATGCAAGCAAGGTAACGGATTCAGAACAGGTTGACAAAAGCAATATTGAGAGCTTTTGGAATACAGAATAGCTCTTTACTGTATACAAAACAATTCTAGAGCCTCAAGAAATCTTTGTGTCTGCTAATGATTGACAGTCTTTTCCTAACAAGATGGAGATGCCATGTTACACAGGCAAGCCATTCAGGGCAGCCTAAGCTTCTGCCTCTTAAAAATGGTCAAAACCAAGAAAGGTTTTTTTAAAAGATAGCACTGGTAAAATGGTGTGCTGTGGAAATATTTGTTTTGTGAAGTCACGGAACTATAAAAAAAGGAAGGTGAGCATTGGAAAATCCTTAGAAGCCTTACAACATTATTCAGTCTTGCCTTGCTGTCACATTCTTTGGAAAGCTTGATCCACATTTTAAAGTTCCCATTGTGGTGATATACCTTATGGCATCATGGTGTAGGTCTCTCAGCATGGATTCCTTAAATATATGAATTTGCATCAGTATGGCAAGATTGGAAAATGTTAGTAAAATGTAACAAAAAAAAAGAAATAGTATGAGGAAGCCAAGTATAGTATACATGACTATTTGGCTTGAGCAATAATCATGGTTAGGTGATGGTTTGAAGAGGAGCAGGATAATCTGAATTTGGCTTAGGGTAAAAAAAAAAGTGAATAGGCTTTGCATCGCCTAAAAGAGCACAAAATAAAACCACCAGAATATGCATTTTAGGAGAGCATAGATTATTAGAAAATGAATAGGGAGAAAATCCTGAGAAAGTGCAGTAAATGTATACTTAAATAGAAAAAGATGAGTGATTGAAAATGTGTTTTATTATCCTAGATACCAGAGTTATGTAAATCAATTTTAACCTTAATTAATAAAGAGTGCTAACTTAAAATGAATTTACTTATAGCAGGCAAATAAAATGCACTATGACCGGTACACAATAAATTCTGATTGAATCTGAACTGTGACTGTATTTTAGAAGGTGCAAGGTGTATTTGTGTAACATAATTACTTTTATCTTCAAGGTGACAGCACAAGCAACCTGTATAACTCTTACAGCAATGAGCGTCGACCGCTGTTATGTGACAGTATATCCACTGCAGTCACTACGACATCGCACTCCTCGCTTAGCCATGGCTGTTAGTCTGGGCATTTGGATAGGTAATATTAATACCAGGAGTAATGTGGGAGCATTTCTTTTACACATGTTTATAAAATGTATATATTAGCATGGCAACCAACATTATTATTTTGGCTAGTAACTTTGTAGTATATGTACATATGAGCAGATTTAGGTTGATATTTAATAACTAAGGTAATTAAAATATTTGTTTGAAACAGTTTTGAATTTTATTACATTTCTATGTTTTTCTTGTCTGTTTCAACTGCATAAATGGTGACATTTTCCAGTGGGAAAAATTTTTGTAAGGATGTACGAGCAACTACTGTATTTGACAGCTCTATGTCACAAATAAGGTATATTTTATACTAGAGAAAAAATGTACTAATAGGTCATTTATTCCAAAACCACTAACTGTGTCACAGCAAGCAAAACAAAAATTGTGCCTTTAGAATTCTCTTACAGATTAGGTATTGGTTTACTCAATGGGCCTGATTTATTAAGGCTCTCCAAGGCTGGAGACGATATACTTTCATCATTGAACCTGGGCGATCTAGCAAACCTTTAGTGGATCAGATCCATTATTAAGATTATTTGCTAACAAATAGCAAATTACTTTTAGGAAATGCATACCAAGTTTGCTGGATCACCCAGGTTCACTGTTGAAAGTGTATGCTCTCCAGTCTTGGGGAGCTTTATAAGGCTCAATGACTGCAAGGTGTGCAGATCATGTGCCTGCAAAACAAGTCCCATTCAACAACCCTCCACTGCTGTGCTTGCCAGTTCATTTTCTAATTGTATTGTTATGAACTTTAACATTCTAACTGAAATGTAGAGTCTGAAATGTAGTTCTTCCTTTTTTTTTCTAACTGTAAAATAAAATTGACTTTGTAAGATCATTGTCTTTCCTCCTTGGCATTGTGTTAACACACACCTGAATGCTCTAGACAGTGCTCAGTGTACAATTTTCCATATGCTTCTACTTGGACTCAGTGACATGCATGCCTTTCATTCCTCAGCAAGCTGATCATTGTTTATTATTTATTTAATTTGTAAGTAACATACAAGAAGCTATTTTTTTTGTGTTCCAGGACTGCATCACTTTGGACATCAGCATACAGTCTGCAATACAAGCATACTGTACCAACTCATCTCTGTTCTTATTTGCTTTACTAAATCAGGCCATACGAGTTTTCAATTTTGGCTGCTTCCTCGTTATGTACTAGTTGCTAGTTGAAGCAGGACTAGTGGCCTTCAGAAAAAAAAAATCTAAACACATGGTTTGAATTTTTATGTCTATAAATATAAACTTTTAAATTACCTGCAAGAATTGATTTATACATTTTGTAAAATATTGAGAAACCTAAAGCCCAAGTCGAAGGTATTTTTGCGGCTTTAAATTTGGGATCCAGGCCCAGAGTGTCTGGAAGTCACACTCCATTCATCTTGTGGGCCAGAAATTGTAGCTGGAAGCACCTGGCTTGTCATGATAATAGGGCATGTGCCAATGGGGCAGGGGGGAATCAGAGCCTGAGGCCAGATGTGGTTCAGAGAGACAAACCTGTAGGCCTGAGTAACCTAAGTGTTCAGGTGTGATAACCAACCAACATAGTTTGGAACACAAATTTTGAGACTTTGATTTTCCTTTATACTGATAAAAGGGTTCAATAAACTTAGACTGTATGGTTGTGTCCTGTGTGATGCACTGATCTCGGTTCCCCAAATATCACAATATATTTATATATCTGAATTTTTTTCTGAGTATGTGATGTGTGTTGCATTTTCTCGCGTTGTGTTTCCATACATTAAATATTTTATTTAGTGGAATTGCATAGTAAGATGGATGCCAGCACATACTTATGTATTTTTACAAACCTTAAATCAAATGACAATTGTTGGGGTAAGGCACTGCAAAGAGAATACATGACTAATTTTATTGTAGAAAACAATTGGTTTAAGAATAATGATCAGTTGCTATAAACTGCTCTACTTTGATTTTTTTACCCTCTGTCTGTTGCCAATACCAATGTCCCAGCAATGAGGGCCTGTTTTCACTGGAAAATATTAAAGATGCTATCTTACTAGCCCTTCCATAACTCTTGGAAAACTGGAGTTATAGTTGCCATTTATGGGGTTGGGTTCTGAATGAGAAACATGAAATGAAACATGCTGGAGGCCAGCAGAGAAAGACAAAAGACTACAAAATATGTGACGCACAATCATAAAGAATATTTGCTGCATACTGTGCACATGTTTCATTGCCTGTGTGGCATTTTGACTTAATAAACTATTGCTACTGTAGAATTTAGAGCAATTAGGTTGCTCAGTGCATGCAGAACAGAATTGGCAGGCTAGGTAGGAATAAATTACCAAGAGATAGACCTATCTAACTACATGCTGTTGTATAGTAATTAGCTTTCTTTTTGAAATAAAAATAACTTTTGGTAAGTTATATAATTCTATGTCACATATTTACTGTATATATATATATATATATATATCTCATGTAAATGTTTTGTTATTTTTTTCAGGCTCTTTTGCATTATCCATTCCTTTTACAATGTACCAGAAACTGAGTACTGGTTACTGGTATGGACCACAGACGTACTGCATTGAAGCTTTCCCTACACCCATCCATCAAAAGGCCTTCATACTATACACCTTTCTTGCAGTATATTTATTACCACTGGTGACAATTTGTGTCTGTTATGCTATCATGCTGAAGAGAATGAGTAGACCTGTTGTTGAGCCCATTGATAACAACTACCAGGTAAGTTGGAGTAAAAAGCAGAAGACAAGGACTTAATGTAATAGTAATTGACATACATCATGCAACATTTTAAGTTTTTTAACAAAATTTTTGTAAGGCATAGCAGTAAACAGTGTTCCACATTTCTTGTGATTCTGTGCCTATATAAATAAAATATATATATTTTTAATATAAATAATATAAATAAATATATATATATATATATATATATATATATAATATAAAGCACTTTGTTTCCTCCTAGCCACTACTATGAAAGAAACAAAATTAACAAAATAAATGATCTAAAACCAATATTAGCAATGCTGTATATTTATTTGAATATATAAGGTCTATAGGGACCTATTAAATAAAGTTTTCACAAAAGATTTACCAAACTTTTACCAAAACGGTATCAGACTAAATCATGCTATAACTGAAAAACTGTAGAACAAGAGAATTGTCTGCACTACGTCTTGTTGACAACTAATCATGATTTCTGTTTTTTTAAGGTTCAACTTTTGGCAGAGAGATCTGAGGCAGTGCGAGCGAAGATATCCAAAATGGTGGTCGTAATAGTTCTGCTTTTCACCATCTGTTGGGGGCCAATTCAGCTTTTCATTTTGTTTCAAGCATTTGATTCTAATTTTCAGCAAAGTTATGAAACCTACAAACTAAAGATTTTTGCTCATTGCATGTGTTACTCTAACTCATCAGTCAATCCAATTGTGTATGCATTCATGGGGGCAAACTTTAGAAAGTCTTTCAAGAAAGCCTTTCCTTTTGTATTTAAACCAAAAGTCGAGTGCATCCCTGGTGCAGTTGGTAACACAGAAATGCATTTTATATCATCAGGAACTTGACCGAGAAAATTACATTTTTTCAGACTGCAATAACTACTAAGGCACTATAATGTCCAAAACATCATTAATGTTATGGGGATGAGTTGTTGTGTAAACCATCAAGAGTCTGTAATAAATGATTATATTGTAACTTTTCCAGAAATTGTAATAAATTATCAAGTTTACACCGTGGACGGTATATTGAAAATACATGATGAGAACATTGGCAATATAATGTAAATTCTGTGTATTGTCAATATATTGGAACCAAATCAATGTACCATATTTTGCCTACCAGATGTAAATGTCATGTATTTAAAGAAACATTACCAACACATCCCATGCACTGCTTCTATGTATTATTTACTGTATTATTAATGTTTATATATATATATATATATATATATATATATGCCCCCCTAAATAAAATTACCAACACCTACTTTTTTAAATAATATTATAATACCATGCTCTCATTGCTAGATGATTTTGTCATTCATTTGACGACTTTTTCACCATATAGAAGTTGTTGACAATGTTTACATCATCAGGAAATGCCAGAACAATTTATAAGGAAATTTGTAAAATTTGTAAAAATTGAGATTATAAAAAAAAAAAAAAAATCCCTAAAACGTTCAGAAAACAGGTTGATATATCCCATTGTAGATGTGTATCTTTATGTCTGAGCTGGGAACAATAGTCTTCACCTAAAAGTTCAATGCGCAAATAAACACTGCCATGCTACTACTGATTGAAAAACATGTATTTTTTACTAGACTGTGAACCTAACCCATGACTGTCATTCTAAGACATATACCCTAACATAAAAATATATAACAGGTTCAAAATGATTATCTGGTTTATATTTAATGAAAATGTTATATATATAACAAGCAGTTTTGCTTGTTGAAAGCATTTGTAAATACTTAGGAAAATCTTTGTGAGATGGACACCAATATTTCTCCTTTTCTAAGAATAAATTATGGTATTTTTGTGCATGTTCCTACAAACTGTTGGCAGAACTACATGGAGTGGTAGGAGATACAATGACAAGTCAATGTTTTCCCTATTCTTAGACTTATTAGAGTATACGGACATCAGTACAATGGGCCTGATTCATTAAAGCTCAATCACCCATGGCTGGAGAGGATACACTTTCATCATTAAAGAGTGGGTGATCCAAAGAACCTGGAATGGATTTCCTAAAAGTCATTTGTTATTTGTTAGCAAATGTTTTCAATCCTGAACCAGATCCATTTCAGGTTTGCTGGATCACCCAGCTTCACTGATGAAAGTGTATCCTCTCCAGCACTGGAAAGCTTTAATAAATCAGGCCCACTGTTTATAGAATGAAGTTCTGCTGTAATTTTATTCCAACTTCAGATTTGGTATTTTCCTAAATCAAGCTATGAAAAACCCTGTTTTTCCTTGTTTTCTGCTATTCATTAATTCATTTCTTTATCACGTTTCCCTTTATCTCTCTAAACCTTTTTTGTAAGGGTACTACCTAATGGAACAAATCGTTACTATAAAAAAAAATTCTGTTGTCATTGTATACTTGGTGGTAAAAATAAGTTCTATGTCTTTGTTAGCAACTGGTGTTTAGTCCCTACTGGTGGAATTCTGTATACAATCCAGAAAAACATACTGGTAGGTTTATTGCCTTGTAACCAAATGGTGGCCTTAGAGTGTGTGTCGCTAAACCTGCATTGCTGTAGCAGGGACATTAAACTATATGCACCTTTTGGAGCCAAGACTAAAGTAAATCTTGTGGAATATGTTGAAGCTATATAAATAATTCACCAAAATATTTTAAAAGCTTTAAAATAAAGATTATATACTGTCCACATAGCTAAATGTATTGCATAAAGTGTGTTATTAGTCAAAAATGTAGTTTTAAGTTCATAGTTGTAAAATGTAAATATTGCAACAGGTAAACTAATAGTTTTTACTTTTATTTTTAGTTGTTTCTTTGGATACCTAAACTAAATTAAAAATAGGATTCTCCAAAACAAAGGTGGTCCCCGGCTCTGTCCCCCATAAGGACACAACCCGCCCACTCTCCTATCGCATTTTCACACCTGCTTGCTAAACATCCTGGGGGGCAGTAGCGCAGGGCTGTGGACACAACTTATGTTGCATCCACAGCCCTGCGCTACTGTCCCCCCAGGATGTTTAGTAAGCAGGTGTGAGCATGCGATGGGGGAGTGGGTGGGTTCTGGCATGAAACGTCACTCTGGGAGAAGTTTTCCCCTTTGAGTGACACATGCCTCCCCGGGCATGCCCTGTCCTGAATCCGTAGATATGGTGGTCCATGAGGTCCGAAAGGTTGGCGACCACTGTTCCAGAGCACTGTTAGTAAGCTAAGGATATAGCACAACATACACTTTCTACTGGTTGTCTAATTAAAATGTCAGACTGATCTGTTAGATTGCTGTAAGATGCCTTAAAATAAAGGAGCGAAAATGAGTCTATAAAATGGGTTTATAAAACAGTGAATCCCTGGTGGAGAATCATTTGCTGTCGTTGAAACACATTGACCCGGAAGATATTTCACCAGGGAATAATTCAGAGTGGTTCTATAAACACACCCCAAAGTGTCACCTGCTGTAAGAGAATTAGGATAACTTAAAATCCAATATTATAATATAATTAACCTATGTTTATTATTCCAGAGTGATACTTCGCTTTGCTAGGTGAACAGCTTAAACTCTTTTAGTTAATCAAACCCAGTATTTTTTTGCAATAGTAGTTCAATATGGACAAGTATTTTGCAAGGCCCCTATAGCGTAAGCATTTTCTCAAGCAGGATTTATTGTAAAAGAATTGGGGTCCTGAAAATGCCTGCTAGCACTTGTATTTTTGTGAAAATTACAAAAAAACTAAATTGTTATAAAAATTATGTACTGCCTTTTTATTTTAAATATTTTATGAGAGCACATTTCGATTTGCAGTTCAACAGAGCTGGTACATTGTTGCTTATGCCTGTAATGGAGTACATTGATAAAAGATTTTTAATTTTAATCTGACATTCAGAACAACCACTGCCACTGAAAACATATGGACCAGGAATCTCCACCAGAGAATCTTGGCTGATGTCAGATTAACTGCATTAAAAGTCCACCAGAGAATCTTGGCTGATGTCAGATTAACTGCATTAAAAGTAGAGCCCTAAGAGTGGGAAAAGACCATTGGCACACTAGTAAATGCAAAGATCAATAGGTAAGAGAATTTATTTGGATTATAATTCAAAATAGTTTTACAAGAACTGAATACTTTAGTCCTTTTTATGAATTCTCCTACTTAATCAGATATCAGTGGACTATAGGATTAATGGCCTTCCTATGCACAATGTAATTAACATTATGAAAATTAGAAAATACTCAAATTTGTTTCCTGAGGGTATGTGACAACTGACTTTTGTTTAAAGTGTATTCAAAGCAAAACTTTTCTTTATAGTTTTAGATAGAGAAGCGGTGGGTTTTTTTTCTGCCTATAGGTATTATGTCACATTACATTAGGCCTCTTTATTTGCACTGGTGATCATTGTC
The DNA here is from genome assembly GCF_032062135.1 of Pyxicephalus adspersus. Classification (NCBI taxonomy): domain Eukaryota; kingdom Metazoa; phylum Chordata; class Amphibia; order Anura; family Pyxicephalidae; genus Pyxicephalus; species Pyxicephalus adspersus. The sequence goes on from NC_092860.1 coordinate 28,396,782, forward strand.
ACCAAGAAATAAAATGACAGAAAGTTACACATTTTAGATTCCCAGAAAAAAAGGGACATTTTTAATAGGAATGTCTGTTTCAGGGACAACCAATTTAGGTGAGCTGCCCCACAAATGTGTTATATATGGAGTGTAAGCAATAGCATCATACAAACATTTTGTTTCTTTTCTTGCTAATCAAGCATAAATAAACTTGTATCATTGTGTAAAGCCTAGAGAAGCCTGCCTGAAATCCCCTGCATAATGAACAGCATTTCCAGTGAAAGCCATCTTCTAAATATCTTATTATGTATAAAGTACTTTTTACTGTGAAATAATATTGCCGATGGTTAATTGCAATTCATATTAAATAAAACCTAAAAGATACCATTTTCTGAAGGAGGTAAGCCATGGCAGCTCCCATATTTCTTTTGCAAGAAAGGTTAGCTGGAAACCATTATCCGAATGCTGGTTATGAAAGGTGAGGATGTCGGGGCAGGCATTGGATACCACAGCATATCAGTGTTTGATCTTTTCTTTTGGCGATCAATGCCTTGAAGCTTTAATGTAAAGTGCAGCTAAATGGTAAATCCTTTTTTTGTTTTTTGTTTTTTAAATGCTGTACCATGGTTGTATGAGTGAAACACAAGTTTTTTTTATTGTTTTTTTTTTCAAAAAATAAATAAATAAAATGTTCTGCATTATTAGTTGGTGCCCACATTTTTTTCTATTGTAATTTTTAATATTTTCGAATCTACAGATTTCATCTGAATAATAACTGGTGATTCTTACATTGTCACCCTGTCACGTGGTCACTACTAGTGGCTTTTTAAGTAAATATCAGGCATTGTCCATAGTCATCACCATCACACCAGATAGAGAAGTGCAGAAGAAGATGGCATCAATGTGAAATGCCTAGATGTCATCATTAGATGGCAACCAAGGAGGTAAGTTTGAATGTGCAGGAAAGTATAATAGCATTCCCTCCCTTTAAAGAAAAGAAAAGTCATAACTGACTGTCTGCTACAATACAGCATAAAGATATGGAGTTCGGGTTTTCCCTAACCCTGGCTATTGGCAGTTTATAAGGGACACTTGTTCTGTGTTGAAGCCTATGGAAGCACTCAATCCCAATGCGTTTCACCTATTGGCTTCCTCAGGGGATGTTTTTTAGGGACTACTACCAAACAAAAACAAAATTATATACACAAAGAAATAGAGATCAATCAAAGGTAAAGACTAAAATACCAACATAGTTATGTATCCAATATGCATCAGAAAACAATTTTTTGATAATAACACTTAGTACCCAATTACTTAGCTCCAGATTGAAAGATTGCTGGGCTAAGAAACTAGATGTTTGGGCAGTGTTGACCTAGAATGGTAATGTCTTGTTGTCTTGTCGTAGAACATATTCAGTGTAGCAGGTGGACTTACACTCTCTGCCAGCAGTATGAAGTGATAAATGACCCAGTATTGGTAACCTGTTTTAGCCATCTGCTAATATCCTTAACAACCATCCTAGTTCCACCACCACCAAAATCCACAGAACAAGTAGAACTGGATCATTCATAAAAATGGATTCAGACTGTTCCAGTTTCCTGTTGCAACAGAATGAACCACAACAATTGCAAAAACTATTTGTGACTGATTGGGAAATGATATTGCAGCATTTAACTGCAACTTTACAGTGTTAAATTTAGACAGGCCCCATACATATGGGTTTAAAGCATTTAAAACAGTTTTTGTTTTTTTTTTATCTGAAATAACTAACTTGTTAATGGGACTATTTGATTCTCGGCCAGGAAATGTTTGAGTGAATGTCAAATTCACCACTTTATAAAAACTTTATAGTAAGGCCCTAAATGGAGTGATAAATACATGCATTCATAAAATGAATTGCTTTACACCATTAAATGGAATTAAATTGAAATGAAAGTGTGGATTATTTTCAAGAGTTTTCAGAGTGCATGTTCAATTACTTTAGTGTTCATTAAATCATTGTCATTTGATGGTTTTACTTGGATGCTGTTAAAAGCAAAAATATTCTACTTTTAAAAGTTCAATAACAAGTCAAGTTTATATTGAGAAAGGTACTTAGGAAATGAATAACAGATTACCTTAGCAGATGGATACTTTAGCTATAACATATTTCAGCATATGCAGAAGTATTTTGATTACAGCAACCAGTTCAGAAATAAACCTTAACAGAATTGAATGCATGACAACAAAACATAATTCGTTTCATTTAAGGACATATTGCTGTACATTATTGCATATTGTTGTACACTAGAAGTGGCTACATCCCAGCCTGACATCTGGACGGAGAACTATCAATATTTTTAAAAGCTTCCTAATGATTTTAGTGAGACAAACAAGCAGTTGCAAATTAAAACAAAACTTTAGGTTGCGGGGTAGTGAAGGATGGCCCCACCACTAGGTGTCAGTCTTTTTTTCAAGTCGCCATGCTATATAAAGCTTTCCTGTTCCTTCTCCTCCCAGTTACAACCATCCAGTTATTTGCAACACCTAGCTCTTGTACCCGTTTCCTCCTCCTCCTACTCCTCCTCTTCTGGTAATCCCATTGAAACCACATATTATGACCACAGCAAGCCAGACCTGGCAACAGGCAGCGCTTGAAGCATATAATTGCTAAGTATATCAGGCCAGGGCTGGGACATAGTGATGTCTGCTTTATTGACTGGGAGATTTCTCCTTACTTCTTGTGTTGATGCCCCCTGTTTTTATGATACAAAGTGAGAAAAATATTCTTAAATGCAATTCAGACAACCCTAAACAAGATCTAATTGTTGACTATAGCAGCAGAGGTTCAAGCAGTGGTTCCTTGAGCAAAGAGCAATTTGGCCTCTCAGGTTAGTTTAAGTGGCACTAATGATCTTTATGTATATGTGTTGGGATGACATTCTAACCACTGGCCAGCAGCTATGTACAGAGCATTCTTCACCACTGGCAACCACACTAACAAACTGTGAGTTGGTAAAATGTGTATTACTGTCAGGGGTTATTTCAAGGGTTCCTCCATGTTGCAAAGATTGAGAAAGGCTGCGCTATAGTAATAACAGGGTTTCCTCCCTTTTTTATGTTGTTCACAATGCTTTTGGTTCTGGCTGGTTTTAGGCCATTCTATTTTGTAGCTATATGAAGCTTGGAGGTAGTTACCCTGTTTTTGCTGTAAGTTTGATTGGTTATTTTGCAAATGTTTTGTTTATATTTTTTCTGTAAATAAAAACTTATTGAAACCAAAAGGATTTCGTAACCTATATGTACATCTTTTTTAAAGATCTTCTCAAAGAGCACTGTCAATTGGACAGCAAGTAATAGAAATGCTTACCAATGGTAAAACAAAAGTAAACATCTTAGATTTAAACCCTTCCCAGTACAAGCCAAACTAGGCAAACCTGTCTATTCACACAATCAATTGATTACTATAATTCAAATCTGCTTTTTTATTATCAGGAAATGCTTAATTATCTAGTTTCCATTCCTGATGTAGTCACAGCATGCTACGTATTGATGTGAAAAGGTTTGTTTTAATGGGGCACACTGGGCCAGGCATTCACTAGCTGACAGAATTATTTCTGTTGTACTCCCAGTGCCTCTTCAGATTTTAATTCCTAATTCATTTGGTAACAATCCTGACACCTAAAAATCCAGATAGATTGCCTAATTCTGCTTTGCTACCTCTAACAATAGTCTAAACACTTAGATGCTGTTATTCACAAAACAACCAGAGATCAGTGGCCTTATGAAGATCATCGGGATAATTTTATTAAAAAAAAAAGATAACTATTTGTATTACAGAATTCCAAAGTTATACCATTGGTATCAGCCCAAACACCATTCCAGTTACTTGTATTGCAAACGTGTTCCCAGAGTACAAAAAAAATTAATGTTTCCAAAGGGAGAGGAAAAACACCAAAAACACATCAGAAAGTTTTACCACTATTCTCTGGTGCAACTTTATAAGTTCTATCTTATTTCTTTAATAGACGTGTCTAAAGAACCTCCCATGGCCAATGTGCTTTTGTGTAGAAATGTAAAATTTGCAATTCACTACTGCTCCTACAATAAACGTTCATTCTTTTACAAGCCTTAGAATACTTGCAAACTGTCATTCTGTGGACCTTCTTCAGGTGGCAAATTACACTTTCTATTCTGAGATAAATATAATCTGTTAACTAATACCCAATCACCAGAGGTTGGAACTCGAGTCACGCGACTTGGACTTGAATCCAACTTACCGGTAAGTCGCCTAATAAACGACTTGCGACTCAACTTGGGGTTTCTGTCCAGCGAAATACAACTCAACTAGCGACTTGACATCCGGCTTGCTTTGCTGACAGCCGAAGGGGTCGGGAGAAAGGCAGTGAGGCTTCTGTTACACCGCCTTCCTCACCGCCCCCTTCAGCTGTCAGAGAGGAAAGCCGTGGAATGCCTTCTTTGCATTCTAGGTCCATGGATTTCTCCTCTGACAGCTGAAGAAGGGATGGGGAGGAAGGCAGTGAGACTTCTGTAACACCACCTTCCTCCCCTTCCCCTTCAGATGACAGCGGAGAAAGCCGAACTTAAAGGACTTAGAATGAAAGGAATGCAGGGAGGAAGGCAGTGTTACAGAAGCTTCTCTGCCTTTCTTCTCACCTTTCTTGCATTCCAAGTCCACTTTCTCCTCTGACAGCTGAAGGGGGCGGGATAGAAGGCGGCGTTCTAGAAGCCTCACTAAGTACGACTTGCAAACGACTTGATAAATGAAGTGACTTGGGACTAGACTTGGAAAAATTCTTGGTGACTTGTAACTTGACTTGGGACGTGGTGTCAATGATTTGGGACTCGACTTGGACTTGAAGGGTGATGACTTAGTCCAACCTCTGCCTATCACATATTTTACAAACTCTATACATTACCACTCTCTTCCATCACTTCCATTTGTAACCGTTGCCTCTTCAATACACTCAGCAATCTATCAACAATATTCGGTTATGCAAAACTAAAGGATTTTAATTTAAAAAAAAGTCTCCCAAATAAAGCAAAGGACAAAATCTTTATGATATGTGACAGGAAGCTATTTTCATAGTTTTGCATGAGGTTACAGAACCATAATGTAACCTCTCTCCCAGCTTAGGTTAGTGTATCCTTTTTCATCTTCACAGGAAGTAAAATGAGTTTCTCAGGAATAAAACAACTACAGGAACAGTGGATGTCTAGAATCTGGTCTACATTTTGGCATAGATTGTTTTACCAATGGAAGAAATAACATTGCCCATCACTTCTTCTTAAACTGGAGTCAACTGCAAAATTAAAATGTTCATCAACTTCTCCTGCTCAAACCGCTCTCTCTTAATTGGATTATAATCTTGCCCCTGTTAGCACATTTGTTGCTAAGGACTTCCTGCAGGAGAATAACTATACTCCTTAAAGGGACTCCTAATATTTATACTATTATTGGAATTATTAATGCCACCCAACAAAAAAGCCAATCCTAATGTAAAAACTTTGTTTTATTTATCTTTCATATATCTTTTTTTTTAATGTTAGTAAGCCACATGATTTAATTCTGTACTTCTCCACATACTTTATCAGACTGAATTTCCATGGCTATAATCTACCTTCATTCTGTAGGGACATTAAGTCAGGTACTTGACTGATAGAATGTGTTTAGCTTCTTGAAATGAGATCAGCTAAGATATTGACATTTACATTCATGTAATCTTGGTGATTATTAGAGCTAACCATATGCCCATGATAATGCCTTGTTTGTTTTCCTGCCTTCTTTCTACCATATCTGTATTTGTCACCATCTTTACCTAAAGGTTAACTTGAACATTGGCACTCATAGCTTTTAATTTAAAATAACATTAAAGTTCAACAGAAGCTAAAGCAGCTTTGGGTCAATGTGCAAATCATTTAAAGAATTCAGTTGTATGGTGGCCATAGAAACAAGATAATTAACCCACTTTTAACCTTGAGGAAAAGGGGGTATAGTGATCTGATAATACCAATGCCACTATGCAACATAAACCAAAGCATAGATAGCTCACTAAAACGGTTACTCTTTAAATGTCACTGTCAATGTTAACAAAAAATACCAATGTGATCAGTAATAAAGTATATTGCATATACATGTAGAGGGCAACAGATCAGTAAGCACCTTAAGTCCTGTACTGGTGTCAGATTTTTTGTGCTAGAAGCCATGTTTTGTGATTTTTGTCATTTATAGTTCCAGGAGAAAGAATGACCACTGTACGCACAGCACTGCTCTGTTCTATATAGAGGGGAGAATGAACAAGTAGCACCCTTCTGTGCTGTCTTTCAGGAAAGTTCAGTGGTCATCCCTGCTTGGTTGTTTATTGATCCACCTGGGCAGATTGATAAACATTGGGGGGCCACAGTACAGATGCTAGATTTCAGTCCATGATGATCAAAACTATTGTCTCAGTTGGTAGTGACATTTATTTTTACAATGATTCAGCTTGTGTATGTAGCTTTAATGCGTATTCAAATGTGTAACTATATTGGGTTTTTTTAGGATACATACACACATCAGATGATTCTCGTCCAATGAATGATCATAATACAAGTGAAAAGGAGAGAGCACAGCAGGGTGCCATTCCGTCATTCTCCCCCTCCCCTCTTCATAGAGCATACCGGCGCTGTATGTACAGCACTCGTTCATGCACCTTTCAGTCTTTTGTCATTAGAAAGGATTGTGAAAATCCTTTACAACGACAATTATTGACTGTGTGTACTCAGCCTTAAGGAGCTAGGGCAAACTCCAGGTACCAATACAAGGTCAAAAACTAATAACAACCAGAATAGGATCTCCTTTTACATATCTTACTTAAACTCATTTGAATATCTTTATTGTTCTTTTCACAATCATACTAAATAAGTTAATATTGGCTAAAAGGCTACAGCTACTCAAAATATATATCTGTACTAAATCTGTAAGGATAACATTACAGAAACTTACTGGTATGTAAATGTGTGTTTTCCTTTCTGATCTTTAGGTAAATGGTTAAAATTATAGTACTTATAGTAGCAATAAGAAAGAACAAAAAAGTACTCTACTCAACCAAGCCAGACATGATAAGGTCAAACCTGGTAAACTAAAGCTGCGTACACATGTCAGATTTTTCTCGCCCGATAATCGGCATCAGCCAGATATCGGGCGAGAATCTGGCGTGTGTACAGTTGGCGTTGTTCATCGTCCGTGGATCCGTCCTGGTGGATCCACGAACGATGAACGACGACGGATCCTAATGCAAAGGGAAGGGGGAGAGCGCGCAGCAGGGTGCCGCTCCTTCGCTCTCCCCCTCCCCTCTCCATAGAGCAGAACGGTGCTGTATGTACAGCACCGTTCATGCATCGTGTAGTCCTTTGTCGTTGGAAAGGATTGTGAAAGATCCTTTCCAACGACAAAAATTGCAGGTGTGTACACAGCTTTAGAATAAAAAGTGGAAAATAAACATTGTTTTACACATCCTAAACCCATGTTATATATGTTCCGATTAAATAGCATTGTATTATTTTGTACCACACCTCTCACACAGCCCATTATATTAAATTGATTTCCAAGCAGAATGTATAAATGTTTCCCTAAGAACCTAATGGAATACTAATGATGAACGTTCAGATGCTAATTAACCCTTTATTTGTCAAATAACCTGTATAGGGGTTCCCTATACCTAATTTTTTTTTTTGTTTTAAAAATGCTCCTATAGGTCCCCCTAACCTCCCCTTTTTAGTTACCATACTATGTTCAGGGGCTTTGCAATTAACGTTATTGGTGGGCGACTGGCAAAAGCCCCAACTCCTACCTATATTTTAATGTCCCCCAGACATCCCCAGCAATTTTGGTGACACTATAAAATGATGACATTCCTATTGAGTACATCGTAAAATGTAATCCGACAGTAAAAATGCCTCTAGAGCGTAACCTATCTATTTTGAAGTATAGCTAAACAAATTTTGGATGGGCAAATTCGAAGGGCAAAAAATAAGCAGAAGAAATTGGAGCAATGGGGAAAAATGAATCTGACAGGAAAAACAAATAAAATGAGCAAAATCAGGATTCAATCCACAGGTGCAAATGTTATAAATAGAGCCCATTGTTTGGCTTCATACTGACATTTTGTATATAAACTGCACTTTCAGCATTTTGGATTGGTGTTTTATATATATAAAAATATCATATATATCCATGAAATTTGGTAAGTAATTTTTATAATAGACAAGAATCCACTTGTTACAAAAAGAGATCTGGGATAAGACAAGTGTGTTATCCCGCATAGATCAGAGCTTCTTAGGCTCAAAGCAGGTTCGATTTGATTGACTTGGCTGCTGGAAACCTTTATGTGTGACCTTTACAGAAACACAATTACATATGAAAAGCACAAGAATACATAAGCATCTCTGACATGAGCAAAATAAATGAACAGGTTAATTGATTCACTAGAGCTGCTAGTACAAAAAGAAATAATAAAGCAGAAATTTATAAAGTAGGCTAGAGGTGTGATTTGTGCTATGATTATTGTAATTTTAGTACTTGCATCACAGATATTTTACCTATTTTTACTAAAAGATAGGTAAATTATTTGGAAAACTAAATTTCCAGTGTCCTAGTCCAGGTTTGGGTCATGATCTTTAAAAAAACACATTATGGTGTTGAACATTTCATTAGTATACAGGCAAACTTGACTTGTACCAGTAGGATAGCAACATCCTACAGATGGATCAAACCAGAACAAGGGAAATTAAATGGCAAATTAAATCAGAAAAAATGAACATTGTGTATTGATTCCGTGAGCTGTGGAATCACTTTCTAGTCCTAGTTTCACATTGAGGAAGGCGGTCTGAAGCATCAGACATAAATAGCCAGATGTTTCCTGGGAGTCCATTATATGGGCTTCACTGAGATAGAAATATGTAGAGAGGAAGGGGGCAATGCAGGGAGGAAGCTTCAGCTTATAAGGTTGTTTTGTATGTATGTTTTTTTTATCTTTATTTTGAGGCATTAGGATTAAATAAAAAAAAACAATGGGCAAAGAATATAAAAGAGCAGTGGTGATAATTACACTGCATGAATTACAACAGGCGACAGTGAGGCTACGTAACATTCATCTTTTGATCGTTTGTCATTGGAAACTATCGTGGAAGACTGTTTCCCACGACTAAAATCTAGCGTGTGTTTGCAGCCTTAGGTGATGCAAAAACAGACCACAAAAAATGTCCTCAATAAACTAGGAAATCAACAAAATGATTTGGACTGACCATATACTATATGTATATAGAGGAGGGAAGTGTGAGGTGAGCAGTGTGAGGAGGGCAGTGTGAGGTGAGCAGTGTGAGGAGGGCAGTGTGAGG
>NC_092860.1:28406948-28679601 GCF_032062135.1 Pyxicephalus adspersus
GGGCAGTGTGAGGAGGGCAGTGTGAGGAGGGCAGTGTGAGGTAGGCAGTGTGAGGTGGACAGTGTAAGGTGAGCAGTGTGAGGAGGGCAGTGTGAGGTGAGCAGTGCTGGGCAATATCTTGTGTTGTCATTCTCCTCTGACAGGTGAGCTGCAGCTTTCCTGTCACTATAGACTTGTAGTGCAAAATCTTTGCAATCTTCTGCCATTTAATTCATTTTCGGTTTCGTTAGCTCCAGTCATTTTTGTGTCATACTTGGGATATATATAAATAAATATATGTTTAGCATTTTTTTTGTTAGTAGATCATTTTGATTTAACATTTTTTTATTATAAATTAAAAAAAATTCTTAGGCCTCTTTCTCTATTTTAAGCTTGTTCCAGACTGAATGTTAAGCAAAACCTCTTTATTTCCATATGAAAATTTTTTATATCTAATGAGAAGGAAAAACCTAAATTTTTTCAATAAATTTTAAGTTTCGCCCCCGACTTGGTCTAAGTTTTTAATTTCGGCCCTCTGAGTATTTGAGTTTGACACCCCTGCTATACAACATTGAATGTGACAATATAACTTACAGTTTGGTTTTAAATAGTGGGTGCTATTCTATGTAAAGACTGTGTGCATACCCTACTGGTCATTACTCTTATTGCATCTTGCAGCAAAGGTGTACATCGATTAGACCTAAATGAACATTGCTTGAAAAAGTTAAAGTTTTCACGCTTTACTAGGTAAAATGTTACTAGGTAGTTTAACCATTTTTATACCTCTTAGTGACCACTGCTACAAAGACAAAATGTTAAAAGCATACTTCCCCTTTCTAGACATTTTCTCACGCATCCTATTGCTTCTCTGAGACAGGAACTAAAGGTAAATCTCCCTAATGGGAAACGTGATGACAGGTTTTAACAATTTCCTATTTTATCCCCTTTAAATCATTTTGAAACAATCATGGGTAATTGTGTCCACTGTAATATCATTAAATGCAATAGTAGATTTATAGTAGAGTCAAGACATAAAACATGAATGTACCAAACTGCTAACAGCATACAGGAATTTGTAGTCGCAACACAAACTAGTGACAGGGCATGTTTACCAAAGAAGTTATAAACAGCACCGGACATGCTTCAGCCTGTAATTTGACAATAAAAACCATAATAAAAAGCTTCTAATAAATGAGACCAACAGGCTTATTAGTACCAATCAATATTCATATCACAAGAAGAGCAAAATCCCCAGTTCAGTGTGTGCACAATAGTTCTGTAATATTGCACACAGTATGCCCTTCTTCCAGGTTTGCTGGATCACCCAGCTTCACTGATGAAAGTGCATTCTCTCCAGCCCCATTGTGTTGCATTATTAGCTGTGCTTTGACACAACACCTTTGGGGCCAGCACACTATAGCACTGTGTTGGCTCATGTACAATATCAAGCATTGCCGTAAAGCCTAATGCAAAAATTGTGGATTTTAGGCAGCACGCTGGAACACAGTTTAATGTATTGCCACGCACTGCAATACCATACAATGCTTGTTGGTAAAACATCACACCAAATCATACATTCAATGGTGAATACATTTTTCCTTCTAGCTTATTGCTGTGCTGTATATTCATTATTTAGTTCCTCCTTGTACCATTTGCTGCTCCCTGACAACTCTGTAAACCAGTGCCTACAATTACACTGAATATTGTAGATGAGATCAGACGCCTCATCACACCGATCCACATATCAAGTGCATAAAATCAAAGGTTTCATAGTTGATGTTCTTTATGCAGCTTATAAATTTAGTTGACTCGCTCTTTCTCTCTCAATGAGCACTGTACACCCAGCACCATTCTGTTTTATAGAGAGGGTAGGGGGAGGGATGAGTAAGCAGCAACCTGATGTGTTTTTCCCCTTACAAGGTTACTCCTGATCCACTGCGCATTGATGAACAACTTCGGGGGACCCCTGTACACACACTAGATTTTTACTTGAGGCGAACAAAAATCATTTGATGTGTGCATGAAGCTTAGGTCAGTGCCTACAATTAAGCTGCATATTCTAGAGGCAAATGTTGTCTACCTCTGGAAAGTTTGTTTCTTTCATGACAATAAATTAAAATACATTCTCATTAATTAGCATTAATTATTTACAAGCAGAAAATCCTAAGCCAGTAGATCTTGAGTTACGTATTTGTAGTTTTTTAAGAACTGTGTCAAACACTACAGCAAAGGTCAGATGTGTTACATGCATTTCCTTCTCTCTCTCAGCATTTATATCTAATATATCGTATTTCTATAGCGTCAACATATTATGCAGCGCTGTACAAAGTCCATAGTTATATCACTAGCTGTCCCTCAAAGGGGCTCAGGATCTAATGTCCCTTCCATAGTCATATGTCAATACCACAGTCTAAGGTCAGTTTTAGGGGAAAGCCAATTAACCTAACTGCATGTTTTTGGAATGTGGAATGAGGAAACTGGTGTTCCCAGAGAAAACCCATGCAAACATGGGTGGAACCTGCAAAATCCATGCAGATAGTGTCCGGCTGAGATTTGAACCTGGGACCTAGCGCTGCAGAGTACTAACCCCTGGGCCACTGTGCTGCCCTTACAGTACTTCCTTATAGAAAAATATGGTTTGTATGATGATGTCTGTATTTCACAAACCCATGCTGGCTATTGAATGTAATATTATCTATTACATACTGTTATATGAGGTCCCATACCAGCCCTTTCAATAATTTATTGGGTAAAAACAGAAACCCCAATATAGTTAAACCATATCTATAGATACTTGGACATTAAATAGCCTCTAAAAAAAAGATGTGCTCTTTGAGGATTTATCAATATACTTAGATGCTATATTTAAAATGTTCATGTTTCAACAATAATATAAGGTGTTTCACTTGACATTGCACCAATACCATCTGTGTAATAAACATTTCTACTATTGTGATCTTTTGTTAGCACAAAAAAAAATAAATATTCGAGTAATGTCTCATAAACCACTTCAAAGTTTTAGCTTTTAAGAGGGCATACATTCTGAAACCTTCCTCTTTTTGTTCTAATTCTATTTCAAGCATTCTTGCAGTAGAATTTTACCAAGTTATGAAAACCAAGCTTGTTTTGCAGATTCTGTATAGTTTGATACAAATTTGTGATGGAGGCTGGAATATTTGAATGTCCATGGCCTTCAAATGTTCTTATAATTGTGTTTGTAAAAGAAAAACAGGCTCCTTTTCCCTTGAGGAGGGGACATGCCCACTGTGAGTCAAATTAATAATCCACAGAGTATGCCAGATGAACAAAGCAATGTTCTGCTCAATGGAGAAGTGTGGGGGACGCATGAAGGCAGCTCTCTGTGATCCATTGACTTGTATAGTGGTCATTCCCAATCTGTTGTTCTTAGATCTGTCCTGACTGATCCATGAATGATGTCAGGCAACTGTTGTTCATATCTCAGATTCTTGCCTGAGAAAAGCACGACTGTTCACCTGCTTTGGACATGTCTTTACATTATTGCCTCCCTTCATAGAACAGAATAGTCTACACTCCTGAGAAGAGTCTACACAGCAAGTGCTCCTAAGGTTATGTACACATGCTAGATAAGCGGTCGCCAACCAGTGGAGAAAATGTATGTGGTCCACAGAAAAATGTTAGCATTATTTGCAATTTTTATGTTTTATTAATAATAAAACAAGAATACAATTCAAATAAATTCTTTTATTCTGAATGACAATGTTCATGTTTATTTTGCACTAAATACCGATTCTCGTCCAATTGTTTTATTTTGTTTATTTCTCAGATGATCTTTTAAGTAAGTATGACCTTAAGTGTGTATTTTCTTCAACTGTTATATTTAATGGCATCAAAAAGTTTGACTTTAATAACTATCATTTTTCGTTTGGTCTTGGATTCGAATGAAATAAACCCATAATGAGTGAGACAAAGCAAATATTTTGCATTTCTTAAGTAATTCCAAAGATAATGTGACTAATGGTAACAATAGTAATACTTCATAAATCCTGGACAGGATCCATCCCAGGTTTGCTGGATAACCATATTTCCCCCATCATTTCCAGGCTTGGAGAGCTTTTGAAAAAAATCAGGCCTAATGTATTAGAATGAATAGAAATCAAAACCAGAAAGCTAACTTGCATGTTTACCTTCAGTTTTCTATAGTCTAATAAACCATGGTGTACTTTTAGCCATTAAGATTTAAACTTCACGGTTATGAAAAACAAAGCAAACTGGGTCAGCTAAACTCATTGCAAGATTTTAACAAATGTTATTGCTGTTCTCTATCTGCTCCTGTACTATAAAATGAGATTTGACTATATTTTGTGAACATTCTCTATATGATAGCAACTGGCAATTTATTTTATGCAGTAATTCCATAACCCACCTCAATGTTATAACAGGAATTTTTACACCCACTATAGACTAGGGGAAGGGAGTTCCCGGTGACGTTGGTGCATGCGTCGCTGAGTGCTGGAGCGTGGCGGGAAATTCTAATTATTTTGTAATGCATTCAATACAAAATAACTGTATTGAAAGCAATACACTGGATTTATATGTCAAAAACTGGAACATTGTCTTTCATGAAAATTTATTTTACAGTATATTATAATAGTATGAGTATAATACAGTTTGAAACACAAAATTATGTCAAAGTTTATTATTACATTCATTATTTTTTTTTAAAATGTATTCAATTTATTATTTTGACATGATTTGTGTTTCAAACTTTATTATACTCATACTATTATAGTATACTGTAAAATAAATTTTCATGAAAACAATGTACCGCTTTTAGACATATAAATCCAGTCAGAAATGAACAGCCTAGGAGGTAAGGAAACTAATGACATACATATATCATGTTTTATATTTCTGGTAATGCAGTCCCGAGATATACACTGCTCTGGAATACAATACACCCCCATACATCGGGGTATATGACATTTTCTTCTGCTACAGTTAAATGACACAAGGTATGTCCCAGCCCTCCTCCACTCCTATCAGCATACAGCTTACACAACAACTAGTTGGCTCTTTCTCAGCTGCTTGTGTTTCATTTCACTTCTCTGGTCTAAATGGTATTATACAAAGCACTGCTAAAGCCAAGAGGCTGAGCTATGGTGCCCCCACAATATATAATATCTACAAAAAGATATCAAAATGGGGTCTTTCCAAGTTAATATCACATTTCAATGCAAACATATCAAACTAAGCTGCTACCAATTCTCTACAGCACTGCACCGACAATAGGGGTAGGACAAATTGAGAAACTTAGTTTCAAGCAAAATACACAAACATTTGCAAATAGATATATATTATCATCAACCAAACCAAACCAAAAGTTAGTTGTGGAGCCCCTGAACAGAGTGAATTGCAGGGGGTGTTTAAAAAAATATTTTTTCTTTAAAGAAAACTTAATATAGTGAGAAAAAAATATATTGATCTCTTTCTGCACATTTTCTGATAATACCGTGAACATGGTCAGAAGGCAGCATTAAAATTGAGTTTCACAAACCATAATTTCATTTTAGAACAAATTACATGTTTTGTCCTTGGGACTTGTGGCCACTGGTCCTTCTACACCTTGTAAGCACATGTGAATGTAGGAGAATATTGTGTGAACTTTCTTATAAGAAAAAGGCTGTTGTATCACTTTATATGAATAGTTCTTTTTCTATTGATGTTGACTAACACCCCTACGTACCAGCCATGCACTTTATCAGATTCACTGCAACAATCCAATTTCACCCCCAGGGAGGCCCCTGAGCCGGGAGAAGGGAGAAGATAAGGGAGCTAGGGAGGGGCCAACATGACTGTGGGGGGAAGGCCATTAGGTCAAGAGTAGGTGTGAGGGGGTGGGTTTAGGATTATTGTATTTGGTTTGGATAAGTTTGTATAACAATAGGAGGGGTAACAAATGACAAAAAAGGCTAAGGAGAGAAAAAGGGGCAGTCATTATTACAGAAGAGGTGAAAGAGATTAATTGTTCAGGCCTACCTGATGGAAAGTGCTAAGACCCTGTGGGCCCGATTGTGGGAGGCTGCGGCAGGAAGGGATCCAGGGTGGCTGGAAGGCCAGCTGGCTGCCATAGTGCAGGGAGCTGACGGTTCGTCGGTGGTTACCGGAGTGGATAGGGCACGGACTCGGCGGTCCAGGCCGCCGTTGCGCCTAAACCTGGAGATCCAGAGGGCTCAGCATCATGGTAGGAGCCCCGCAAGGGACCCTTCATGTCGCCCCGCTAACCAGGCTGCTTCTGGGGCAGCGGGGGACACTGGAAGGAATCCTTAGTTGAGACGGAGCCCGCGGCAGTGCAGTGGTTGTTCCCCTGAACGGGCACACTCAGAGTCGGGAGCAGGCGGCCTCATCGGTTCCGGCCGAGAGGTCTGAGGCCCGACTGGTGGAGGGCCGGCTGGGAGAGAATGCTGCAGCAGGCGCCGGCCTGTCCCCAGGTGCGGCAGGTGGCCCTACAGAGGTACAAGGGGCGAGAGGAGGTGGTGAATGGTGGAAGGCAGACAGCAGGAAACCCTAGTCCAATCCCTATGGAGTCTTCTGGAGGTGTGACAGCTGGGGGCGGAGTTGACGCCTTTAATGGGGCATCGGCGTTATCTCACGAGAGCTGGGATCCCGTTCTATACGGCGGCGCACCCGAGAGTGCGTCACCGGATGTTCGTAGGTATCATAGAATACTAGAAGATGGTGGCAGGAGGCCCGGCGTCGGATGCGGCCGGCCCCTGTGAAGATTTTAGCAGAGAAGACGCGCTGTCGGAAGGGGAGGTCGAGGAGGATCGGATGGAAGATGGTGGTGGTCGTCCGGTGGCACCTGGAGTTGCGGCTGCGGGGCCCGCAGGCAGGATCAGTGGAAAGCGACGGGGTAAGATAACAGGGGGGTCCAGTGGTGGAAGGGGGGTGGGTGAAGGGGATGTATATCCGCTTGGGGGTTGGAGTGTGGGAAGTGAGGGGGGTTTGGGTAGTGGAGTTCCACAAGTTTTGGAGGGTTCTGCAGGTTATTACATAAAAAAATGTTGCGAGTAGGTTCGAGGGGGTGGAGGATGTGGTGTTGCCAAGGGTTGGGGGAACAGGTAGGGGGGCTGTTTCTCAAGGGGGTTTGTCTGGGGAGCAGGCAGAAGAGGTGCGGGAGAAGATTTGGAAAGGGGAATATGTGGATATCTTTACCTTGCTTCCGCTTGAGCGTTTTAAAGTAGACAGAGGACTGGCTACAGAAGGAAAAAGGGGTGATGAGGAAGCGCGGCGCTTTTGGCTTATTCCACGAACGTTCGATAACTGGTTGCAGGCTTTCTCGATTTTAACCCGTGTTGTGGGGGAGAAGGCGCCGGAGAATTGTTCAGCTCTGTTTGGGTACCTTGATGGGATTAATGAGGCTTATCGCGTTTATGGGGGGCAGGCTTGGCTCAGATATGACGAACAGTTCAGGCAGCGGAAAGCGGTCAGACCTTCACTGCGCTGGGATCATAAAAATATTGCGTTGTGGATGTGCCTGATGACGTCAGCAAAGGTGAGTTCCCAGTCCTTTCTTAGGGGGGCCCCTGGGTTTTCGGCCTGGCGCAAGAAGGGGACCTGCTGGCAATTTATTGAAGGGGGGTGTAAATTTGGATTGTCGTGCAAGTTTAAGCACGAATGCTCAGGATGTGGGGGGCAACATGGTTTCGCCCGCTGTAACAGACAGTTTCAGCAGCGGGGTGGGGCTGAGGTTGCTGGAAAAAGGCATGACCCCGGTACGAGTAGAAAGGATGCTTCCTTTTCTAAATAGGTACCCGGATAGGAAGGCAGCGGAGGTTTTGAGGGAGAGGTTTACGGTGGGGTTTTGTATTCCATGTGACATGGGGACCTCCGGAGCCAAGGAATTTGCGGTCGGCAATGCAACATATCCGGAGGTGGTTGGGGAAAAGTTGAAGAAAGAGGTAAGTTTAGGGAGGATGGCGGGACCACTTTCACGGCCCCCCTTGGAAGAGTTGGTGGTATCACGGTTGGGCTTGGTCCCAAAGAAGGAGGCTAATAAGTTTAGGCTGATAAACCATCTGTCCTTCCCAAGGGGAGGCGCGGTGAATGAGGCAACTCATTCTGCTGGAGTCAAGCGCGACTGCTGGAGTCAAGCGCGCCGAGCATTTTGTGCAGATTACTAGAGAATTGAAAGCGGATCTGCAAATGTGGGAAAGGTTTTTGGGCAAATGTAATGGGAGGGCCTTGAGGACTGACGGTCCGGTAAGGGTTCCAAAGGTTATGGGACTTTGTCAAGGGGCCTGGAGTGCAGGTCCTTGGCCTGAGGAGTGGGTGTTGCTGGATTTTGTCTCTAACATGGTTCTATTGGAGTTGTTCCCGATTGTGCTGTCTGTGGAGTTGTGGGGGGAGCATTTGGTGAATAAAAAGATTTGTTTTTGGTGTGACAATTTAGAGGTGGTGCAGGCAGTGAATAAATGGTCTGCATCGTCACCTCCAGTTATTAGATTACTGCGATACTTAGTGTTTTTTTGTTTACATTCTAATATTTTCTTGTGGGTTGTTCATATTCCGGGTGTTTCTAATTCAGTGGCCGATGCTCTCTCTCGTTTTCAGTGGGGGTCCTTTCGCAAGTTGGCTCCAGAGGCGGATACGGTCGGGATGCCTTGCCCACCTAGGCTTTGGAAGGTTGTGACGAAACCGTGATGGCATTGCTATGTCAGTTGGTAGCGGGGGTGACGTGGTTGGGTTACATGGCAGTATGGAAGGAGTGGAGTCGTTTTGGTGGTGAGTTTAAGGGTGGTGGCGCGCAGGAGGATGATTTGGTTTTGTTGCTATGTTTTATTTGTAAACTGAGGGAAGGCGGCATTTCGGTTTCAATGTTGAACAAGAAAATGTCTGCTTTGGCCTTCTGGTTCAAATGTATGGGGGTTAATTATGTGACGAAATCTTTTGTCGTTCGGCAGATGTTGAAAGGTTATCAGAAGGGAAGGTGGTAGCTGATCGAAGGCGGCCGATCGAAGGCGGCCGGACCAGAGTGAGGCGTGTCCGGGTGGTTCGGGCTTTTTCAGCTATCATCTGGTCGGAGATGGTGGCTGGAACGAGATGGCGTTGGGCACGGTGGTTAGACTCAGCAATGTTTGCAGTGGGTATCAACAATTGGCTGCTGGGATTTCAGGATGGCATTCAGAGGGCCATGCGGGTGTAGGAGGACGCCCAAGGGTAAGGTATCACCTTGTGGCGCTGTGGCAGTAAGAGGTCCCCGAGGGGAAGTGTGTTGGTCATAAGTGTGGTAAATAGTTATGGGGTGTGGAGAGCCATCTGTGGTATGGGATCTCCAAGTTGGTGTAATGATGGGTTAAAAAGGTTATTGGCGGGAAGTATGCATGATTGATATTGTTCTTGAGGCAGTGGTGTTGCACCTGGGAGCAGTTGGTTGATCAATTAACACAGATCCCTGGTTGATGTTTAAAGTTGGGTTAAATATGGGTGAGGACCTGCCACCTGAGGTAGAAGTCTTGACATAGGGTTGGTATGTTATTGATGCTGTTTTATGGTTGATATTTATGGTTAATAAATATGTAAGTTATGTTAAATTATTGAAGTTAATTAACGGCCAGGTGGCCATTTTCACCATACCTGTATCAATGTTTTTATTAAAAGAAAAAGGGGGGTTGTGAGGGCAATGTGGTTAAACACAATTCTTCTTGTTAGCACAATGTAGAGGATTGCAGGAGGCTTATACTAAATTCAGGTATGTACACTGTTTGCATTAAAAAAATATTATCATGTATTATTAAATTTAGAGTTTTAGAGTTCCATCAATGTGATGGAGTTAATTTTTAACTTATAGAGACATTAAAGAAAAATGTAATAGGTTTCTAATATGCAGCGTCAAGAAAATATCAGTAAATAAAATATGAAAAAAAAAAAAAAAAAATATATATAACAGTTATTTATACACAAATGGGAAGAGAGGGAAGATAGTTGGTGCATCTGAGAGTACAGGTATCATCAAATGTAGCTAAGCAGCTAGGAGTGTAAAGCCTTAGCAGAAACACTAGCAAGGCTACAAAATCATAGTCCAAGCATAGTCCAATCAAAAACATCATGCCTTCACAACCCGCCTTCGACATAAATAGATGGAGCTCACTGCCAGAGACAAAATATGACAATCTGTCCTTTGAACCCAAGAGCCCAACATATTTAAATCCAATGTCAGTTACAACCATCCCTGTCCTGGACAACATTTCTAACCACTAACTTTTTTCTTCATCTAGGTCTTTCTGGCAACCCACCATGGAACACCATGAAAACACCATGAAACAGGAAATAATGGCCATCAAATCTGTCATGAAGACAAATCGGAATTATCGCCTGACCGAAAATGAGCGCTATATCCTAGAGAGAGTCGAAGCTTCACCCTTCCTGATCCAGATATACGCTGCATTTCAGACCCATCTCTGCCTGTTTTGTTATGGTATATGTCTGTGGAGGTGATTTGATTGATTTCCACTCAAACTATGCCCCTCTTGACAAAGACACCATCAGGCAAGTCTCACTAAGTTCAGATGAGAAATTTAAAAGATTTTTAATTTTAAAGACCAACTCAACATTCAGTATGTTTTACTGTAATGTAATCAGACTGCACATTCAGTAATAAATATGCTCTTCTTCCTTTTTTTAAAAGAGGAAGTAAACTCAAAAGTGTCTAAAACAAAAAAAATACACTTATCTTCAATCCTGCACAGCAGTCGATCGGTCCGGAGGTGTCTTCCATTGGGTCCCACGTCGTCCTAGCATCCGTCTGTGAGCCGATAAGCCAGGCGGTGTCATGTTCGCCTCTTCCTACTGGTTTATTTTTCCTACATCACCTGACGCAAGCGCGAGATTGGGTAACGTAGTTTGGAAAAAAACTTGCCGATCTCCCTGCTCATGCGTGAGATCGGCAAATTTTTCTCTTTTCACGAAAAGGAGCACCCAAGAGCCTTCCGATATGTGTGACATAGGTATTGTGGGAAGTTTTCGCTCCCATTCATTCTCAATGGCCTAGGCAACTGAGAATTAGGGTGGTGGAGGGTGGTGCTGCACCCTTTTTATATATATAAAAAAAAAAAACCTAAACAAACAGAATTTTTACCTTACATAATAGGGTTGTCAACCCTTTTATGTAAAGTTAAATTTCTGAGTTTAGGTACGGTTTAGGTTATTCATTACTGCAGAGGGTTTAATACCTTCTGATAGCAACACCTTAGAGCAGGGGCAAGGTGCACCCCCCTAGGGGGGTCAGGAGGAGGACCCTGCTTGGGGGGGCGTACCTGCCAGAGCCACGGCCCACATCTCCTGTACGCATCACAGGCTCAGGGCTGTGGGCGAGTTGTATCTAAGTGTGTCTCATCATGACGTCTCTCTGGGGGAAGTTTCTTTCCCCTTAAGTGACACACGGCACAAAGCACATGCGTGGTCTGCAGTCCATGCATTTAGTGGTCTGTGAACTCCAAAAGGTTGGGGACAACTGTCCTAGAGAGCCAGACCACTGCTCTAACACACAATGCAGCAACACGCTTCTCTAGTATACCAACGCCCCACCTGCAATTCAGCAGTGTTTACACTGCCTAAGTAGTATTGCCGATTGGAGCACTGTATAGGGGGGAATGGCTGCAGATGCAGGCCCCTCACTTTAAATATAGGAGAAGTTCAAACTTTCCAAGGTATTTTAGCAATTTCTGACATGCTTTTTAGGTAAAATACAGGTAAATAGCAGACAGAGCATATTAAATGCTGTTTATGCAGCCTGACTTAATGACAGCAATGGATATCAGGGCATTAGTTGATGTTTGTTAGAATACCTAGCTACGTCAAGTCCCTTCAGAAGTTGACTTGGCTATATTTTCACCCAATCTTCTAAATATATATGGGAGAAACAGTACCAAGTCAAGCAACATCACTGCTATGTCAGGCTTAAATGCAGTATATTACAGTAGGAAAGGGCCATTCCTATGCCCGTAGGTTATGTTAAATTAGGTTATGTTAAATGTCTTTGGATTATATTTCCTTCTAACCGTCAATTCTTTTTCTTTCACAGATTTATTGTGGCAGAGATACGTTGTGGCTTGGAGAACCTTCATAAGCATAACATTCTCCATAGAGATATCAAGCCGGAAAACATACTGATAGATGGCGTAGGACATATCCGAATTGCTGATTTCAGTTTGGCTGTTGCTGGCCTGTATGACCATATCACTGTCACAGGCATAGCTGGAACTATAGGCTACATGGCCCCAAAAGTAAGTCATCATTTTTTTTAATTCTTTATATTAGTATCTTAATATCATGTTTATTTTACAAGTATCAATTAGATAAGAACTTGATTCTAATATACTGATGCAACTCTTCTATAAAAGAGACTACATAGAAGATAGTAAGTTAGGGAGGTGTGCCTACAGGGGTCAGCCTATGCTGCCCCTTCTACACTCTGCTTTCTGTTAGCTTCTTTGACTTATCCTGAATGAATGATTTCTCTGTCCTGACCATTGTACAAACCAGTGCCTCTTTGATTCACAGGTTGTAAATAATATTTTTTACCAGTTTGAACCTGACTGGTTTGCACTGGGAGTCGTGACATACTTCCTGGACGAACCCATTTATATCTAGGAGCTTGGAGGACTACAGGAAAGCTGTGAACTTTACAAAGCCTGTTTACCCTCCTGACATGGACCCAGATCAAGAAGACTTCATTGAAAGAGTAAGTAGAATAAGACAGTGTTTGACTCTGAACAGGAAAGTCTTCTAGACCTACTGCTTGCTGATTTAGGGGTATAATGAATGTTTGCTGCCAAGTGCAGTTGTAAACTGGACTGTCTTTCTAACCATCTTTTTATTTTCTCTTTCATAGCTGCTCTGCAAATATCTAGATGAGAGACTTGGAGTACGGGATAACATCAGAGACCATATTTTCATGGATTCCATCAACTGGGAGGAGCTGGAGGAATGGGCAGCAATTCCTCCTTTCCAACAGCAGCCAAGGGACCAAGATTTTCAAACACAGCTGTCCCCATCAGCTATCTATTCCCCATCATTTTATCAGCCTCAATGTCCAGATGAGGAGATATACTAGAAGGGTTCACATACATCGGCAAAGTGTGGGAACACCTGTGAACCTACAAAAGACATTCATATCATTCTCAGAAGTTTCAGATCAAGACATCCACCTCTTTCATAGGTAGATGTATATGTAAATGGAAGACAATTTTATCATATTCACAAAATCCAACTGAAGACATCCACCTCCACAAAATTCATCTACCTGTTTTATTACCATCTGCCTGCCTAATTACCATCTGCCCACAGGTTTACCACCCGCCTGCCTAATTAGCATCTGCCTGCTCGAATGACCATCCGCCGGCCTGTTTACCATTTAACTGCAGGTTTACCATCTGCCTGCTCAAAGATCATCTACCATCTCAAGGATGATCACCTACCATACATGACTGATCCAGGGACTAATCCGATCGCCTTCGGGGGTCAGGAAGGAATTTTTTCTCTTTTGGAGTAAATTATAATATGTTTGCTTCAAAAGGGTTTTTGCCTTCCTCTGGATCAGTCTTGGCTTTTGGCAATATCTATAAATAAAATCAATAAAAAAAAAAAACAATGTGTCAAGTGTTTTTTGGTTTTATTTGTCTCACATGTTTACAACCTTCTTGCTTTATTAATCTGATATTGTAATAGGTTTAAAGATGGGTGGGGTTGGATAAAATCCTGTCAAGCCTTTTTTTCTTTTTGTGTCCACAGTGTAAAAATTAGGGTTAGAACTTTTTCCTTTCCTTTGCCCGTAGATTATGTTTCTATGCAGATTAAATGACTTTGGATTATATTTCCTTCTAATCGTCAATCATTTTTCTTTCATAGATTCATTGTGACAGAGATATGCTGTGGCTGAGGGGTATAATGAATGTTTGCTGCCAAGTGCAGTTGTAAACTGGACTGTCTTTCTAACCATCTTTTTATTTCTCTTCCATAGCTGCTCTGCAAATGTCCAGATGAGAGACTTGAAGTACGGGATAACATCAGAGACCATATTTTCATGAATTCCATCGACTGGGAGGAGCTGGAGGAATGGGCAGCAATTCCTCCTTTCTAATTGCAGCCCAGGGACCTAGATTTTCAAACACAGCTGTCCCCATTAGTTATCGATTCCCCATCATTTTATCAGCCTCAATGTCCAGACGAGGAGATATACTTGGAAGGGTTCACATATATCCGCAAAGTGTGGGAATACCTGTGAACCTACAAAAGACATTCATATCATTCTCAGAAGTTTCAGATCAAAACATCCACCTCTTTCATAGGTAGCTGTATATATAAATATATACATCTACCTATGAAAGACAATTTTATCACATTCAAAATCCAACTGAAGACATCCACCTCCACAAAATTCATCTACCTGTTTTATTACCATCTGCCTGTTTGTTTACCATCTACCAGCTTGTTTACCATCTGCCTGCCAAATTACCATCTGCCTGCCTGATTACCATCTAACTGCAGGTTTACCATCTGCCTGCTCAAAGATCATCTACCATCTCAAGGATGATCACCTACCATACATGACTGATCCAGGGACTAATCCGATCACCCTCGGGGGTCAGGAAGGAATTTTTTCTACTTTGGAGTAAATTATATTATGTTTGCTTCAAAGGGGTTTTTGGGCTTCCTCTGGATTAGTCTTGGCTTTTAGCCATATATATATAAATAAAATTAAAAAAGAAAAAACAATGTGTCAAGTGTTTTATTAGTTTTATGTGTCTTATTTTTAGGTGTGCTTTTATTTACATGTTTACAACCTTCCTGCTTTATTTTTCTCATATTGTAATAAACCTAAAGATGAGTGGGGTTGGATAAGATTCTGTCAACCCTTTATTTTTATTTGTGTCCCCAGTGTAAAAATTCACTGTTCTTTTTCTCCCGTTTTCACTTGGACAACGTGAGGTAAGAAATCAAACATTTTACACTTGGACAAAAAATCATGGGAAATCATCCATTGTGGGGAAAGGTTTCATTAACAACTTACTAAGATAGGCATTCCTGTAATATCTACAAAAAGATCTCAAAATGATCACTTGTCCAGTGTTCTCCCCAGAAATTTTTTTCAGCCGGGTGGTGGGAAGCTGTAGCCGGGTGGTCAAAAACGGGGTGTGGCAAAAGATGGCAAATTTGGTGCTCCCAGTTGTTTATGCCATGGGTGTCCAGTAACCACTTATTGTTTCAGTGTTCTACCTTCTTCCAATGATATGTTTCAACTTTGTAATGCCTGCCCCGTTAGTATATCCAATTTTTCTATTCTATGTATTTTGCCACACTTATACATATATATAGAACACTATATATATAGTGTTCTAAGTTTTAGGAGTGTATTCCTTTGTAGTAGTGTAATAGTATAATGAATGTGGTGTAACAAGTTAGGCTTAGCTCATATTAGCAGCAAAAAACATTTACCCCTTCTGAGTGACTTCTGGCAACTGCTAGGCACCTAGGATGGATAACAGGGGGTAAGTGCTAGGCACCTAGGATTGATAACAGGGGGTAAGTGCTAGGCACCTAGGATTGGTAACAGGCGGTAAGTGCTAGGCACCTAGGATTGGTAACAGGGGGTAAGTGCTAGGCACCTAGGATTGGTAACAGGCGGTAAGTAAGGTTAAAAGCAAGTTTTGACATCACAGAAGAGTATTAGATATATTTACACAAACTTCATTGATTGCAAATCCTCGAATAAATTGATTAAAATGTTGGAATTGAGGAAAACTAAAATATGATAACAAACCAGAACAATTTGTCACACAGAATGTTGAGTTTGATATCAATAACCTATTGTCAGAGTTTAAAACTGTAAAGACTAATTTAGCCAACTATTGCAGTATTGCAGTAAAACTATCCTAGGAAGTGACTATTGTAATATTTGAAGGAACCGGGATCAGAATCAGAGTGATGTAACATCAGCCTCCATCAGTCAGGGTCCCACTTCCAACTCTGGTGACCGAACCTTTGTCACTGACTATCTCAGTGAGGCATGGAAGGCACAGAATACTGGATGCAAGGACCCCATACTACAGACAATCTCTGATATGAATCTGTAGGGGAGCTTGTTAATTTCTCACTAATCATCATATCATATTAATATTATCCATTCTATGTTTTACCTCATAAAATGGTATTAATTGTTTCTTCCAATTACTCGCTATCACTTGCTTAGCAGCCAAAAAAAACATACATACACAATTGAAATTGTTTATTGGTGAGCCAGACTGGTTTAAAATGCTTTGCCTTCAAATCCCTACACAGTTATTGTCCCACTTACATTTCTGACATGGTTAAAAAATACTCCCCCTCCTGCTCTCTCTGCTCCTCCAATGACCTACTAATGACTTCCTCACTCATAACCTCATCACACGCACGGTTACAAGACTTCTCTAGAGCTGCCCCAACTCTCTGGAATGGTCTTCCTCGTCCTATTCGGCTTGCTCCTACTTTCTGCTCATTTAAAAGAGCGCTCAAAACCCATTTTTTCAAACTTGCCTACCCGTCTTCTTCTGTCAATTGAAACCACCACTACTTCCCACCACTACATATCCCCCTCCTATTGTGTGTAAATTCCCCCACCTACTAGATTGTAAGCTCTTCGGGGCAGGGTCCTCTCCTCCTATATCACTGTCTGTATTAGTCTGTCATTTGCAATCCCTATTTAATGTACAGCGCTGCATAATATGTTGGCGCTATATAAATCCTGTTTATTAATAATAATAATAATAATAATAATAGGGCCATCCATGGATCCCTGGGAATTTGTGTTTGAAATATACTGTTTAACATCTTAAAAACTCTGCCCCTAGAATCTACCTGCAAAAGGGCAGGTCCACCAAATATGTATAACTGACCCTTCCTCCTTAAAACCCCAAAAACATAGCCCTGAGCCATGGCCAGGAAGATGTTTCAACTTAGAAGGTACCATGTACCAACACATCATGACTTTAAATGCCGACTCGAGAGTAGTAACATTCCTGGAGCATGTTGCAAGCCCAGATCCACTCCTCATTTGATTGTGTCTTTTTTAGATGTTCCCAAATAAAATACATACAGTATTTGTGCGCATGAGGACTTCTCACTTTATTAAGCTCACTATATAGTACTGAAATCAATTTAGAAGTTAATGGAGTCCTTAAACAAATACGTTCCAGTACTGATAGTTGCATTGAGCGATCTTTATGTTGGGTTAGTGGTAAAATCCAATGACGCAACTGCAAGTATCTAAAAAAATTCCCTACCTAGAACATCATGATTACCACGGATAGTATCCCAGCTAAGAATTCCCAAACTATCCAATAATGAAAACACCATAGAATAAACATGCTCTGCCCACCAATTAAAGGCAGACTGTGATTACCAACCTGGAATAAATAATGGGTTATTTTGAATTGGAAGTAAGGGTAAGGATGGGGACATCAATCCAATAGAGTATCTAATTTCGTCCCAGCAGCAAAACATATGTCGCAGATGTGAAGTCATATTAGGCCGTCTAAGTTTCTCCATGGAAGTGCCCATATATCTGTCGGGCAACAAAGAAACTGTCCTAATTGGACCCATAAAGGTGCCCTTGATCCAGCATAAAGGGAACAAATGGGAGCAATATGGCTAGCCTGATAATACTTTAGAAGACTAGGAACCCCCAAACCCCCTGCTTGTTTATTAGCTAATAATGTTTTCTGGGATATTTGTGGTCGTTTGCCATGCCAAAGAAATGACATCACTGACCTTTGAAGACCTAGTAATACTTTAACAGGAACCGGTATTGGGAGTGTTCTAAACAGATATAACACCTTCGGAAGGAATTAGACCTCCCAATCCGTGAAAGCGGCAAATTCGTCCATCTAAACAGCATTTCTTTAAGTTTAGCAACGAGTGGTTTAAAGTTTGCATCATATAATCACTCATAAGTACTAGTAAGTTTGATACCAAAATAATCAAGGTGCTGTGTGGACCGTTTAAATTTAAACATATTCTGTATACTAGTAAGCATGGGAGTAGGAAGTGTGACATTCATTGCCATTGATTTTTCCACATTAATAACCGGGCCTGATACCTGAGCAAATTCTATTAGTACTGACATCAAGTTGGGTAGCGGTCAACAGGATGTCATCTGCAAAAAGCTTCAATTTATACTCTTCCCCATCCGTATTCCATGAATATTAACGTTGGATCTAATTAAATGGGCTAGCGGTTCGAGGGCTGGAAAAAAAAGTAGCGGTGATAATGGACACCCTTGTCTCGTACCTCGTCTCACTGAGATTGAGGGAGAATAGTAAGACATATAGCTAATCCTAGCAGATGGGGAGGATTACAATGCAGACATCCAAGCCATAAATTGTGGCAGAAAACCCTATTTCGGAAGAATATAAAATAAGTAATCCCAGAAAAGGGAATCGAATGCCTTATGAACATCTAAACCATGTAGCATACTTTGGATACTCTCAGAATGAGCTAGATGTAATAAGTCAATAATTTTCTTTGTACTATCAGGGTTCTGTCTACCAGGTACAAAGCCAACCTGGTCCTTATGAATAAGAACAGGCAGGAATTTATTTAACCTTGTCGGCAGTATTTTTGTCAGTATTTTAATATCTACGTTAAGTAGCGAAATTGGTCTGTAGTTATGAGGATCTAAATGATCTTTTCCTGGCTTAAGTATCATTGAAACATGGGCTAAAAGTGATGATTGAGGATGTAGGGGGTCACTTTTCAAGTGATTGAAAAAATTGGCTAGTTGAAGTGCCAATTGGTTCCGGAACATCTTATAATAAAGTGATGAAAAACCATCCAGTCCCAGGGTTTTATTTGTTTTCAGTGATTTAATAGCTGTAAGATTCTCTGCTGTAGTAATATCTGCCGCTAGCTGCTCACCTACCTCACTATTAAGCATGGGAAGATGCAGATCCTTAAATAACTCGTCGGCCCGGTAATTTTGAAAAGCATCTGGAGAACTATATAAATTCACTAGAATTTCCTGGAAACCTTTCTACTATTATAAAGGGGTTAGCTGTAATAGAACCATTAGTCTGCTTCAACTATCAGAATCATGTGTCCCCTGATAGTAGCCTTATGGGCATCCCAAAGAGTTATAGGTGATTGTACTGAGTCTGCGTTAATTGCAAAACAGTGGGTAATATGGTTCTGTAACTACTGCACTGTCTCAGGATAGGACAGCATAGCATCATTTAGTCTCCAATAAATTCAGAAGAAATTGGAGAATGGTCCGACCAAGGGGGTCGCCAAAATTTTGGAGGTAGATACACAGGATAGAACCCATTGTGGTTCGAATATATGATCAACTCTATTAAAGCTATTGTGAGAGGGAGAATAAGTAAAATCCTTCGTTGTAGGGTGGATTTCTCTCCATACATCAAATATTTGTTGAACTGATAAAAAATCTTTGAACTTTAGGGAATTCAGAAGGATCAAACTAAAATGTCCCTGGGTTGAAACATGTGACTTATCTAATTTGTCATCAAGAACCAGATTACTATCACCCATCAAAAAAAGAGTGTGTGTAGCTATCACATTAAAAAGATGCTTAAAAAATGGATTTGGTGAACATTAGGGCCGTGGGAGTTCACAAATGTAAGCTCTATGTGAAACAGAAAGCCTTGTAATACTAGATAACAACCAGTAGGGTCCGCTATTTGTTTTCTACATGGAAAGGGCAAATTTTTATTAAAGGCTATCAAAACCCCTTTCCTCTTCTCTTGAAAACAAGCTTGAAAAATCTGAGGAAATTTCCAATGGAAATATGAGGGCCAGGATTGCGAAAACCTAGTTTCCTGAAGGCAAAGAATGTTTGCCCTCAGGGAAGCATAATAATTAAATGCTTTCTTCCGCTTTTGTGGGGAGGTAAATCCCTGTACATTATGGGTTACAATTACTAAAGTGTCAGCCATCATTGATAGTACGGGGGGAGAGAAACTGCACAGATGAGAAGGTTAATATATATGATGCAGTCCTTTCCACCAACCATGAGGTATAACACAATATAGACCAAACTGTAATAGAGGGCGATATAGTGAAAAAAAAAAAAAAAACAAAGAAAAAAAGAAAGAAAAAAAAAGGGTAAAAAACCCAAGGGCCTAAGCCTATAGGTCTTTGACAAAAGACCCGTCCTGCAAAAGCAGGTAGAAGGCAAGCTAATAGGCATTGCCTAAACAATAAGTAAGGCACTAAGCCCAGGTGCTGCCTTACTATAAAACATATTGCAATCAATAATATAAAGTGAAATGCAATCAGTAATATCATATCAATGGAGCCTGTTCTAGCAGAAACAGACTGACATTATTATACCAGACAGAGCATATTATTCATCATAGCAGAGTGAGGGGTGCAAACAAAATACTGCTGTGCAGAGAGAGAAAAGAGAAAAAAATGTTAGCAAACCCTAAAAAACAGGATTCATGTAAAATCAGTCATCCTCCTAGCACATATACTATGGCACGCTACTAGTAACATTAGGATTTAGCTTCATAATATTGCGTATTGCTAACTATAAAACATCTCAAAATCAATAATATAAAGTAAAGTGCAATCAGTAACATCATATCAATAGAGCCTGTTCTAACAGAAACAGACAAAACCCCCACTGACATTATTATAACAGACAGAGCATATTACTCATCATGACAAAGGAAAAGGTGCAAAGGAAAATAAATAAAAATAATATTTAGCTTCATACTCTTGAAAAAAAACATTATTACGTATTACTGACTATAAAAACATCTCGCAATCAATATTATAAAGTGAAGTGCAATCAATAACGTCATATCAATAGAGCCAGTTCTAACAAAAACAGACAAAACTCCCACTGACATTAATATACCAGACAGAGCATCATGGCAGAAGGAAGGGTGCAAACAAAATAGTGCTCAGCAAAAAAAAAACAAAAAAACAATTTAATTAAAATAATTTAGCAAACTCAACAAGACAGGCTTCATGTGAAATCAGTCATCCTGGTAGCACATGCACTATGGCGCGCTACTAGTGACATTAAGATTTAGCTTCATAGTCTTGAAAAAAAACATTATTACGTATTACTGACTATAAAAACATCTCGCAATCAATATTATAAAGTCAAGTGCAATCAATAACGTCATATCAATAGAGCCTGTTCTAACAAAAACAGACAAAACCTCCACTGACATTAATATACCAGACAGAGCATCATGGCAGAAGAAAGGGTGCAAATAAAATAGTGCTCAGCAAAAAACAAACAAACAAAAAAAACAAATTAAAATAATATAGCAAACTCAACAAAACAGGCTTCATGTGAAATCAGTCATCCTCCTAGCACGTGCACTATGGCGTTCTACTAGTAACATTAGGATTCAGCTTCATAACCTTGAGAAGAGGCATTATTACGTATAGCCGATTGCAGATTCCTCCCAGGAGAGCGTTTCCGAAGCTTGCTGGTTTCCCAGATAGAGGTGAGCTGAATGGTGCAAACAAAGGAAAATAAATAAATAAAAATAATAAAATAAATAATTTGGCAAACCCAACAAAACAGGATTCATGTGAAATCAGTCATCCTGGTTTCCAGTAATCCCCGGAAAAGGGCTTTAGCTTCTTCTGTATTCACCACAGCATATGTTTGACCCATGTAACTGAAAACCAATCTGAAGGGGGACCCCCATTTATCTTTATTATCATGATCCTGTAGAGAGGAACAGTCACAAGGCTTTCTGTTTCTAATAGTTTGCAGTGCCAAGTCAGCAAATATTTGGTAAGGAGGAGATCTAAACACCAGGTCCTTCCTGTTCCATGCGGCTTTCATAATGGCCTCCTTGGTTTTGTAGAAAGTGGGTTATATAAGCACATCTCTTGGGGGGGACCATCAGCTTTCCTAGGGCCCAAAGCCCTATGGTTCCGGTCACATTCCAATCTATCTGGAGGCAGGTCAGGAAGCAAATCCTGTAACAAATCAGCAATATATGCAGGGAGGTCAGCTATGGTATGCCTCTGATCCGTGCATTAACCCTCCTGTTCTTATTTTCTAAGTCTTCTAATTAGAGCAGTGCCTATGGAATGCCTACATTCTGTACAAACAAATAGTCAGAGGCCTGTGAATCATTCAGACTTCATTTTGCAAGTTTCCGAATCCATAGTCAAGAACCACCAAACACCATCAGTGGCTATGAATAGACCTGGACGTCGTGCTTACACCGCTGTCAAGCCAGAACGCCTGACTGGTCGTCACTTCGTTGAATACATCCCACCAACCCAGAAAAAGGCAGCACCTACAAGGATGTGCGTGGTTTGCTCCTCAAAGACCGATGACAGAGGAAGAAAGAAACGCAAGGATATTTTTTGCTAAATTACATTGTTGTGGTGTATTATTTCATTATTTTTTTAATTATGATTTATAATTATGTATTATAATATAATATATGATTATGATATAATGATTAAATATAATTATTATACCCGGGAGTTAATCCTAAGAATTACAGACCCACAATATAAACAAAAATTTCTATGGGATCACGTTTTGCATCAAAAAACTGACAGAATTAGAACGCTAGGGGGGTTAAACATCTCTTCTCAAGGGAGAGATTCCACAATATCCTTTTGTAAACTGGTGCCCGAATATCAGTTGTCACTTGGTTGCCCAATCAAACAGTACATACAGGTCTGCTTGAAAATTATAGACATCTTGTATGGACTTAAATCTATTACATAGTTTGGTGTCACCTGCAAACACAGAAATGGTACTTTTAATCCCAAACTCTTTATCATTTATAAAAATGTAAAGCAGTATAGGTCCCAACCCTGAACCCTGGGGTACACCACTAATAACCTTAGAATCACCTTGAAACCCTGGACCATTCAGAAAATATATATTTTTTCACTTTCCAAGGATTTTTCAATAAATTTAGTGTATTTCAGGTCTGCTGAATGCAGAAATGACATCAGTTTCATTGAGTTGGCTCTAGTTCTTGTGATACAGGAATCGGAAAGGATGATTTTACCAACAACAATTGTTAACACAGCATATTATTATCAACCTTGATTTACACCATTATTTTGCATTTTTTTATATTAAATGTAGCCTTATTTTCATGAATCTTTTTTATTTGCCTTTTTATTCATACATTTCCTTTTTTTACAGAAATTTGAGTTCTACAAGAAGAAGTTGTTTCAATGACCCCAATGTGTTTTACTACATTTGTGGTGAATATTCTCAGCAAAAACAGACAAGAAACATTACAGAATTTGTGAAACAAGCATATCTTGCATATTTTGGTATTAAACTGGGGGACCAATATAAGTATTGGGGTCCCCATATGGTATGCAAAACGTGTGTAGAGTGTCAATGTCAGTTAAAAAAATGGAAAACTGAAAGTTTGAAATTTGGTGTACCTATGGTATGCGAGAGCCCACAAATCATCATAATAATTGTGCTGTGAATGTAAATGGTTTAATTAGTTACAAGAAAAACAAGTGGGAGTACCCTGATTTGGAATCAGCAAGAAGACATGTGCCGCATGGTGCTGATGTTCCCATACCAGTGTTCAGTACACTTCCTGATGTTCCTGTATCCGACATTGACGATATACAGGGTTTGGAGTGTAATCCAGAGTTAGCAGTGGAAGTGAACATGAAGGAAGTGTTTTATCAAACCAACAGTTCTCTCAAGAAGAGCTCAATGATTTAATACGTGACCTAAGTCTGTCAAAACAAGCATCTAAACTCTTAGCATCCTGACTACAAGAAAAGAACTGTCTGAGAACTGTCTATTTCAGTGAAGATAGAGGCTTTGTGTACTGTTGTAACATCCCTAGACTACCAGCCCATATGGGAGTACCAGAATACAGAGCAGAAGACTGGCAGCTTTTCATAGACAGTTCCACTCAACGTTTGAAATCAATTCCAATTGGTCACTCAACAAAATTTAAAGAAGAATTTGAAAATATCAAAATGGTTTTACAAAAGCTTTGCTATCATGAACACCAATGGTCCATATGTGTAAAAAAAAAAAAAAAAAGGTGCAGCAGCCTTTGGCCTTCAAGAATGAATGGGAGTGCAGAGGCTCCTGGGATACTTATGTCACGCATCCCAGGAGGCTCTTGGCTGCTCCTTCTCCGCATGCCTGAGATGCTCGGGTATGTGCAGGAGTCCTTTCACCAAAAGGGAAAGAAATTGCCGATCTCATGCATGCGCAGTCAGATCAGCAAGTTTTTTTCCCAAACTACGTCACCCGAACGTTGGGTGACATAGGAAGAAGAACCCGGAAGAAAAGGAGAAGATGGTGGCGCATGGTGCCTGGATACCAGGACGACATGGGACACGATGGAAGACACCTCCGGACCGATCGACAGCACTGCGGGATTGAAGGTAAGTGTATATTTTTTTTGTCTTGGGCACTTTGAGTTTACATCCTCTTTTACCTCCCTAGCGGTAATCTCGAGTGTGGCTCGGGGTGAACTATCCATACCAAAGCGGTAACCTGAGCCACACTCGGGTCGGAATTGCCTAGAAGTCGACATCCGTGTCCCCAGCATGTGAACGTTAGCGACGCAAGGCCAGGGAACGCAAATGCCAGCCGGGCCTGGAAGTGCGAGCATGCAGCTGGAGTAGGGGACCAGCCAGGAAATGTAAAATAATAGGTATTTTTAAATTTACTGTTTTGACTATAAAAAATACTTATTATTCAGCCTGCCAGGGAGGTTAAGCAAATACAAACTAGTAGCAATTGCACTGTACCCTGATAAAGATTAATTGATAACAAGATGACTCCCATTATGTGCAGGCAGCTGCCACGTGGTCAGGATCCATAAAGCCAAGACAATAGGCTACCCAACATTTATCTGGACTCCTGATTATTATATGTGACCATGCCAGGCTGTGAGGCTCATCCTGCAAGGATTAATGGGAAAAGAAAGTAACATGTCACGTGGATCGCATTCTACACGAGTAATGAAACGTCACACGTGACAGCTCAGCCTACAGGCGCCGTCCCAGGCCTATAACCCCGCCCTTATGACACCACCTGATTTCCGGTTCCTTTCCTTCCTCCTATGTTGTGTCGCCGGTTCATTATTGGTTGCCAGGCAACGCATTTAAAGCGAGAGAAGCTCTGTGGAGTAATTGTTGAGGGCAGAACTTGGCAAAGGGGCGGGGTGTGAAATTTACATCAGAGGTGTCACACGTACACAGCGTTTGGGTGACAGTGTGCGGCTGGGGACGACATAGGACGGGATAGCTGGCCGCGGAGGAGCCGGCCGGGGTGAGTTCCATTATAATGACAATGATAATGGAGAGGTGTGCGCTGCTCCTGTGTATGCGGGACAAGGCTGGCTTCTAGTCATGAAGTCCTTGTCAGTAATCACAGACTGTATAGAAATCCCCATGCAGTTATTATATAGTCCTACACGTTACATTATATACGTTTTGATCCTGCCAGGCTGCAGCACTTCCTTGTTTAGGTGACAACGCAGTACTAGGTAATTCTAGGTGTTCTGTGTTGCCACTCTACGCATTCTCCTTCTATCCTGGGGTGGGCATGGCTTCCTGTATGAACGCTGTGATTTTTTGGACCAAGCATTGTAAGACGTGCAGATTTCTGGGCCCTTCGCTGCCATATCCCTTGTGGGTGCTTGGTGTACCATCTGCCCCCAAATCCACTGCCTACTACTGGCTTGATTTATTAAAGCTGAATACACGTTCATCAGTGAAGCTGGGTAATCCAGCAAACCTGGAATGGATCTGGTGCATTATTAAAAACATTTGCTTTAAAATAGGAAAAGACGTTGGAAGAAATCCATTCCAGGTTTGTTGGCTCACCCAGCTTCACTGATGAAAGTGTATTCAGCTTTAATAAATCAGGCCCATTGTGTGAAGTAACTAAAGGTATCCTAAAGCGTACCAAAACTCAGAAATTTCACCTTACATAACTTTACATAGACAACTTTTTTTATGTAAAGTAAAAATTGTGTTTGTTAGTGCTTTTTCTAAATGCACATGTATTACACAATAGACATCACCTTACCCTTCCACAATAAGGAACATTTCTGAGTGCAGTGATTTCATTTCTAAGTTTTCTTCTGCTTTAATATTATCAGATAAAACAATGACGCCTGCAGTGCAGGTTTAAGGAAATATCACTTCCTGTAGTGCAGGTTTTACTCGGCTATGCTGAAGCCTCCAATAACTTTACAATCACCTAGGAGAGAAAAGGAAATTTGAAACTTTTTTCTTTGAACGTTGACCTTTCTCTACCTGTAAGTAAACATTTTCAAATGTTTCATTTCATACAGAAATCCGATTCCTAAAAGTGCAGCAAATCCTAGCAATATTAAGATCCATTTTTTCCCCGAGAATTATGATTGGTTGAGTGAATTTTTTGTTTAAACATGCCCGGAAGTGTTGCATAGTGGACTGGAGATTACTTATGTGGCCCAAACCATTTGATACGTCACCATTTTCTGTTGCTTTTCTTAAAGCACCCGGTTGCGTGTCTTTTGTTCTAGGTAATTGCTTTTTAACACTTTATTGGTTGTCACCTCCCCAAAGCCCAATACCTACAGTCTTTTGTCTTTTTACAATATTGCCTTTTTCAAAGTTGATTAGGTCCCAAGTTAAGGCTGACCTAAAAAGTCTGCTCCAGTGTGTTGTGTTAAGGCAACCCATTCTTTTTAAAGTGGGCATAAAAAGTACAAATCAAGTTTCAAAAGTCCTTTGTTCTCCTGGGTTCTTGCAAAGTTACTAAATAATCCATTATAACTTCAAGTAAAAGTTTCACTCAGGGAAATTCATTGGCTGCCATTGTCAAGTTCAGTTTATTAAATAACTACCTAACTTTTTGGGGAAATTGGCTTAGAACCATTATGGGGAAAATTATGTCAAAAGGAAGTTATTTGTAGGAGTACTTTAGGACAGGCTTAATAAATGTGTGCTCTAGTGTGTTGTATTCTGTTACCTTGGGGCAGCTGAATATTGTGAAGGAGGGGACTACAGAGACTTGCACCCTCTTTTCCGATGCAGCAAACTCCCAAATCATGGTAGTCCGGTGCATTGGCTGCCACGTGTAACAATTATTACTACACCTTATTGGTGTGAAAGGTGTACAAGGAAATCTAGACTGGTAAAAAAAAAGCAGAAAAAAGCTTAAAGCACTCACGGCATCAAATGACTAACTAACAAGTGCCAGTACAATATAGGTCTGCTCTAAAGCCATCCCTTCATTGTTGTAAATCACCCCAAATGCCTACTCTTTAAAGACTTTTATTATTATTATTATTAATAAACAGGATTTATATAGCGCCAACATATTACGCAGCGCTGTACATTTCCTGCTACCTGTGTGGCGGAGCACTGCTCCATTCTGTACAAATCTTCCTTGGAGGTCCACTAGTAGACAGTTTAGAGAGTGACAATGTGCTGGGTCTGATTAGTTCATTGGTACCTTCTACTGACATCGATTCTGTATCTTACATACAAGGTTTCATTGAGATATTGGTTGCTGCATTGTGTATTTAGATAAGTCTTGCTGCCCTGAGTATCCTTTGCTTTACAGATAAATTATATATAACCATGTGTGTGTAAATAATTGTGTCCAACCTTAAAAACACAGAGGTTTTTTTTATAGCTGGATGTAGATCAAATATTCTGGGTCCATAAATATTTGGACAGAGACAACTTTTTTTCTAATTTTGGTTCTGTACATTACCAAAATTAATTTTAAATTTAACACCTCAGATGCAGTTGAACTACAGACTTTCAGCTTTAATTCAGTGTATTGAACAAAAAGATTGCATAAACATGTGAGGAACTAAAGCCTTTTTTTTTTTTTTTTTTACACATAATATTCCACTTCTTTGCTTTGATAAACTCCTGGGTTGCTTTGGCTGTATGTTTTGGGTCATTGTCCATCTGTATTATGAAACGCCTCCCAATCAATTTGACTGCATCAAGTGGAATATTCTTGAATGGCCAAGTCAGTCACCTGATCTGAACCCATTGAGCATGCATTTCACTTGTTGAAGACTAAACTTCAGACAGAAAGGCCCACAAACAAACAGCAACTGAAAGCCGCTGCAGTAAAGGCCTGGCAGAGCATTAATAAGGAGGAAACCCAACATCTGGTGATGTCCATGAGTTCAAGACTACAGGCTGTCATTGCCAGCAAAGGGGTTTCAAACAAGTATCAGAAATGAACATTTTTTTTGAGCTTTTTAATTTGTCTGAATATTTATGGGCCTAACTGTATATTCTTATAAATTGAAGGCGTATACTAGTTTCTTTCCCTGTATCCAGTATCTTGATTTCTAGTTGTTGTTAAAATTCCAACTTTCAGGGGATGTAAATATGCACTCCTTTTCTATGGAGTGGCTCTTTTTCTATTATTTGTCAATTTTGGGATGTAGCTGGTGAATTTTGTTAAATTAAATGTGGAAGTCTCCATGTTTCTTAAAAGCCTTGTAATATACGTATGCACAGCTAGTGGAGTGATTGGGCTAATAACACATAAAACTATGTAAGCCAGGAGTTTGCACATGTTCAATTGTTTTAATATTTAAAGTGAACTTTAATTTACAAAAAGGATAATTTTAAAGCGGAACTAAAGTAAAAAAATGTTAATAAAGAATTGTATTGTGCCATACATGTTCTTGCTGGTATGCAAGATAAAGAATATATATTTTAAATATAAAGTATACTCGGGGGTATATAAGCCAAAACAGTGTGGGCACCCCTGATCCAAGTTTTCTAAACTGGCCCAGGTTTCACACTGAGTGAGTATAAATAAATTGAGAAACTATATTGTCATTATATATACTGTATAGAGGTACCGTGTCATTTTGTAACATTTTTGGTTTGTGGTGTGCCGTTGGTTTAAAAAAAGGTTGAAAAACACTGCAATAAACATCAGATCCACACCTTGCTTCTGTTTCTTGCAAATTGTTTAAAGGTGATCATTTCTGTTTTTCTGCTGGTAAAGTTTCCTAATACATATCAAAATGTGATTGTTGTTTTGCTGGAATTTGTAGGAGTCATTCAATGGAATTTGGTTAACATGTCTATTTGGATGTTATATACATTACAGATTAGATCTAGATAACATAGATAACTTTACCTTTTGAAGTGGCATGTAAATTGCAAAGGTCCACCCAGTATTTATCTCAATTATGCTAATATTGAAGTAATCTCACTGATTTATGCCTTTATTACAATTAGCACTCACTACATGTCCCTACCAGTCCACTTCTATGATTTAGCCCAAGGTAGACAGGATCTGCCTGGAAACTGGTGATAAAGTACACATGTCCTCTCTGCTGGGACTGACCCATTTTCCAAGTAGAGTGAGGCAGGCTGGTGATTCTGGTATTTTCCAGAAAGGTAGTTGTTTTTTTTTCAGATAGCTTACTGATAGGGAAACAACCAAGCTGATGGGAGAAGGGACATTTAGCACTAATATATCCTAATGCTAAATAATAACCATTAAGGCTGTTCACACTGCCTGTTGGTGAAGTGTTACTCTGACAGACTCTCAGCTGCCCAGAAGATGCTGGGATACCGCCACACTTAGCAGCAGTAAATTGACTTGTTACAAGAGGTGCTTGGGATTGTGTGACCTTTACCAGATAGTATGCCAGAAAACCTAATTCTATACACTTCTAATAAGTCCATATTAAGATGTAAATGAATAAAGCAGGTTATCTTGTGGGGATGTCAAATACACAAACTATCACAAATCTTTCCCAAAAGACTGAAAGTTCTATTGGTACTGGTGTCTGGCATTTTGGAATTGTTCTTAATTGTTCCTCCTCTGTCTATGATAATAATTGTTACTATACAGGTGAGCAGAAAATGTCTGTATTGTTCTGGATTCTTTAGGTATGACATGCTGAAGGGGTTTTTCATCACTGTATCCACCTAAACACCTGCTAAACCTGTTCTAGGACATTCTCTAACAGTACAAAGCACTTCAGCTGCAGCTAAGTACTTTCATTGGTGTGAATTATAATATAAGTGGCAGCACTTTTGTATGTAATAGGACCTGCACCCCAACTCTATAAACAAAACTCCCACCCAGCATACTACAAATCAAATTAAACACATTATGCTGTATGAATCCAGAGTTGGCCTTCACCCAGGTCCTATAAAATTATGACTGCTGTACTAGTAACAAATAATATAAAACAGAATAAGTTGTAGAACACCCTAAATATAATAAAGTACAACACCATAAAAATATGATTTCCTGAAATACCCAAAAAATGGAAGTGTATGTCAAGCTAAAATGAATTAGACTAGGGAATAACTGAGGTCCATACACACTCTGATTGTTCATGATCATTTCAGGCAGAAATCTGTGTATAGGTGGCTTTCAACATTGTTTGGAATCCACCATGTGGAATTGCTAACAACTGCTATTGTTATCCTACCCTATTCGTTCCTCCCTTCCACATACAACAGTACCAGCTGCTTGGCAAAGAACGATCAGTTTACACAATAGTAAATACAACTAAGTGCTTGGCATTACCACTCCTTTTGGGCTGTGAGAGATTCACCCCCACTTTCTACTCTGCTGACAACAGTTACATGAAGTTACATACTGTTGCACAAGTTCTCAAATTAGCAACAAGCCATTACAATAGGCTACTGGTTGTGATCCTTTTATAGATGCTAAGTTTCCTGGGCTTCCTGCTGGACCATGGCTGGAACTGACTGCTAGGAGTTGCACACTGAAGTCTGTCAGTACCTTTTAGAACTGACCCACTGACCTCACTGACCCATAGATTTAGGTAGTGGGAATGACTTTCAGAATAAGTAGAGTTTGGGGTATAACTGGCAGTCTGTATCCCTTTATCTACTAATTGTTTTTTTTTTCACATGGCTTTGCCTTTTTTTTCATCATATTCATCATATATATTTTGCTGTCCAGATTTCTCACATGATAACTTCAAATTGGTCATATATTTACTTATCCACACAAATGTATCTATCATTTAAACATGTACATTGTACATCTATTTATTGTGGTAGCACTGTGGCTCAGAGGTAGCACTCTTGCCTTTGCAGCACTAAGTCCCAGGTTCAAATCTTGGCCAGGACGCTATCTGCATGGAGTTTGCAGGTGTTTGCGAGTCTCCTCGTGCCTGCGTGGGTTTCCTCCAGGTACTCCGGTTTCCTCCCATCGTAATGGAAGCGAAGGGAGGGAGCGTGCAGCGGGAGTGCCGCTCCGTCGCTCTCCCCTCTCCTTAGAGCAAAACGTTGATGCACTCATTCTCATGCATTGTGCATTGCTAGTCTTTGTAAAGGATCCTGAAAGATCCTTTCCAACAACTATTATTGCACGTGTGTATGCGGCTTTAAGCTATACAGTCGTTATATTGTTTGGGTACTCCATTGGTAAGATCTCACTTGAATTCCTGGGTCTGCACCTATGTGATAGCCGTGAAGTGGTGATCTGTCAATAATATACTTCTTTAATTTATTAACAAAAAAATACTTTTAGGCCACTTTTTTCAGGAACCGAAGGGCGTTAAAATTGGGCCTATACATAGCACACAAAAACTTCAAATATTAGATATTCACTCTTCACTTCACTAAGCCTGCAGCAAACTAACCCTAATATTTGGGAGCATGTGTCATGTACAACCCATCCCCAGGCTCCTCATGTGAGGAGAACTTCTTTACCTCTATAGAAGCACCTATACCATCCAAATACTGGGGAAATGCGGAGTTGTGTGGAGGAGAGTAGAATTTAAAGAGAACCTAAATTAGCTTTGAACACAGATTACAGTGTTTACGAGGAATCGTAAGTACAGTAGTTAATAATTTAACTTTCTGCCTGGAAATACTCTTGTGTGAATTGCAGTCCTTTAAAAAGGAACACGAGACTATGCAAGCATAAATGTAACAAAGGTTATAAAATGCTGTCCATTTAAGATCATTTTTGTTTAAAATGCACTAAAATTATAGGGAATATCCTGTTAACATATTGGCTTTATTTCAGCTCTTTAGTTGGAATAAGAAAATTCATTAAATGAAGTGTAAACACTGCCAACTCTGTGTGATGATGTGGCTGCTTTAGTAGCTAAGATGCAAGCAGAACCGACCACACCTAATATTCATTCTGGGTTTTTGACTGATAGAAAAGTGTCATTCTAATAGTTTTTTTTTTTTTTATATAATTATGTAGAAAACTTAATGTCACATTGACTACTCTAAAATTATGATCCACATCAATCTTCACTTTTACTGAGGGGGAAAAAATATAATCTCCAGTTTTAAATATATGTTAGATTTATAGCAAATGTTACTGTAATATGATACTTACTTCTAGTCTGTAGAAACGTAGGCAGACCATTGAATTAATTTACACCATGTGAAGGGAATTGAAGTGCCAAATCCAAAATGCAGGCTAAAGACAGGGAAG
Source organism: Pyxicephalus adspersus (assembly GCF_032062135.1). Taxonomy (NCBI): domain Eukaryota; kingdom Metazoa; phylum Chordata; class Amphibia; order Anura; family Pyxicephalidae; genus Pyxicephalus; species Pyxicephalus adspersus. Next base: position 28,439,380 of record NC_092860.1, read on the forward strand.
TGGTAGGGGAGTTTACAGAGACACGCATGTTTCTTAGCTGTATTTTGTAGAAGGGTGTGTGAATTGGTAAAGTTTGCTGAAAGGGAAATAACGCTTTTGTAGAGAACAAAGTTCCCTCAAGTTAATTATATACGCTGCAAGAATGTTATTAAAATTTAGTTAAGAGTCTTGCCTGATTATTCTCTTTGGACACTAGGTCAAAGCTAATTCAATAATTTCTCCATTTGAACATAATTTCCAAATTACCTGTATAGCAGTTACTGTATTACTGTGTGAAAGATTTAGGTGATTGTGAAAAATAAAATCCTCACTGTAAAGTTAATGGTTTTAGTTGGCAGCCTGCAAAGTACATTTGAATAGATTTTGCAAGCATATTGTCTAATCTTCTGATCAACAAGATGTAGATTAAATATAGTCATTACATAAACCAAATCTGCTGTATAGAAGGGATGAAATTGGGTAAGGAAAAATCAATGCTCTACTTGACTAACACTGTTCAATGCAAAATTGTTCATAATTCAAGACATCAACCATGTCCCCACATTCAAAGAAAGACTGGTGTTTTCAGATGTGCTGTCCAAGCTCTTCTGCAGAAGCAACAAGACACCAGCATTGAGGACCAAGGATGAGGTGGTCAGTTAAGACAATGTCTTGTGGTACCATCAGCATGGACCCATCCACAGCCCACAGATGTCCACTCAAAAAATATCCTCATGGAATACGTGCAGGTAAAAAGAGTAGCTCAGTGGTGAGCACTCTGGCCTTTGCAGCGCTAGGTCCCAGGTTCGAAACTAGGCCAGGACACTATCTACATGGAGTTTTCAGGTTCTGCCCGTGTTTATGTGGGTTTCTTCCAGGTACACTGGTATCCTCTTACATTCCAAATATATGCATTTCAGTTAATTGGCTTCCATCCACAATTAACCTTAGTTATATGTCATTTTATTACAGTCTATAGTAGGGACATTAGATTGTGAGCCCCTTTGAGGGACAGCTAGTGACATGACTATGGACTTTGTACAGCGCTGTGTAATATGTCGGCACCATGCAACTTGCCCATGCATAAATTTCCTAGTGTGCTGCAAGTGCTCCGCACTTAGGAAGTTTCTAGCTGTAACAGCAGTTTATTCAATTGTCTGGAGAGCAGCCTGGCACCTTAAATATTATTATTGGTCTCATTGCAAATGATTACAAGGCAAATATGAGTCCAATATTTATAAGAAATAAGTTTTAATACCATCAGCTGGACAATTACCCTAATAATCCAAAGTTATGTTTTCATATAAACAATCTTCAGTGAAAGCAACAAGGTGTAATTATGAGCCCCTCAAAGCTCTCAACTCAACATCATTTTTCTGGAACCTAAGCAAATATGGCAGCTTAAGTCCATAGAATAACTGTGGCTTGTTTTCTTAGATGGATCAATCTCTACCTGTCAAGTTTCTTAAACAGTGTGCAAGCAAACCTCAGACTACTGATGCTGACTTGGAGGCAAAAAGTAGACACACCAAAAAAAAATTTGTTGGCACTGTAAGGCTACGTGCACACTTGCAATGGTTCTCGTCTGATAATCCACTCAGGACTGATATCGGACGAGAATCTGGCTGTGTACAGCGCCTGTGGTCCATCGTCTGAACGACCGTTCTGGCGGATTCACAGACAATGGACGACGAATGATCTTAATGGAAGTGAAGGGGGGGAGAGCATGCAGCGTAGTGCTGCTCTGTCGTTCTCTCCCTTCCCCCTTCATATGTACAGCACTCATTCATGCATTTTGCAGTAGTTTGTCGTTGGAAAGGATCATAAAAGGTCCTTTCCAACTACAAATGTTGCATGTGTGTATGCAGCCTAAGTTTCTAATTGATATTATATATATATATATATATATATATATATATATATATATATATTTATATATTAATTTTTTTAATTAAGGCCTCCTCATGAAGACATATTTGAAAAAAGTATGTTTAACCACCTTGCCGTTAAGCCCGACCTTCGTTCGGGCACAAAAAAATTGCAAGGATGGTTAACCCCGAGATTTTTCCCATCCTTACTTACCTGGTCCCCCTGTGCTCATCCAGCGTCGTTTTCGTATTCCAGCGTCGTCCTCCGTCCAGCGTCGTCCGTCGATCTCCCTCTCCAGTGTCGGGTGCCAGCGGGACAGGTAAGATGCCGGCCGGCATCTTGTGTTCCGCCGGCCGGCATCTTGTGTTCCGCCGCCCGGCCGTCGGGACACAAGATGCGGCCCGCTGAGCGTCCGACGTCCTTCTCGTTCCAGCGCCGGGTGCCTTCTGAAACGAGAAGCCGTCCGGCGGAGAAAAAAAAAAACGGACGGCTCCTCGCTGCGTGCGTGATGACGTCAGCGCATGTGCGGGAAATTCAAATTGAAACTCATTCATTCATTTTGTATTGGATTGAATACAAACTCCTGTATCCAATCCAATACAAAAAAATAAAAAAAAATAAATAAAATAAAAGTAAATAACTTGGAAAGTCAAATTCTTATTTTGTATTGGATTGGATACAAACTCCCGTATCCAATCAAATACAAAATAATTCAAAACAAACCCCAATAAATACAGAATCAAAGTTTTAAAAATTGCCACTTATTCCCTGGATGGCTAGTGTGTAACACTGTGTCTTATCTTACCTTTGCTGATCTTCGCCTAATTTTGACCATTTGCTGCCTGCTTTGACCTCTGCCTGGACTCCGACATCTCTGCCTGCCCTGACCTCTGCCTGGACTCTGACATCTCTGCCTGGACCTGGACATCACCGCCTGCCTGACCCCTGCCATGGCTTCAAGCTTTGTTTATGTAGTCATGTTTAAGCTGATTTTTGTGTTTTTCCTTTAATTTTATTAAAAGTATTTTTTTTTTTTTAAATGATTGTGTGTTTCAAACATTTTTTATATTCATAATATCTACTAGAACCCCTGTTCGGACATATTTCTGTAAGTTACAGGTCTACAATTTAAAAAAAAAATTTCATGAAAAACAATGGATCACTTTTGGTACAGAAATCTAGACCTCAGTGTAACGCTCAGGAGGTTAAGGACTACACAGTACTGTTCAATATTTACATTTAAATTTGATTCCGCTTCAGCTCATTACTGTTGCAATTTTTATTAGGTCTTGCCACACCCTTGTATTCTTTTTACATGTTAATTTTGTCCTTGCCAAGTAATTTCTTAAATAATAACTTATTGCAACTTTTATTTAGGTCTTGCCACACCTAGTTTTTTTTTTTTTTTACATGTTAGTTTTGTCTTTGTCAAGTCATTTCTTAAAAATTAACCTATTACAATACCAGGATGCATTTTCATGTAATGAATAACAAACTAAAGTGTGCCCGCTCATGAACCAGGCTGAATACAGCAGTTATGTCACTGCAGTGCAGTAGTGCACAGATATACATAAATGTACAGTGGAATGAGTGCTATGAGGAGAAATGGTGCTTTCAATAGGATCTCCCAGCCAGCAGAGGTAGGAAGAGGGGTTGAAACTTTTAGGCCAGAGCCATAGCAGGTCAGGGTAGGGAGGAGGGGTGAACATGACCCCATTGCAACACAGACAAACCTGCTTCAGTGACTACTCTAGATGTGCTTTTAACTTGCAGCAATTTTTGCAGATACAGCAAGTCTGTTCCCTCCACAGAAAGCCTGTGGTCACTTTTTTTTTCCCCAGCATATTTGTGTCTTCTACGTGTTTTATTAGAGATGGGAGTCTTCCTTGCCAGGATCTGATGGCTGGTATGTTCTAGGATTGCTGGAGGTTATGTGAGTGGAGAGGATGTGAGTGTGTATAATATCCTCTCCGCTAACCTTCAGCAAGATAGATGTGACTTCTATATACAGTTAGGTCCATAATATTTGGACAGGGACAACTTTTTTTTCTAACCACAATTAATTTTAAATGAAACAACTCAGATGTAGTTGAACTGCGAACTTTCAGCTTTAATTCAGTGGGTTGAACAAAAAGATTGCATAAAAAACTTAGGAACTAAATTTTTTTTTTTTTTTTTACACAATTACTTCATTTCAGGGGCTCAAAAGTAATTGGACAATTGACAATTTCACTGGTTGAACACTAAACTTTGGACAGAAAGGCCCACAAACAGCAACTGAAAGCCACTGCAGTAAAGGCCTGGCAGGGCATTAAAAAGGAGGAAACCCGGCATCTGGTGATGTCCATGAGTTCAAGACTACAGGCTGTCATTGCCAGCAAAGCGTTTTCCACTAAGTATTAGAAATGAACATTTTATTTTCAGCTTTTTAATTTGTTTAATTCCAATTACTTTTCCCCTGCAATTAAGTGATTGTGTTAAAAGGCTTTAGTTCCTCTCATTTGTAATCTTTCTTTTTGTTCAACCCACTGAATTAAAGCTGAAAGTCTGCAGTTTCATGCAGCTGCATCGGAGTTGTTATATTTAACCTAATTGTGGTAATGTACAGAACCAAAATTAGAACAAGTTGTCTGTCCAAATATTTATGGACCTAACTTTACATGGGAATGACTTTATACTGGCAACACTTCACCAGTATATGCTTGTCATTTATACCTGTATCAAAAGCTTGAACATTCTTATAATTACTAAAGATTTACTAAAGATAATTTATTCTTGATGTGCAATTGACATATTCTGTATAATCTTTACCAAGCCTTATAAACACAGAATAACAAAGTACAGTTTCACATTGATTGGGAGATTTCAAGTTTGCTGTAAAGATAGAAGGGATTTTGTAAAACTTGTGTTTGAAAAATATTTCTCTGTGGTTTGGGAGAAATCCCAGAAAGTCCTTAATCTTCTTTTGCAGAAGTATGTGCTCTGTGCTATGCATAATGCCTTACAATAAAGTGATTGTTCCATGTACTTGTAATGACTAACCTTGAAGGCAAGCCATGCTGCGTAATAAACACAGGCAACTATATTTAGAGCAAAGTCTAATACTTTATTAGGTTCTGCCATCATAACGACGTAGGTTTATGCCTGGATTTATCTTATAAAGCAAAGTTTAATCTTTTTTTTGTTTGGCGTTTTCATGGCGCTAAAATCAAGTATTCCTAAAGTAAATGATTGGGATGGGTGTGTGGGTTAACGCACAAATGACAGTAAAGTGATGGAAATCAGTAGCTCTGGTTAGACTCTTATGTATACACAAAATGATTAATTGAATAGCTCCTACGGGATGCTTGGCAACGTTTGGTAAATGGCATTTCTCCATTTGGTAATTTGTTGTTAGAAAAATGGTCTCATTTTTCAGTTGCTCTAAACATGATTGTTATAAGGTTCCTTTTAGAGTGGACATATCTTTCACAACGCTATAAATATGCCTCTTGATCATTCCAATTGTTTTCCTATTGATTTGTAATGCATGCACCCACATATTGTGTTTTGTTCTGTTGTAAAGATATTTGGAATGTACAATGTTCAAACTTTACTTCTTGCCATAGTCATTAGATTTGGAGCCCCATCGAGAGACAGTGATCAGAATTGGTGTAAAATGTTGACACTATATAAATACCGGCTAATAATAATAATAATAGTGATCTGTGTAACGCACAATGAAGTTACAGACACATATGATTGTATATGAGAAAATGCAACACTTTCACATTTGCAAAGTCGTCACCTACATAAAAATAAAAGAAGAAAGGAAGTATTAAATATTACATACAGAATTGATTTCCCCCTGCACTTCCTTTAAAATATTTATTTTGCTAGAAAGCTAAAGTAGTGTAGAGGCAGGACTATATTTCCCCTGACTTTATTGGGTTAGTGCTTAAGGCAGCACCTCCTTCTTGCTACCTCTGGACATTTGTGACTAAATTCAACAAATCATCTATTAGGGGAAGAATGTGCAAAGGATGTTCTGGAACTGTGACGCTCTCAGTGGTTGTCTTTTATGTTTACAACCAATTTTTAATTAACTGTACAGACAAGAGTTTCCAACAGTAACTAGGGAACAAGAGATGAGGCTAGATTTGTGTTCCAATGGTTTGGTACCTCGCAGCTTTTATTAGTTATTGAAGATTTATCTATACATACAAAAAAACCTATACTTTTCCACATTTGTTAAAATTCTGCTTGTATGAGAAAAGCAATTAATACTCTGCTAGCTTATTTTTAATGTTGAGATTTCACCTAAATGATAAAATATTGTATGGCATAAGTATTGCCAGTTTTAGAGACTACAAACTTGGCTTTTTCTAATTTATGCTGTGTGTGCGCATATAGGTATTAGCTGTCGTTTGGCCTAGGGGTTACGCCGATCAATAATTCTATTTGCTATTGAGATCTAAATACTTTCTGACTGTCAACTGCTTAGCATCCCATTTGCAGTTATGTTACCCGCATAGTCTTAGCATTATGTTCCTTAGGTTTTTGACACCCAGCAACATATATTTAATGTCTATACAAGGCTTTAGTTTGAGTTAATCTGTGAGATCAGTGAAAGATATCAACTATTAATTCCGTTATAACAGATCAATACAGAAACTAAATTTAACTAAACCACAGAACTGAGAAATTATAAAATGTTGGTAATGACTCCTCCCGCCCTCCCCCCAGCATACACCTGTTACTGGAGTACTGGTTTTGGATGGATTTTGTCTTATGAAGAAGAAAGGAAATGTCATTGATGTGTGTAGGATCCTGGAAAGGAAATGGGAATATGTTGATAGATGATGTCCGCACATTGTGAGACATCTGTTCAGCCTCTTTAGTTACTTAACAAGGTGCAGTTGTTAGCCTTTTGAAATATAGATTCTCTTTACAGTCACTCTTCCACCTACTTCTCTTGTGTAACATTACTTTCCATTCCACTGCAGGTTTAAAGAGCTTTTCTTCATAGGATGGGATTGGGGACTGGGCGTAGAGGAATGAAGTCCCCACCACTTCTCATTGCTGTGCTCCTAGCATGTGTTTTTGTTCTCGGAATTAACTACTGGATTACAAGCTCAAGATGTGTGGAGCTACAGGTAAGACCAAATTGTGTTTGATCACAGGATTTTAGTGGGACCAGGGAATTCCAGCTGTGTGTGTCTCCTGATCAAATGCTGATGTGTGCACACTCTGTGACCTGGAACAATATAACAGTTTATGAAATGGGTATAGGCTTCTGTGTAATGGGGTTTTAATAGATGATTAACATTTAAAGGTACTGTTTAAGAAAGTCTCAAATAAGGAAGCTTGCACCTGACAGGTGCTTTGGAATGTGAGTATTTATGTTCTAGTACTGGATTAGGAACCTTAGAACCTAATCGCTAGCTTGTGTGCAGCTTGGCTGCCTTAGAATTATGGCTGTCTAGCAGCAAAGAATTACATCAGCTATTCTGCCTAGCTACTAGTTTGAGGTTAGTATCTGCTTAGAGAATAAGGCTAGGATAATTAACCTGCATACTTTCTTCACAACTTTGCACTAAGGAAAGCTGAAATGTGGTAAATATGTTTTTAATAATAACCAAACTCTACTATTTACATATAGTTACATAGTAAGTCAGGCTGAAAAAAGACAAAAGTCCATCAAGTTCAACCATTGGGGAAATAAACATGTTGCAGGTATAAAACCCTATAGACATAATTGATCCAAAGGAAGGCAAAAAAAAAAAATGGTTCAATTTGCTTCAAAAGGGGAAAAAATTCCTTCCTGATGATTACATGAGGCAATCAAATGTTTCCTGTTCTGTTATCTGTTAGAGATAACAGATCTGTTATCTTTACTTTAAAGCCTTAATACCCAGTTGTATTCTGTGCTTCTAATAAAGCACCCAGCTTTTTCTTAAAGAAATCTATAGTAGTTGCTGAAACTACTTCCTGAGGGAGCCGATTCCACATTTTCACAGACCTTACAGTGAAGAATCCCTTCCTTATCCTATACTTGGGAAGAGAGTCCCTAATATGGACTATATATACACACAAGGTGATCATATCCCCACTTAAACGTCTCTTCTCAGATTAGTTCAGCTAATCTCTTTTCATGGGGTGTTCCTCTATTTATTTTATTAGTTTAGTTGCCCTTCTGCACTCCTTCCAATCTCCAATTCCACAATGTCCTTTTTGTGAACTGGTGCTTAAAACCAGACTGCATATTCCAGATGTGGTGGGATTGGGATATTCCATATGGAGGGATTGTGCAAAGAACAAGTTTACCTTTTAAGCTTAATGCTTTTTCTGCTTAGGTTAAAAACCAAAACAAAAAACACAATATACTGTTGTTTAAGGTAAGAAGATACTTCTAGGTAGACTTAATAACAGCATGCAATGCCAAGCTGCAATATCTAAAGCTAGTAAAGTACTTTCTTGTATCAAAAGAGGAATAGACTGCAGAGATGGAGACATTATCCTGCCCCTGTACAAAGCATTGGTCAGACCACATCTGGAATATGCAGTCCAGTTTTGGGCACCAGGCCACAAAAAGGACATTGTGGAATTGGAGAGAGTGCAGAGAAGGGCAACTAAACTAATACAAGGAATGGAGGAGCTCAGCTATGAGGAGAGATTAGCTGAACTGAATCTATTCTCCCTTGAGAAGCGACGTTTAAGGAGGGATATGATCACCCTGTATAAATATATAAATGGTGTATATAGAGAACTCTCCTTCCCATTATTCACTTTGAGATCATTACAAAGAACAAGAGGGCACTCTTTGCATCTGGAGGAAAAGAAGTTTAATCTCCGGATAAGGAAGGGTTTCTTCACTGTAAGGTCTGTAAAAATGTGGAATCGGCTCCCTCAGGAAGTAGTTTCAGCAACTACTAAAGATTGCTTTAAGAAAAGGCTGGATGTTTTTCTAGAAGCACAGAATAAAACTGGGTATTAAGGCTTTAAAGTAAAGATAACAGTAACTGTGGATCCAGGGAACATCCGATTGGCTCATGGAATCGGGAAGGAATTTTTTTTTACCCTGTTGAAGCACATTGTACCTTTTTTTTTTTTTTTTTTTTTTTTTAACCTTCCTCTGGACCACTTATGACCATAGGGTTTTATATCTGGGATATGTTTATTTCTTCAGTGGTTGAACTTGATGGACTTATGTGATTTTTAAACCTTACCTACTATGTAAGGTGAGGTGTTGCAAAGTTAAGGGGAAATTTTTCGTGATTGGACTTGCATATATTATAACCTATTGTGTTTTTTCCAACCTGGATGCTATATATAGAGTTTTATATTATTGTATATGCTTAATTATTAGAATGTGCACATATTTTCCATAGTACTTTTACCACTCTTGACTGACATTTATTATATTATATAATAAATATATATTATGTATATAATATATATTTATAATATATATATTATTTATTATATTTGTTATTTATTTTATTTATTTATTTAGAATCGTGTGATGGAACTTGAGGGCAGAATGCGAAGAGCAGCAGCAGAAAGAGGAGCGGTGGAAATGAAAAAGAATGAATACGAAGACATGTTGGCTAAACAGAAAAAACAGATCGACACCATTCAGTCTTTGCACAGTTCCCAGATGCAGAATGTTCATTCTCAGTGTAATAGTGAGAAGGTGAGGTATTCAACTCCTTTATTATCCTCTATGTAATAAACATACTGGTTGGTTTAATTGGAAGCCATTCAGAAAATAGTTAGATATGCATATGAATTCATAAAAGGTTTGAGATGCATAAATGCAAGACTGCTCTTTCTAAAGCAGAAATGTTTAAGAATGTATTATTTTATTCTAAAGAGTTCCTCTCCAAAGTTCAAACCTTCAGCCTAGAATCTGCTACGACAGGTGAATGTGTTCAAAATCTTATCCACTATATAGCATTTTTGAATACATGAGACACACGCAGGGATTCATACAATTAGAAGGTTTTAAAGGGTACCCCAGCCAAAACTATTTTCTTCCTTTTAAAACGTGGAAAAATATATTTTTATTTTTTGCACCCCAATAATGGATATTTGTTACCCAAAGTAAGGAGAGATTGCACTTTTGCAATCAGGAGTGCCACTGGATTATATCCCCCTATTTTAGTTCTAGTGATAACGGTGACATTTCCTCTCTCTCTCTTGGTGGGTGAACAAGACCTGTAAGTGTTCGTTAGCTGCAGCAGATAAAAATTAGATCCTATGTTTGCCTGTGTGCCAGAACTGTGTAAATGTCCGAAAAGGATGGGCAGAAATACAAATTCTTTAACAGGTTAAAGATCTCCCGCACTTACTTTATTACAACTGGGAATTGAATGTGCAATAGGAGATATGCTCCGGAGCGTAATAATGTATTGGAGAGGGAATGACCTCTTGCCATATGAATCAAAATCTCAGCTCTAAAACAGTCGTTCATTCCACAAGGCTGGCCAATTTAAATGTAAACACACTAACTGGTGTTTGCAAAAGATTATCTTTGTCAACATATTTTGATCTTTCAGCCATGGTTTGAAAGCCAAACATCCTTGGATATTTTTTTCTTCATTATTCTCAGCTACCTGCCTTTACCCATTCTGTACTGGAGCCAGTTTATCCGGTAGATTTGTATTCGAATCTTTATATTTGGCCTAGGAAACCTTGCTTCCTATTCCCAGAGAGACTAATTCTGGCATTGTGTCCTGTAGACTCCACAGCCATTTAAACATACACTGAGACTGAAGCCTTATTATCTTCTTATCCATCTGCGATGTTGGGTGCAAAATCTCTGCATCAAAATTTCTTGGACCACTAGTTATTCTACCTCTACACTAATAAATAGTATAATGCAGAGAGCATCTACCTGTTTCATTTAATGTCTTCAGTCCCACCCAAGTAAATGATTCAACCAGCCAATGGTTTATTTTTGTAGTAAGGGAATTATTTTTCTCAAGTACTCATCCATGTTGCAAGCGTATATACTTGCATTCAGTAGACTTTTGTCTTTATGACTAACTGCATTTAAATAATCATATCTGTAAATGTATTTAGAATTAGTAGTATTAGGATACCAAATTATTGTTATGATTGTGTTCGGTAAGACCGTGTACACTGGCTTCTGTTTTTGTCCGAGTCTTTTTATCCTATACAAGTCAAATATTAAACAAAATACCAGAGATGTGACTTGGAAAAAGTCCTTGGTAACATAATAGTAATTTTTAAAGCACTTAAGTGGTAAGTTAGGAAGCATCTTCTGAGATACTGTTGTAAGGGAACAAGTATTACCTGTGCCATGATTTTGCACCAATTTAATCTGGGTACCAGATTAAATAAAAAAAATAAAATTACAAATATATTCTATTTTTCACTTCACAATATGTTATGTTAAATAAATTAGAAGAGATGCCACTTTTGTGCAAAATGTACAAAACTTTGTTAGCACTGAAATGTGTAATTATAGGAAAGGATATTAAGCGGACCGTGAGGAGCAATTTAGCCCTGCTAACTTCAACTATGTTACTAAAGTTTTTCATGAAAAGGTGTAAAGTAAACTTGTCAGTGTGTACAATGCAATCTCTGAAAAATGTTAAAATTACTTGATTAGCTTCCTGGGTGTCCTGATGTTTTCTGTTGTAATAATTTTGGAACATGCACTGCACACTGACTTTTCTGGCAAATCAGTGAGGCCATTAAGGTATTATTAATGGATTGCCCACAATAAATTGAAAACTGTAAAACCGTGCTATTGAGATTTTCTATAGATTTCCACTGGTGACAACAATAAAACCTTTTCTACTGTAAGGACACAGGCAACAGAAAAACCCCGACTCAGGACTTTAAACTACATATAAAGCTAAACATTTAGAAAGATTTAGGAATTGGAGAATTCCTAAAAAACCTTTTAAAATTCTTTAAAAAAAAAAAAAAAAAAAATTCTGCTTATCAGATTTAATTTTTTAATTTCTCCGCAAGGCAAATCTTCTCTTCTTTTATGTGAGGAAAAAAAGATCTGAGGTTTCATTATCCTAATTTTAAGATCCTGGCAGTAAGCAAGTCATTCAAGCATGTCTTTTTTGATTGTTTGCTCGCAAGGCCAGGTACCCTTAGTTTATGTCTTTGCTGTCATGGTTCTAAGCTTGTATCTATTATTATATTGTTTAATTTTTTACTTCACATTATGTATGTGTGCATTTACCTGGATCGCTGGGCATTCCTACTATACGCATGAACTGTTGATGTATTTTCACCCACGGTTGTCAGCATTGTATTCTGCTCTACAAAAGGTACTTTATACGTTTTATAACTCTTGATGGAACCAGGGAGTTCCATGATTGCCGTTTCTTAAAACAGCTATTTATTTTTCTGACAGAATTGTTCTCAGCAAGCTGGATGTCCAGCATAAGTCTGATCTTAGGTGGTATTTTTGAAGTGTTACTATCATACTGTGTTGGTTTATAAATTTGTAAACTCCTCATTCTGTCCACCCTTATGGTTGAAAGAAAATTGACAACTGAATTTGTTTTGCTTTATCAAAAGATATTATTTTTATGTTATAAGTATATAATTTGTAATACAAATGCTTGTCTATTTCCCAGGAAAGCATCTTGAACAACATAACAAATAAGGACAACATCATACAGAATCTGCAAGGTATTTAAAGCACTTGTTTGTCTTAATATCATTAGGTATTGGTTTACTGAATATACCATATTTACACTTGTGTAAGTGCAACCCCATAAAAATTGTTTAAACAGCAAATTATAGATTTTTATTCAAACTGAGCCTAAAAAGTAAAATATACACAAGGAAATTTTTTGTCTTTTCTTTTTAGCAAGAAAATGTAAATAAATATAATTTTGTATTGTGGAAAATAGATGCTTGTGTTCCCCCTTTAGTAGAAATTGGTTCCTATATGGATTTTTCATTAATGCTCACCAGTCTCTAAAACTGGCACAGCAAAATATTGGACATCTATGCAAAATTCCTTTTGGTTGCAAAAGGTTTGTGGGTTTGAATGAATGGACTGCCAATTTCTTATAACCTTTCAGTGGGATTTAAATCAAAGCCTTAATTAGGTCGGTCCATAAATCTTCATCTTCTTTTGAGCCATTGTATGTTAAATGTGCCTTAATGGTCAGCAAACTTTTCTGGCCACTAGGCCATTTCAGGGGTAGGCAGGAGCACACTAGGCTAGACTTTCTGTCAAGTCCCACCCTAATGGCTCCGCCCCCAACCAGGATCGCCCCCCTAAAGGGGCTCTTGAGCTTCCGCGTGGTGGCATCCTTCCCTATTTACAGCATCCGATGTTAACACTTCCACCGCCGGGGTAAATAGGGAACATTCCCTCTGTTCCCTATTTACCCTGGCGGTGGAAGTGTTAACGCTCCGTCACGGGTTGCGGGCCTGGATTAAGCTGGATCGGACAGAGGGCGTTAGGCCGAAACAAACTACCCGCTAGGCCGCATCTGGCCTAAAGGTCCGAGTTTGCCGACCTCTGGTTTAGATTTAAATAAAATATCTATTCACACAGACAGATGGCCTGACATCTTATAAAGCACACCAGCACAAAGTTACTAGACAGCTTATAGTCAGTCATTGAAAGTTTCCTATTCACGATAATAAGTTTCTTTTACAATAACCATATAATTGAAAGTGATAGTTTGACATTAATTGCACATATTACAAGCAGGATACTTGCTAATCAAACTTTGTTTTTTTGCATGTCTTTTTTTTTTAATGAATGATTGGTTGTTCTCTGTAGAGCTTTGCATTTGCTTTCCAAGTCTGAACAAAAACTAATCTAATTTGGTAGATCATTTGTCCAGTTAATGGATACCAGTAGTTTTAATTCTCCATACATTTTCCTTCAATCATCAACCCATTGTAAAAGATATAGGCAGATCTCTTCATGTCAGTGATGGATCTGTCACTTTATCCCTTTTAATGGGTCTCTGCTGTATGATTTGGCTTAGTGTGAGATTGACCCCTATGTACTAGTGAACTTGGTCTTTCTATGCTCTATAATTTACCTGGATATGTTGTGGGAGTGCAAGTAGGAAGTTGCTTAATGCAGAAATGAGAGGTGACCGCAAGGAGTGAAAGCTGTGCTATGAATACCACCACTGTTCTGGGTAGGCAAAGAAAGTGCAATTCAGTCATCACAGAGTCCTGAGAACCAGAGCTTCTTTCTGTGCAGCCTCCTATAAATCCCCCAGCATAAAACATCAACACTGTTCTGGCTGTTAAACCGTATTAAAAAGAACTCCTTCACAGATCATATTTTACACCAAAAATGTCACGCCACAAACCCAAGCATTGCAAAAACAGCTGCTTGAAATCTGTGACTGGTGTAACTAAAGCAGATATATACATATACACACACACACTATGTAAAACAAATAGTCTGAAAACACGGGGGGGGGGGGGGGGGGTCCTGCAGGTAGAGTAGAAGAGGGATGAGGTGTAGGTCTAGACAAAAAAAAAAACACCAAGCATGTGGTGTATCTCCGCAATACATTATTGGGTTTTATCCCCTGATCCCTCATGATCTGTCAGATATGCACTCAGTTTATAAATCCCTTTGCTGGCTGACAACACAGCATTTTTCTGGACTGTTCTTTCATATAAAGGCAATTCATTTCATAGTCACAGATAAAAACTAGGAGATACCGTTCAGAAGACACAGGGCAGCTCTGCATTTCTGACAGCATTTTTTGCACTTTTAAAACCGATGAAACGATGCTTCCATTAGTATAGTATAGAGACTAAAAATAGGAAAATTAAGTATCAACACATTATAGAGTCTGCCAAAGTGACAGAATTAAACATGACATGAGTTGTAAACTAAACCCTTTAGGTTAGCTGCACTGTTGTATCTGTGTGTATACAGATGTATGTATGTATGTGTAAGAGTTCAGAGCATATATTCATCCAGGTTTTGGGGAATGACTGTGTCATCTTTGTAGTTTTTTACATCTTTTTCTTTTTTGCAGTGCAAATCGGCAATCTGCAGAAACGTCTAGAGGAGTATAAGTTTGAAGTCAAGGAACTGCAGGAAAGTCAAACCAAGAAATTGTCTTACGAGCTGTAAGTGATTCTTTTTGAGAAATCTGAATTCAAACAACAATGGATTTAATGGATATTAAGTTTTTTTTTTATCTGTAATCTGGCTTTCCAGGTTATTGTATGAAGCCCTTTAATATAAGATTGTGTTTCTGTATGTCCTAACCAGTGGTTGTTGGTAAAGGGACACCCTTTTTTGACTATTTAGGACAATTTTTATTTTTCAGCTAACATTTTAGGTGGCATGACAAAAAATATTATTCTAGCCACTGCAATGTGTCTGTTGCTGTAAAGCCTCCACTGGAATTGCACAGGGGTCACAGAGAAGCTGCTGTCTGAATGAACAGACTCTAGTTGGAGAAAAAGAGCTGCACAGTATGGTTTACTTGCCCACATTTGGAGCAGCCTTTTTGGGCACAAGCCTGTTTTAGCTTTATCCCAATATTTCGCTTCGACCCAATTCATGACCTATAAAATCCTGTTCCCCCAAGCGTGCTTCTACCTTTCTAAATAATGCCAGCTGAAATTAGAACAAACTATTTATATCCGTTTACTAAATAATTTACACCAGGTGATGGTAAAGGCTGCCACTGTAAACCGATTCTTCTAAAAATCTGTGTTGCCAATCTCACTTGTTGATTTAGTGCCCCCAGATACTTTGTCATAGACCTGCAACAATTCTGAAAATCAGCAGTTTTGACTTCACAGACAGTGATTGAAAGCACTGAAGCCAGGCAGATAGCATTTTTAGAAGTTGGTTTGGCAATGACATCCTTGCTGTTTGTGTTAGTACAGGTTACACCTATAATAGGCAAGTATGTTTTTTTACTTTCTCTTTGCTAACTGTACTGTTTTAAGGCTGCAGTCCAAGGTGGGTTGGGCGCTATTAAGGAAAAGGAACTCTGAAAGCCTGGAAATAGTAAGGATCCAAAGTAAAATGTCATCCTTCATTTGACAGTAACTGTTACCAGATTATTTTAGTGTATATCTATACATATCCATATTACATGCAAATTTCCCATGTTTTCCCTTTGCAGATGTTGCAAAGTTACAGAAAATACCTGTTTATGCTTGCAGAAATCCAGTGAGATTTTACATCCTGTAGCAAGCAGACAACACTATATGTGCTGCACAGGAATCCCAGCAGTGCTGTCAGCCATTCCTGCCTCTGCTGGACTACAAAATGCCTCCAACCCTATTTTATGGATCTGAAGAGATGGAAGGTGTTTTGTATTTAAAAAGAAAACTAAGCTGCTTGGGATTTCAGTGCACAGGGGTCACAAAAACATAATCACATTGTATTTAGCTCATCTGGTTCTTTTTGGGGGGAAATTGTAAATGGTAATGTGCATGTACTGAAATGTTGTGAAGCCCAGTTTGCATCAAGACATGAAGACATAATCTGATCATTATTGCAGAGCTGGTAAAGGATTCAGCATGTGACTCCTTAGTGTAAATAATTATCTGCACAATGTGCTAGTGCTAAGACGAACATGTTCTGATAAAACCATTCTAAAGAGTCTTCAGATTCAGATACTGACTATTAGAGATCAGTGCTCACATTATTAGGGATATCCTGCTGGTCCAGAATGCAAACCATGTTCAATAAATCTTGTATCATGAAGAGGATCTATAACATTACTGGCTGCTGTATTCAAATTGGAACAATGCAATAAATACTTTGTACTCTGCCACTAAGAGGGGTCTGGTATTAACATCTAAATATTCATTGTACATTTACTAAATCTAACCCTATGCTTTTACTTCTATTCTATGGAAATGTATTAATATCAAGTCTTTAATATGAAACATTTTTGAAATTTTTGAATGCTTTCTTAATCTCAAATATTGTGTTCCCCATTGTAAATTCTCCCTGTACTGATCCTTAGAATTGATCTCAATATTCGCTCATGATATAATATGGGAGAAACAGACAGACTACTCCTTGTCCTATCTGATGGTGCCTTGGAACAGTTTGCTTGACTATGGACTTTCTCTAGGTCCCACCCTTTAAATAAAATAAATCTGATTTGCTTTGTAAAGGAATTGGCTCTGTCTGTCCCCATCTTCATGATAGGCAAGGCTACCAGCGGTATTCACAACCATTCTCCACAATTTTTTATTTGCTTCCTTAATACATACTCTGTGGTGCCAGGTTTTGGATTCCTGTTAACTTTTAGCTTAAAAATTCTACACTTTGAGGGTTGGCAAATTTCAGCCAAACCATAACTTTTGTCAAACTTTTCAGGAGTTTGCTTAATACTGATCCTTTGTACGGCAGAGAATGTGATTGGAATGCCTGTGTAGTCAGCCTGTACTGCTGCATGATCAAGGGGAATTAGACTGTGGGGCATTAGTGAAGCAGAAGGGAAGAATTTGAAGATGTAGTTGTTGATGTTTATTCTTGTAGAGCATTGTTAAATTTATTGCTTTGGTTTCCCGCTCCACACCAGTGGGGGCATATTGCTGTATTACCCATGGCTCTGTAGTATCCTCCTGTGCATCCCTGTCAGTGCCTGGGTTTGCTAGTCATGGGGGAGGAGGGTTTGATTTTAGAGAATTTTGCTAAAGGGTAAGGAGAATGCATCCCTCAGTAATAAAACTGACATTAATAATGTGACCAACACTTTTAACCTTCTGACTATCAAGGACTATGTACACACTTCGGATGATTCTAATCCAATACAAACGGTCAGGCTCTTCTTGGGCGAGAATCTGTCATGTGTACAGAGGTCGCCCAACATCGTTCATGGATCCGTCCTGACAGATCCATGAACGATCGCAAAAAAAGTTAAGGAAGAAGAGCACAGTGGGGTGCTGCTTGCTAGTTGCTCCCCTACATAGAACAGAACAGCGCTGTGAGTGCTTACTCTTCTGTGTTCCTCTTTTGTCGCTAGAAACGATCATGAAAGATTGTTTCCAGCCACAATAATGGAGCGTGTGTGCACAGCCTAAGATTTGGCTCATGATACTTTCCTCATCCTTTTACTTCTCTTTCAATCCCCTTCTGTTCGATTTAGCCTTTCTTTTCTCTTTCAATAATTCTTTTCTTTTTTAGGGGTTTCAAAAGTAACAAGTAACAAAAACCTAAAACATTTTAATTGAAAGAAGAAACCTCGTGTAACTTTGACCTGTTGAGCCAGTAGCAAGGTCATTTATGTTGTATCACAACAATTATACATATGGACACCAAGAATTCATATCAATATTAATGGCTGGGGAGTCGGTTACCTTCCAGTGCCTTAACATATGTAACTTGCATTTAGCCTGCCTTTGAACAGAACTGAACATCTTGTTTTAAAGCTAAATATCTATACTAAACCAAAACATTTCAGAATGTCATTAGGTAGTTATCTCACTCTCTCTTCTGTTGGTCATATGTAAATATTGTTTCCTCTACCCAGCCTGTAAATAGAAGCTGCATTTCAATACAGCCCCATATCCTTCACTTTCCTTCTGAGTACTATGGCTGCAGCTTCTATTCATCCTGTGGTCTGTCTATCCTGCTCCCTGGTTATACCAGCCAGTGCTCCTTATCACTGTATTGTATTGTGGGGATACAATCTTACTTCTCTAGCCAGTACAGTATTTGCAATCTGTGAAGGCCATGTGGCTTGGACTTTCTACTAGAAAAAGGCATTTACAATTGATCTTATGAACGATGTTGGTCTGTAGCATATGTAGATACATCTACTTTGGCACTTGCAGGAATTCAGTGTTAAATGTATCTCCTTTTGGAACTTTCACGAGGGTTAAAGTGGATTTTTTTTTCCTGATTTTGTGACTTTTCTAAACCATATGTTCATTTTCCATTCTTAGGGCACAGTGCAGCAGTAAGATAACAGAAGTCAAGGAGCAATGTGAAGAACGGCTACGAAAGGCTGGTGTGAAAGAGGGAAATTTAATTAATGAAGACCTGGAAAAACCTGTAACAGGGGGTGAAAAACTAAAGGTGAGAGTGCTATTCAGAATTTATGAATGCTTGCAGTGGAACGCTACAAATAGGTGCATATACCACAATCGGCTGACTGTATCAATCCATTCAAGGTCATGTCTGAGGCTGCATTTGTTTTTACTTTTTTCTTTTTTTTTTCTCTTTATTTTCACCTGTAATCTTGTGGTGTAAAGGGGGGAGGGGGGCTTTGCATATTTTCTGTACTAAGGTGGTTATGCCCACTTTTTTACGTAATCTATGGGAAAGTAGTGATTGTCACCCATATTTTTCTTGAATTGGCTAGTGACAGAAGGGAGCACAAATATTGCAGCACTGGATGGATTCCTTTCTGCAGATAAGTACGGTATGCTAAATAGTTTATGTGGGTTTATGCTGTGCATAACTGCATATTATGTCATAAACCTCATGAGTGGCCCAGAATTGTGCACATTATCTAGTGGTTTATTCATCTTTAGGGTTACTAACATCCCTGACCAGCATGTATGTGCTCATGATGTTCCAGCCACATCTCCTTTTTATGCAGTTAGCTCTTCAACCCCGGGATAACTCAATCTTGTATACAGAAAAACAAAATGAGTGTGTGTGTGAATATTATATAATACTGCTAGTGAAACAAGTACAATCCATCCTTAGAAGTGCTTCCTACCAAATGCAAAGATTTTCCAATAGCTGTGCTAAAGTTTACTGATGCCAGGGTCTGAGAAAACTATATGGGTCAGTTGTTAAAGTGATGAAGGTGATGGCAGATCTGCTATTTATACTTGCTTTCTGGTATTTTCTTAAATTAACCGGAAAGCTGTGTGCCTATAACTGCAATCTCTACTTAACCTCTGTATTGATAATTGAATTCAAAGCTGTGTCCAGAGAACTACATCCTCCTATCATCCTAATCCTATTTTTTAGAACTGTTAAAAAAGTGACATCATTCACATTTCTGAGTAATCATGTACACCCCTTTTATCCAGCCAACCACAAAACAAGCGCTTAACCAACAAAAACAAGAAAAGGCTGAAGAGAAACCCAAAAACACTTTAAGACCTGAATTCACTCCATCTTCCATGGGTGACAAGAAGCTGGTTATTCCTACTTCAGAAAACAAAAGTAAGTCTTATCTAGTTTATGGTGCAGAATAAACACTGCTTAATGCATAATGAACATAATTCTGGAAAATAATTAGTTTTTAAAACTTTGTCCACTGTTACATATGATGTTTACTATATTTAGCATGATACAGTATAAAATATGGGACCCACAGCAGGGTTAAGTGGTTAGCACATTTTAATTCCTTCAAATAGCAGCATCTGCAAAGACTTTGTATGTTCTCTCCATAGTCTGTGGAGTTCCTTTCACAGCTGCAGTTATTTTCTACAACCCCCAAAACATTGGTAGGTACTGTATATGCCTGTGATAGTGGAACTAAACAAAAACAGTCACTGTGCTGCCTTCCCTGCAAGGCATACCCATATTTTCCTGAGCCTGTGCAGCAGTTACTAGTGGGTGGCTCTGTACTGCATGTGGTGTATGAGTATATTGCCATTTTTAGGTATTAACAGAGACACAGTGTATATATGTATTGAAGTGTATTGCCTGGCCATGTCTGTATTTAAGGAAATGCAGTGCTGCACCATGTAGGGTCTCACCCTGAAAATCTCAGAAGCAGAGCTGCAGGTAAGAACTTACCCACAGCACAATCCACTATACAGGGAACTTGAGTATACGGGGCAAAGGGCAACTTGAAATTCTCCCTAAATGATAAACTTCTACAAACCCTCTTACTAATAGCAACAAATGATTTTCCTTATATAAAGGAAAGCATAATATTTTGTTGCTAATTTGGAGTATTTTAATGCTTCTTATAGCAACTGCAAGGATTGTAACTGTAGGTGTACATAAGCATAAATTACATATTTGCTTCTTACTTAATCCAGACTAGAAAAACAACTGAATCTGTTTGAGCAGCATCTTTTTCTGGTACAAGACCCAATGTCAAAGCATATCAATCCTACTGTCCACACTAGAAATGTATCCATGTAAAAAATGTATAAAAGTCAGGAGTAAACTATTTCTTTAAGCAGAGGAGTATTGTAAATAATTGTCCATTTCTATCTAAGAGTGGTTGGGAGAGGGAGGGCCAAGGTAAACGGGGCTTTTAGATCAGGAGTAATAGCTATCAGTGGGGGGAACAATCCTGCTTGGTATCCCCCTTTGCTAGAAAATGCCAGTGCAATACTTACCTCTGAAATCCAGCGGTGTGCAGGACCTCATACCTGCTACCTTTATTGTCATTTGGTAAGATTTCATTTAGCTTTGAAAACATTATCCATATAATGTCATCATTCCATCCATTCAGTCTGCTAACTTTTAGCTGCGGGTAGTGTGCAGATGCTAAAAGCATGGTAAACATTTTCTGGAATTCTGGAGACCGTGAGAGGACTGGTAATTGCTAAGGATTGTTAAATCATATTAAAGTGCAACCAGTCAGAAATGGTGGTATGAAAACAGGCTGTGTTTAGAGCAGACACCGGGGACAAGCTGAGCTGTAACCAAAGTTCAAGACTAGAGTAATGTTAGAGCATTTGTTTTCTCCAAGTAATGGATTGATTTGCTCAGGCACTGAACCATGTAAATAAATGCTTGGTCAAGACCACTTGTGACTTTAGCATAACTCTGAATGTGGCAGGGGCAAGAACCTGTATAGCATGCATCTACAGACAGATAATTATCATAAAATACATTTACAGCATTCCTAACCATTCTTTTATTTGTTGTGATGAAGATATCATTATTCCAGAAGAAACCAACAATTTGGAAGTAGATGTAGAGGAAAAGAAGGCAACAGCTGCTATTTTGAAATCGAAGCAGGATGATAAGAACAAAGAAGATGTACAGGAGGCAGAAAATCAAATAAACCCTGATAACGTCAATGCAGGAGAGGATGAGGATGAACCTAAACTAGAAGATGCTGAATACAAAGAAAGCAATAAGGAAAATGAAGAAGTGGAGAGAGAAAACCTGATAAACATTGATGGTCAGCAAGAAGATGACAACGGTAAGTACACCAGCTATATGTGCCTAAATGCTTTTGGTGTAATTCATTTTGGATGTCTGTTTTTGTTTTTCTTTTTTTAAACCCTTTGTGTTAACCACCTTGCCGTTAAGCCCGACCTTCGTTCGGGCACAAAAAAATTGCAAGGATGGTTAACCCCGAGATTTTTCCCATCCTTACTTACCTGGTCCCCCTGTGCTCATCCAGCGTCGTTTTCGTATTCCAGCGTCGTCCTCCGTCCAGCGTCGTCCGTCGATCTCCCTCTCCAGCGTCGGGTGCCAACGGGACCGGTAAGATGCCGGCCGGCTTCTTACCTGGTCCCGCTGATCGTCCGACTTCCTTCTCGTTCCAGCGCCGGGTGCCTTCTGAAACGAGAAGCCGTCCGGTGGAGAAAAAAAAAAACGGACGGCTCCTCCCTGCGTGCGTGATGACGTCGGCGCGTGTGCGGGAAATTCAAATAGAAACTCATTCATTTATTTTGTATTGGATTCAATACAAACTCCTGTATTGAATCCAATACAAAATAATTCAAATAAATACAAAGTGTGTAATTGGTAAATTCAAACTGTCATTTTGTATTGGATTGAATACAAACTCCCGTATCCAATCCAATACAAAATAATATAAAATTAATACAAAGTACATAACTGGTAAATTCAAATGCTCATTTTATATTGGATTGAATACAAACTCCTGTATCCAATCC
This sequence comes from Pyxicephalus adspersus, assembly GCF_032062135.1. Lineage (NCBI taxonomy): Eukaryota > Metazoa > Chordata > Amphibia > Anura > Pyxicephalidae > Pyxicephalus > Pyxicephalus adspersus. The sequence continues at coordinate 28,462,012 of NC_092860.1, forward strand.
AATACAAAAAAATAAAAAAATAAATAAAATAAAAGTAAATAACTTGGAAATTCAAATTCTTATTTTGTATTGGATTGGATACAAACTCCCGTATCCAATCAAATACAAAATAATTCAAAACAAACCCCAATAAATACAGAATCAAAGTTTTAAAAATTGCCACTTATTCCCTGGATGGCTAGTGTGTAACACTGTGTCTTATCTTATCTTTGCTGATCTTTGCCTAATTTTGACCATTTGCTGCCTGCTTTGACCTCTGCCTGGACTCCGACATCTCTGCCTGCCGCCTGCCCTGACCTCTGCCTGGACTCTGACATCTCCGTCTGCTTTGACTTCTGCTTGGACTCTGACATCTCTGCCTGGACCTGGACATCACTGCCTGCCTGACCCCTGCCATGGCTTCAAGCTTTGTTTATGTAGTCATGTTTAAGCTGATTTTTGTGTTTTTCCTTAAATTTTATTAAAAGTAATTTTTTTTTTTAAATGATTGTGTGTTTCAAACATTTTTATATTCCTAATATCTACTAGAACCCCTGTTCGGACATATTTCTGTAAGTTACAGGTCTACAATTTAAAAAAAAAATTTCATGAAAAACAATGGATCACTTTTGGTACAGAAATCTAGACCTCAGTGTAACGCTCAGGAGGTTAAGCTACTGGTATATCCAACAACCTTCAGGAGATTATCTGAAAAGTTCCTAAAATGGCTTTATTACTCATGGAATTTTATTCTGCAACCATTTTTTTAGGGATGGTGTTGGTCCAAAAAAAATAACTTGGAATTTGTTAGGTTGTGAAAATCTTGCATTATATGGCCTTTCATCAGGCTAAATCATTCCTTCAAGAACAGTTTCCCTCCTGCTAATGATCTTGGATGGTGATCATCTTTGCACTCCTAAGCAGAGTTATGTGCCCTGCTTTATTTTGCTTCTGAACTACAGAGCTGCTCCCATATTATGGAGATGAGGAGAGGTAGAGGAAGTCTGTTATACAAACACACTTCCTGTTCTAAAATGATAATATTGGTTTTCCACAGACACAGAACAGGGGGTGAGCATTGTCACCCAAGTACAGGAAGTGTTTTTTTTTTTAACTAATGACCCTGCTTGGAACAATCTGAAAAAAAAAAAGAAAACTAATGCAAGCACCACATGTATTGCCTGGTAAGCTGTATTAGATTTTATAGTGGGCCTGCACACCTTCCATACGTGTATCTATAGGTGCACGGTTTTTCATGCTAAGAAGCTTAGATCTAAACATACTTGGATTAGGCCTGAGTTTGACAATTGCTTCAAAATGATCATTGTCATAAGAACGTTCTTCTTTAACTTTTGTTTTAGCTTCAGCATTCTTTCTTTCCTGTTGATCCGGTAACTAGCGACTGTGGTATGTGCTACCTGAAATACAAGTTTACCTGGTCTTCAGTTAGTCCTTTGTTACCAGGTCCTTTTGAACTTTACCTCTGGGTATGTTCTAATAATTGTGATTGCATAATTTCTATTCCTGTAAACTTATGTCAGGTAATAAAGCCAATTCCATTTATGGTGCAGAGTTTTAAAAATTATATAAATGGGGCAGGAACATGGTGTATATCAGGGGTGTCAAACTCTGGCTCGCGGGCCAAATCTGGCCCACAACACCTTTTTTTTGGCCCCCAAAGGAATCCTAAATATGATTTGTAGCTGACCCGCCGCTGCATTGAGATAGCGCCGGTACTACAATTCCTGGCATCACTCGTGTCTATAGACCAGTTGCCTTTCTGCCCAATGCGTGGCCCTGCATTGGAATGTTTTATAGACGCAAGTAATGCCGGGAATTGTAGTGGCGTCTGTAAACCAGCAACCAACCTCTTTGCCTATGTGTGGCCCAGCATTGGACTGTTTTCTTGATGCAGGGAATTGTAGTAGCAGTGCTATTTCAGTTTCAAGTTTGGTCCGTGACTTTGTCTAAGTTTTTAATTTTGGCCCACTGTGTATTTGTGTATTTGAGTTTGACACCCCTGGTGTACATGGTGTCACTGAGCTGTAATACAGGTGAAAATGGCACACAAACAAGTGATTTTTAATTATATGAAATTTCATCACTCTTTAGTTGCAAACCAATCCCCGAGTCCTAGGATAAGCACCATGTGTGTCCATTATTTTTCCTCTTTGTCTGTTCAAGGGACATCTCCTTCTATTTATTGAGGTTTAATATTCCTTACAATAACAACTTCTTATGGCTGCTGCCGAATAATGTGCTCAAATCTCATGAGGCTAAGGCAGTAATTGTCGTTGGAAAGAATCGTGAAAAATCATTTCTAATGACAAAAGACTAAACGATGCATGAATGAGCACTGTACATACAGCACCTTTCTGCTCTATGGAGGGGAGAGGGGGGAGAACGACGGAGCGGCACCCTGCTGCACTCCCTCCCCTTTACTTTCATTACGATAGTTTGTGAAATCCACCAGTACGGATTAATGAACGACAAATGCTGTACACACGCCAGTTTCTTTGCCTATATCAGCCTTGAGGCGATTATGGGACGAGAATCATCTGACGTGTGTACATTGTGCTTTACTGCTTTAAGTATATATTAGACAAACAGAATTCTAAATGACGAATGATAAAACTTGACCCATGTATTTTATGTTTGTCACAAATACTACAACCAATTCATTCCTTAGTTGTATGAGAGCTGAGAACTCGGCTTTATCTTTCAGTAAGGAACTCTCGGTGATTTTCTTGCACATGCTTCGAGTTTAATAAGTGTAAATGAGTTGATAACTTCTATTCAACAATCTGTCTTCAGGAAATACTCGGTGGCTTGTATTTAATCACTATTCCGAAATTATTTTCCATACTTCTAAAAAGGTTTTGTTCTGCAAAGGAAGAAAAAACAATACTGTCGGACTGAATTCATTTTAAAATACAAATATAGCAATGTATAAATTGATGTGAGATCAGAAGTCCCTAAAACATGCAAAATGCACAACTGTCTTACCTAAGGTTATTACAACTTCATAGTGATTACCAATGTAAAAAACTGGGAAGATTGCTACTTTTTTATTGATCATTAAATATATATTTCCTTTTTGTATTTTTATATTAATTGAATATATAAAGGGAAATAATCAGTAATATGTAAAACATGAACTAGATCTGAGATCAACCATTACTTGTGAGGAAACCTTCAAGCTGTGTCTATATTACTGTGACCGGCATGTAATTTATTGAAGATATTTCCTTCCCTTTTTTAAGGCACAAAACAAAATGAACAGGAAGATGCAAGGAATCCGAATGACTACAATGGCGATGAAGCAAATGTAGCAGAATCCGAGGCAGAAAAACAGGCTGAGCTGACTGACAACAAGCAGATTGTAAAAGGTTTGACTTTTAATGTATCTTTATTATGATGCATGCCACCACTCAGTATACACCAGGCATTTATTCTTTAGATTTGTAGAAGACGCAGACACCAGGACACTCTAGTATGCAAAAACCCAACATGTTCTGTCAGTTCTTTTAGCTGTTGTCACCCTTATACACATTATATGCCCATCACTATGATGGCTGGGCTTGCTGCCCAATAGGAAGATGTGCACACTCCCAGGATTGGTCATCTATTTGCATAGGAGTCGTTTTGTTTTCACTTTTATCATTTTATTACATTTTTTTTATACACTGGAGTAATTGTCTTGGATTGGGAAAAACATTACATAGCATTTATGTTGAAGCATAAATACTCTTACTTTGGTAAAAATTTTTTAGAAGCTGTAAAGTCAGCACATACCCTTTACCACTTAGGACCAATCACCAGTGGGCATTTGTTTTTATCTGAAATACTTAGAGAATCTCAGTCATTACCAACATATTTAGATTTTTACATGTGAGGTTGAACAATGGGAATTACTCTGAGTTATGTAAATGTCATTACAAAGTGAGCAGAACATATGATCATTACATTCAAATAACCTATTTACATTGTGTGGAGATATATTTTAGTTTACATGGATACATAGGTTTATAGAGGGAACAATTTTAATTTGTTGGAACCCAAAGGTAATCTAAAACAAAGTTTAGATTTGTCTGGACCTACAAAAACATCTTTTAAAGTTTTTATTTTCTTGTGCCTTTACTTTGAAACCTGTTCTTGTATTTTCAGACAAATCCAAACTTTGCTTACATTTAGACCAAGGGGGTATTTTGTGTTATTCACTGTATTATTTATCAGTCCCAAATAATACTTTGCAAATTGATGCATTGTCCCCACTTGTTCACCTATACTTTGCAAAGTAAACACTCCCTTTTTATATGTTCAGTATGCAAAACCTTTTAGGTGGTCCTGCTGAAAGATAATTGATTCATTAAAATGAACCCAGCTTAAAGCATAACTCTGGGGATTTATCACTCCCTTGGCAGTCTGAACTCTATCTTGCTGTCTGATGCTTATGAAATGTGGGTCTTTCCATGCACTGCAGAACCGCTGGTTGGGAAATGGTGCATGCCTACTCCATGCCTACGTAAAGCTTACACCTGGGCAAAACAAGCGGTTAACACAAGTGGGTAGGTAGACCTACTGCAGGCAAATCTTTTCCATCCTTGTAAACTAATCAAATGTGTATAGAGCAAATGTCTTGTTTCTTAAAGGAAAAAAAAAGCCTGGCCATGTGGTGGTATCTCAACGCACCAGCAAAGGAAACACCAGTATAGGAAATATATACTAAAGAATCAAAACTATTTTATAAATGTGTTTTTTGTCCCCATAATCTCACTGGGGTTATGATGCAGTAAACTATATATTTTTTCCTTGCTTTTTTAAACAGATGATATAGTCCAAAATGGACTGAATGGGCAGGCAGCTGAAGAAGAAGCAGAGGACAGCGATACTCCACCCCTAAAATAACCGCTTTCCCCATCACATAGACTCTGAAACCAATAAAGACTGTTCTATGTCTTGTTGACAGGTAAAGCCTTAACAGGGACAATGTCCAAGAAACGGAAAGCTGATGCATAATTCTGCACAAATAAGTGAAACTTGAAAGATGGTTTTAATTTCCTTTATTTAAAACAGTTTTGTATTTGAAGTTTTCTGGAGCACTACTGTAGAAAATATTATATTCTGAAAATGAAATGTAGGATGTTAATACGCACAATATGATTTAGTACATGAATTCCCTTTTATCTCTTTTATTTAAAATATATTTATACTGTGGGAATAAGGGGTGGCTGCTGTAAGCATTCTTGGCATTACTTTGTCTTAACCTTTGTTACTGTCACTTTTGCTGGTCAATACATAAATGTTTAGAAAATATTCTTAATTTTTTTTTTGTGAAAAAGGAATTCTTTTACTGAATACTATGTGTATTGTGTAGTTCTCTGAATGTGATATCTTTTACAATAGTGGTCCCTTAACTTTTATTTTAAAGCGGATCTCTTTCTATCAATCATATGGGACTGCGGAGAAGACGTTTAACTTATTAATTCCAATATCCACTCCTAAATCTGATCAGGTTTTGTTTCTGAAGTTACCATAAATTGGGATGTGTTCCAGGTCATATAGCTCATGTAAATGCAGGTCTTCCCAGGTCATAATACTGGAATCAACACTGTGATATATATACATATATATATATATACAGGGATCGGGCAGAACATTGTGCTCCTCAGCTCTGCTGAGGCATGGACTCCATAAGACCTCTGAATGTGTCCTGTAGCAGCATCTCACACTTCCTTTGCCTACTTGCCTTCTTCCCATAATGCATCATCTTGCCATTTCTTCAGCACATCTACAATGCACATGTAACCAGCCATCCTCACATTCTAAAAGAAAATGTGTCTGGCCTGACCATCATTTATTGCTCAGTGGTCTAGTTCTGATGTTATCGTGGGCACTACTCTGTGGCTATGCACCAAAAGGTTTTTTTTTCTAAAATATTCCTCTCATGGCCAGCATATTTAGGTTTTTAATCAATTTGTGCTACAGTAGCTCTTCTATGGCACTAACTGGGCTATCTTAATCCTCACCCATGTGCATTAATGACCCTGCCACTGGTTTACCAGTTGTCCTTTTCTGGACCACTTTTGCTAGGTACGAACCACTTCATACCTGGATCCTCCAACAAGGCCTGCTGTTTTGGAGATGCTCTGACAAGGGCTAATTTTCAATGGCTGGATGACTGGGTCAAAGTCTCTCAGATCTGTTTGCCTATGTCAAGGTTCACCTTCAAGAACTGACTGTTTACTTTTTGCCTTACCTATCCCACCCCTTGTCAGATGCCATTGTGACAAGATAATCAATGTTATTCACTTTACCTGTCAGTGGTTTTATTGCTTTGGCTGATCAATGTATACTAAAAACATTAGGTGTGTTAGTACCTCTGGATGCTGCCATTAAAAAAAATGATTTCCCCAGATACTTACCTCTGTCCTGGAGTGGGGTTCCAGCAACTATGGCATTACTCCATATTCCCTCTGTTATGAAGGTTAGTGCAGCCATTTATCACAGCCATTTCCTTAACATGGCTATCAAAGGGAACAGGACCAATCCAGTGTTCTCTTGGTCCCCCCCAATGAATTTGTATTTTCTTGAGGTCACATTAGAGTATCCAATATTGGTATATATGTCACTGCACATATAGAATGCTGTTTTGTATGTTCTTGTGTAAATCTACACAATTTTTGCACCTGCATTCTGCATTGCGTGTGTGTCAATATTAGAGTATTTATATTGAACACATGTTGGCTGGCTTGAAGTGTAAGGGAAGCCCAGCACAGTACATACAGTATATATAGAGATCATATAATGTCAATTCTCAAAGCCTTTAAGTCATTGTAGATGGATTTATTATTTTACATTGATGTCATTTCCGCATTAGAATGTTCACTTTTAGTTCTACCTAGAACCTCATTTTCTGCTTCCCTCATTTGCACAATTACCAATATACGGTTAGGTCCATAAATATTTGGACAGAGACAACTTTTTTTCTAATTTTGGTTCTGTACATTACCACAATTCATTTTAAATGAAACAACTCAGATGCAGTTGAACTGCAGACTTTCAGCTTTAATTCAGTTTGTTGAACAGAAAGATTGCATAAACAGCATTTTAACACAATCACTTCATTTCAGGGGCTCAAAAGTAATTGGACAAATTAAAAGGCTGAAAATAAAATGTTCATTTCTAATAATTGTTTGAAAACTCTTTGCTGGCAATGACAGCCTGTAGTCTTGAACTCATGGACTTCACCAGATGCTGGGTTTCCTCCTTTTTAATGCTCTGCCAGGCCTTTACTGCAGCGGCTTTCAGTTGCTGTTTGTTTGTGGGCCTTTCTGTCCGAAGTTTAGTCTTCAACAAGTGAAATGCATGCTCAATTGGGTTCAGATCAGGTGACTGACTTGGCCATTCAAGAATATTCCACTTCTTTGCTTTAATAAACTCCTGGGTTGCTTTGGCTGTATGTTTTGGGTCATTGTCCATCTGTATTATGAAACGCCAATCTAGCCTGTTTCACCTGCATGGAGAGCTCCTTTAACCGCATGTTGTCTGTTTACAGCAAAATCTTCCACATACAAGCCCCTCAAATCAACTCCGGGCCTTTTATCTGCTTAATTGATAATGACATAACAAAGGAATTTCTCACACCAGCCCATGAAATAGCCTTGGAGTCAATTGTCCATTTACTTTTGAGCCCCTAAAATGAAGTGACTGGGTAAAAAAAATAAAAAAATGTATGCAATCTTTTTGTTCAACCCACTGAATTAAAGCTGAAAGTCTGCAGTTCAACTGCATCGGAGTTGTTTCATTTAAAATTATTTGTGGTAATGTAGAGAACCAAAATTAAAAACAATGTTCTCTGTCCAAATATTTATGGACCTAACTGTATGTATAAAATCTGGTTAGTCATGTGGATGGCTGCTTACAGATTAACATTCTTTCACCATATACATTACATTTTGGCAGTTTCCAGCAGTTTGTACACTACGGAAGCCTTCTAAGTGTCAGTACTCTGCAATGGCACTGCTTATAAGAGTGGACATAGTGTGCCAAGCACAGTGATCACCCACTTCTGTGTAAGGACAGCAAATGTGGGTTTGCCTTAAAAATCATTGGAAACATATATTATGAACATTATCCTGCAACAGCAGACACCATAATGTGTTATTCTCTACCTTCCATTTGGGTACACTGAGCTTCGGCTCACCTTGGGGATGACATTTCTACTTTTGTTCATGTTTGACCCTAAAAATAAATAAAAGATAAATCCCCACATCCAACAATACAATGAATTTCCAGTATTTCATTGGGAACAGTGATTAGGCAGCACACTACATCAAAGTGTGTATTTGGATACTACATCCCCCTCTGATTAATGACACTGAAGATCAATATAAATCGGTTTCGGCAACCTAATGGTACCCGCTGTTGTATCATCATGCAGATTCATATTGTGTTGTCTAACATCAACGTTCAAGATTTTTGCTAATTATCTTCTTGTGATTTATTTGTTATGTACAACAAAAATTCACATTATCTACAATATGTGCACCAGATTGTCTGTCTGTAGTAACAAAACTCTAAATTCATGTATTTGTGCCTTAATATCAAACACATAACTGTTCTGTGTAGTATGAATGTAGCTAAAATGAATTCTTTAATCAGGTTAGTGCACATCTGAAATGCAGGGTAAATGTTTTTTTCCACATTTTTTTTTCTGAATAAATTTGAAGATCAATTTATTTTTAACTCTTTCATAGGAATAATTTGTAATTTTGAGTGTGATGGTGGTACTGTATTGTTTATGGCTTAAATGGTTCTGCAACTGTTTTTTTAATTTATGACTTTTTGTTTTATTTGTATTAAAATGAAGATTTAATTCTGACACAAGATGTATGTCTTATTTCCAGAGTTATAAAATGTGTGAGGGGGAGAGGAAACTGTCTATTTTCCTTATTTAGTTGTAATGATATATATATATATATATATTATATATATATATATATATATATATATACCTTTGTGTGTGTGTGTATATAAAAGTTTGCACACACACCAGGTGATAGCATTGGATGACACATTCTTTCAGATATCATTTAAGGTGTCATTGGTAAACATGACCGCTCTAGCTCTCCATCCTACAGATAATGTAATGCATGTATAAGAACTTCCAACAAACTTGTAATTCTATACATATTCAGTGATTAGATGTCAATGAGCAGACAACACGTTCTAGTGAAGTGGATTGAAGCCCCTGACTTTGTAGTAAATTTTAGATCCTTTGACAAGAATTGCCAGACACAAACCTAGGGTGACAGACGGAACATTTACAGAATTCTGATACATCTACAGTAAAATATAGTCATCTCATATGTACATCTATAGGAAAAACAGAAGGTCACACATTGTATTTCAGGGTAAAATGAAAGAAAATCATCACTAAAACAATCATTGAGGGGTTGTGTTGTGGCAGCCGAACTCTTATGATAATGCTAAGGTGATCCAATTGCCACCAATCACAAACTGTATTTCTTATCCTAACTTTTTTCAAAGCATTAAAACTGCTGCCATGTTTTTCAAGTCATCCTGGCTCCACAACTTTGTCATGAATCTAGAAATGGAATGAAGACCAGGGATTCTGACTTGTCTGTATACTTTTTACATCAGTGAACAAGCAAGAAAAAGGGATGATAAGCCTGAAACCTGTTTAATAGTCTATCTCTACAGATACTTGGCATGTAGAACAGGATCTTCAAAGGGGGATGGGACAATCTAATTGTTATTGCATTCATGCTGATCCTAGCTGGCACCCTTTAGATTTAGAATAGTAGAAAATATATTCTTAAAGGAAATCCTATGGGTAAAAGCTTGCCATTAGGATTGAGGCAGTTGGGCAGCGGCTTTAACACATCCACATACGGAGCTCCATACTGTTGATGCAGGGAACATCCGATTGCCTCATGGAATCATGAAGGAATTTTTTCCCATTGGAGCAAATTGTATCAGGGGTTTTTTTTGCCTTCCTCTGGTCCAACTATGTCTTTATAGGGTTTTATATCTGGGATATGTTTATTTACCTAGTGGTTGAACTTGATGGACTTATGTCTTTTTTCAACCTAACCTACCATAACTATGCCTCACTGTGGGTAGACACAAGCCCCTTGCTTAGAAAGCAATGTACAACACCTCCCAACCGTGATGCACCTGACCTGCATTGCAGACACTTAACTGATTTTAGATTCAATAATCTCATTACTATGTAAAGAAGATGGAAATGTTTTATTTAGTCATTTCATTAGCATTTTCATGAGGGTGGAAAGAAGGAAAGGCAAAATATTACCAGAATAAACTTCAGCTTTTAGGGTCTTTAAATAAAACCATCACATTGTGTATTTTAAATATTTAATGAAAAACAAAGGCCTTTGCACACATGAAATAGATCCAACATAGCTGATTTACAAAACGGGTCCACATCTTGTGGCTTTACATAAAAAGTAACCAGTGCATTAAAAAAGAAAAATAATTATCTTTACAATGGGCCCTGCAGTCACCACCACACACAGACCAAAACCACACTCCATGGACGATGGATTACAGTGTCTTCTTTCTGATAATTGCTTATACCAGCTTTACTGCAGGGAAATATTTGTGTGCAGAGAAATCAAACTCGGGTGGAATCTGCAGAAAACAAAAACATTTAATATAATGTCAGTGTAATGGTTCACAAAATATCTTGCACTCTCAAAAATAAGTGGAAAAGCCCTTTAAATAAACTCTACTCTGGGACGGCAGGGGTAATAAAAATAACACACCAGTGGTCCCCTCGGGCAGCCACATTGATAATATCAATCCAAAGTACACAAGTCATGCTTGGAATTACATTCAAGTAAATCCAACTGCAAGCTTCCTTTGGTTAACTTTATCTGATCCCACATGGGGAATGGCAAAATAATTGTGTGTCAGCCATATTTTAGGACTTCCAATCAGAAAATAAATCTGAAAGTTAAATTGGCAGCCGATCTGTGCGCATGTACTAGGCTCAAGCTATCTTCCTCTATAGTTTCTAATGAAAGAAGTGGCTTTCGTTCAGAACCTGCAGTACATGTTAAACAATCACGGTCATTTAAAGCAAATGCAGCGAAAAAGTCTCTCCTGCAGTGAATATATCAGATTTACTGGTTATAAGTATGCCCTTGGTGTAATTTGTTGTTTGTTATGACCCATCCACTGTTTTTTTTTTTTTTTTTACTTTTTACTTCCAATTCAGAACTAATCAGTCATGATGTGCCAATAAAGACTGCTCACATAAGTAATTGTTTTTTTTAAGTCTTTAACATTGATATAACTGCTTTTAACGACTAGGTAACTGCAAGCAGTTAAATTCCAATGACTTGGCATGACACACATCTCTTCCTATAGAAAAGTATATTGGAGGGTGAAGCAGCAGTCTCCTGCTATAGCTACAGCTCTTAGTTACCTACACATGCTAAATCTCTCTAAATCACTTTCTTGATCATTCTCAGTGACACTAGAACAAATGAATGCTGCTCAGTTCTATTAGGGGAGAATGGAAGGAACAGTTACGGTAGTACCAGCAGTCACCCCTGGTCAGTCATCTAGTGATCTGCCCAGCAAATTGCTAAACGTTGTTGGGGTTGGCTGTACATACAGTAGATTTTTTACTAAAGTAATCACAACTGTCTCAGGTGACTGTGTATACAGCTTTACTATTATCAGACTAAACATTTTCTGTGAAGGAGTCCGATGCACACTGCTGACATGCACTGTATAATGTGACGCAGATTCTCATCATTTCCTCCACCCCAATCTTTGACATGATCTACATAGATTAGACAAACACAATAAATATCAGAAGAATCGTCACAATAGAGCACTCATGCTTCCTAAAATAGAATGACTCCATTCAAGGACCTGGAAAGCCCCACTCAGCTATTTCTATACCAGATATCTTAACATGAGTGATTCTACTCACCTAGTACACAATACACACTGACTGGTAATCTGTACAGGGATCTGAGGTCTAGAAGAGCACAGAAAATCCTCAGACTCTGCACTGATCAGAATAGAAACTAGATGCTTGGAAACTATGTGTGCATTGTACATGTTAGGGGATCACAGGAAATTAAACATTCCCGAGGGATTCTGTTAAATGAAATACATTCAGCTCAGGGTTTATACAGTGCAGTTCTACAGCTTTATATTTAAAAGTACAACTAAAGGCAAAACTTTATTTTCTTTTAGATCAAGTGATGAATTATTTTTATTACTGTGTCTGTGCTAGGGAGATTTGCTTTCTGTCTGATCACCAGTGTCACTGGGAAATATACAATTTTGACCTGCCATTGGAGCAGAACCCTCACATTGAAAATATATCCTCTTACTCATTGTCTGCAGAGAGGACGTAAAGGGAAATCTTCCCTATGAGAAACAGAAAAAAAAAGTCTGACATCGGTTTAAAACAGGGGTGGGCAAACTTTTAGGCTCGGGCCACAATGAGTTTTAAAATGTGACAGCTGGGCGGGCCAGAATCATGTGGATGGAAAGTGTTTGTATGAATGAATATAAATTACATGTCAAGACCATTACCTAAAAGTAAAAGAAGACCTACATTATATTATAATATATTTTTTTTTGCCAGTGGCCAATTTTATTAACAGTATTTGAAGGGGCAAATTAAAAAGCCAAACGGGTCATAGTTTGCCCATTTTTAACCCTTTTAACAGTTTTAACCCTCCCCCATTCTATACAATATAAAAAAGCAGATATATATTATATCACAGACTCACAGTGTTATAGTCTAGCACATAATGAGTGACAACAATGAAATACAGTCTCTGTGACCCTTAGTATTTCACCCGTCTTAAAGTCATTTACTTATTTTATGCTGCTTTCAGGAAAAGAAAAAATGAAGTACATATCAGCGACACATTCCCACTACAGCGGTGTTGTTTTTCCTGCCCAATGAATGTTGCAATGCTTTGTGTTTGGTAGCTCATGTGTATCTTTAAAAATGTACCACACAACAACCTACAGGTCTGGTAAGGTGTGTTAGGGCCATCAGGAAAACAGACTGTGGGAAAAAAAAAAAGTCTAACTTTTAAAAAGTCTGCCTTTAAATGAGCTTTCATTGCTGTGTGTACCCCTAAAGGGGAGGTTCCACCCACTTCCTGCCCACATGACACCAAGAAAGAAAAGACATTGATTTTCCAATAATTCTGTGCTCAATAGAAAAAATCATTTTGGCAGTTTCTGTCTGCTAGAGAATGTGAGAAAAAATGTGAGAAAAAATACAGATACAGTGGTCCCCTATTTATTGTGGGGGTTACGTTCCAAAACCACCCGCTATAAACGAAAATCCACAATACACTGATGTCCAACTTTCCCCAACTGCACGAAAAGCCAGCAGCCAATCACAACCAAATCCCGTCTATTCGTGCAGTCAATCAGAATGCCCCATTCATTAAATCTAAATAAATGAGGCATTCCAATTGGCCAGATTTTTTTTTCTTTAATTCCCAGCATCCTTACACTGCGCTTTCCAATACAACACAACGGGTTTGCGGAAAACGCAATATATCAAGACTACGATCTTCGAACCGCGATATAGAGGGTGACTACTGTAGCAATAAAAAACAGAACAAGGCTCTACTCCTTTCAGAGGTCCTAGAGAACTTTAGAGATAATAAAATCTGGGTACAATAAATCAGTACTTTATGCTTATTACCTTGGAATCCTTTTTGTGGCCTCCAGCAAGCAGTTTCATCACCACTATGTTGTTTTTGGCAACCTTCAAAATCTCGTTAACCTTGGGAAACACAATGTGGGTCAATAAACAAGGATTCTCAAAAGTGCACAAATTTGAAGAAACCTACAGACTCCTCTTTAATGTCTAAAAAGCTACAAACTGAGATTTTGCTAATAACCTTTACATGGAGATCTTTTCAAATAAAGGTAGTCACCGGGTTACATACAAGATAGGGACTGTGGGTTTGATCTTACAGCCTTCCTAAACTCAGAAATTCTGTTGTCTGGTTTGCAAACAAAAAAAAAAAAAACAAAACAAAAAAAAAAAAAGATGCCAAGGCGATCAAGAATGAATGGGAGTGCAGTGCCTCCCGGGAGGCTCTTGGGTGCTCCTTCTGTGCATGCACGAGATGCTTGAGCCTTTTTGCGCAAGTTTTTTTTCCCATCCTACATCACCCGGTCTTTTTTGGGGCAGTTTTTAGTTTAGTTCCTCTTTAAGTTGAATTTGTATGCAAGTCAAAACAGGGACAATTTTTGAATAAATGAAATTAGGACAGATGTTTGTCTCAACATAATATTAGGTAACGTGGTGTCAGTTACTGTATAAAATCCTCACTGTAAGTTAATCACAAACAAAGCCTAGACATTCCGTAACTTCTGGAGCAAGCTGTGCTTTGATATGCAAAAAGAAACAACTGCAGAGTTTGTCTTGGTCATTAAAGAGGCACAAGAGGTTGCAGAAGAGCTCACCCCCTAAGATCACCCACAACCTCAGCTGTGTTTAGCAAAAGATTTAATCTGCAAGTCATGCAAACCTCCCCCCCAATCAAGCCTCCGTACTGCACACGAGCGAGCAGGGTAGCCTGTTTGTATCTAAGAGTCGTCCGTATGTCAGATGTTCTTAACTTGAGGACTACCTGTACAAATTTGAGGCACATGGAGCCTCTGCCCTAAGGGAGGGATGTTTAGTACTAAGGAGCCATGCAGAATAAATGCACTTTATGAAATTTCAAGAAACAAATGTAAAAATACAGTAATTATATATATTCCTGCATTGTGTAAGGATGGTATAAGAATACAAGACTAGCCCATTGTAGTGCTTTTTATTACTAGGTTGCAATTTAGAGAGTGAAAACTAAATACATGCAAAACCTCAGAACAGGGGTAGTAATTTACAGATAATTCCAAACACTAGTTATCAAAAACATTACAACCGGAGCTAATAAAGACCATCTATAGCGGTATCCAATCAAAATGTATTTGTGCTGATATGCTATGGTTAATTTATAACTATATGTTCTTCAATGTAATGTGCAGACTAATGGCCAAGATTACAAAATCAAAAAAGGATTTGTATGCTCCTACCTAAAGGAAAGTAAACTGCTTATCAACAACAAGCACTGGAAATGAAGATCTCACCTCTTGGTCTTGATTTGGGATGTTTTCTAAAATCATTCTTGCTTGTTGAAAATGTTTGCTTGCTGCCATGTACAAGTCTGAAGCTTGGGGAGGAGGACTGTACTTGTTTAAATCAGACATTTCCTTGGAGATCAAACAAATAAAAGAGTTAAATTAATTTATGCAGACAATGTTCTAATCCAAGGATTCTCTCCAGAGAGAAAAAAATTTGGCAACAATCTAATCCATTTGTGTTTCTAAGAGGAAAACCTCATCATGAATACAGCAGGCCAGGGCTGGGAACTGGTTTGAGCACTTACTATGACAAGCCCCAGAATTTTGATTAGTTTATGCAAGGTAAAACAGAACTTACCTTAAACTGTAAATAATGCACTGGTGGTGGAGTGATGACACTGTTGAATGGTGCGAATCTGTGTTCATACCGAACCTGCTCACTGTCCAGCTCAAATTTGGGCTTTCTTACTTTGCCATCCATGTCAAAGGCAATCATTGTCTGAAGAGCCAAAATAGATATAGACAGAACAGAACTCTCTTTTAGATCCATCCTCCAGGTAGTTAGAACAGTAAACATCTGATTTACATTCTTGTCATGGCTATCAGTTAACTTTCTGTAAAAGTTTGCCTATTACAGTGTTCAGCAATAAAAAAAGCCATCCTGCACTTCAAATGTTATTATGCATGTAAAAGAAAGAATGGAAAACCAATCTAGTTAATTACCAGTCGTCAGAACTAAACAGTTTCAAACAAGACTAACATTAGACATGACAATAATATGTTTAGTGAGAAATTCTCAATCTCTGGATCAAGCTAAAAATTGCAATTAACATCTGCATCACCCACCCTACAAACATATGTACATGTAAATATGCAAAATGTTCTCTTGAGTGCCTTATAAGTATTCCTGCCAAACCTAACAATTTACTGTAGGCATATAAATTCTAGGAGAGCAAGGAAAGAAGGTATGTGTACAAAATCTGTTCCTTCTGTTCACACACTTGTTACCACACACAGAATATAGTTTACAGCCCAATTATATTTAAAGGGATACATGTAAACCCTGGTTTCATTATTTTTGGATAAGTCCAACAAAAGATAAACAATAATGTATAGAGCAAGGTATGTTAGCCATACAGGAAGCATGCTGTGTCTTCATGGTGATCTCACACAGTGTGGTTCTTGTCTGAAAATGATATGGAATTGTGAAAAGAGAGTGGTACTTTGACCCAAATGTCAAGACCTCTTCAAACTTTAAAATCACACATTGACTCCCCAAACCAGGTAAGACAAGGCCTTCTGTTCTTCAAACCACTGTACTTCTTTTGAGACAACGCTTAAACTGCAGTGTTATCACCCTTGTGGATCCTGTAGCTGACAAATGTTTGCACTGCGCGATCAGTGAATATCAATGCTTAGGTCAGCCCACAACCCCTTTAGATTGACAGCAAATTGCTGGAGCTTACAAAATAATGTAAAAGCTCTGCTTAGTCCCTCACACCTTATAACACCATCGAGAGCAGTGTTTATTAACCTATACTACTATAATTACTATACCCACAGCTTTCTTGTATCAGTGTGGAGGTTAGAAGGAAGAATGCCTCTTATATTGAAGAATGCCTCTTATATATTCCAGTGGGAAGAATGTCACTATTACATATAGCCAAAAAGATCAATGGTATGTATTAAATGTATTTGTATATGTATGTATTTCTCTCAAGACATTAACCAAACTATCTTGCCCTTTCCGTCACTCTCACAAGAAAAATGTAAGGCTTTAGATGGACTTTAAAGATCAATAAAGGATAATATAAATGATAACGTTCATTCAGGCAATCAAAGCTAACTGTATAAAAAAGTTTTTCATGTAGTATTATAATGTGAATAGATGTTGTTTACTGAAAATTCAGCCATAGACATCACCTTTGGAATGCAAGCATGAGGCAATTCCATCCAGAACACGGTTCTAGTTATACAGGAAGGTAAATCTCTACACTTACCTTGTACATCCCAGCACACATATTTTGATAGGCTTGGCTTAGTGTTATCTCCCTGTTCAGAGGCCGAACTGCAAAACAAAGACTATACCACTCACTACTATGTTTGAAATCAGGATTTTGGCATTTAAAGGCATTTTTGCTTCATAAAACAAATGGCCCATTGATTTCATGTTGCAAAAAAAAACATTTTCAAAGCCAGGATGAGTCCAGTTAATGAATACTTTTATATTCATCTAAACTACCTTCCTGACTTAACTATAAAAAACTAACAATAACCCTTAAATAATACCCTTATGGGAGCATTTACCTGTAAAATGTTTTCTTCCTCTGTACAAGCCAGGTATAATTTCAGGTTGCCCACAAAAAATGATTTTTTTGCCCAATAGAAATAAAATATTGCATAGGATGTAAAGGGTGAAAAATATATGTGGGTCAAAAGCTTGAACACCCCTATGGCTCATAAATGTGCAACTTCTCACAGCATTCAATACAAATTGTTTATTGGTATGCTAACTTTTTTAAAAATTATACTCAATGTAAGCAAAGTAGCCTAGTTTAATTCATGCTTTATTCACAGAAGGTCAGAAAGACACAAAAAACAAAAATATTATAAAAAACATAAAAGTAGAGACAATACCTTTTTTTTTCTTTTTTGTCTTTTTGCTGCTTCTCCCTTTCTGTTGCTCTTCCATTATACGTTCTTCTGCCATTTGTGAGCTATCTGCCCGACTTAGTGTAGACATTAGCCATGCATACAGAAACTCAGAAAGATACCTGTATAAGAAGGTTACCAAACATATGGATCAAACATGATAATATTTGTAAAACATGTCCATTCACAATATATAACTAGATTGAACCAGGAAAACATTGGATCACAAACAAAAA
Organism: Pyxicephalus adspersus; assembly: GCF_032062135.1. NCBI lineage: Eukaryota > Metazoa > Chordata > Amphibia > Anura > Pyxicephalidae > Pyxicephalus > Pyxicephalus adspersus. The sequence goes on from NC_092860.1 coordinate 28,480,056, forward strand.
TAAGTGTATATATGCTATTGGGCAATATGTATAAACAATTTCCATTGTCATTTTGAAAAATGTGTGAACTGTGATGGGAGATGTACCTAAAAATTAATAGGGGATGGGCATATGTACAGTAAAAGGTAAATAGGAGACATGGGTGAATGGGATCATTCTAAAAACAACCACTAGATGGAGCTAATTAAACTTGTATTTATTATAAAAGAAAGGTAACACAGCACCACCTAGCGATAATGACAGGCACTGTGAAACCTGCTTGATACTTTTCAAGTACATTTGTCTATCTCTGTAAACAAAGAAAAATTAAACAAGCATTACACTAGTGTTACACTGTCAGCTGCACTTGGCTTTTTGGATTAAGTTATATATAAAAACACTGAATACAAGATTACCTATAATACCTGAGATATATTTGAAACAAAATGCAATGGAACTCACCAATAGATGTAATAGTACTCATGCATGCTATACAGTTCCAGTTCAAAACCACTGAGCAAGTACTGGATCATTATCCGCAGATTATGATAAAGAATCCAGGTTCCCAAGCATGCCAGGTGTTGTCTCTGGGGCTCTTGCTTTAGAAGCATGCTGTGGAGAGCTGCGTCCACCTTCTCTGCCTTAGACAAAATAAATATTAGAATGACAAATTGATACAAGAAAAAATACATGCTAACAAGTATCTATATAAAATTGCTTTACCATTATATTTTGTAGGACACAAGCAGTCACAGCAGAATATTACTAAAAAAACATTCAATTAAGATCTTTTTCAGTTTTACCAAATGCATGTAACTGTTTATTATCAATAAAAAAGACCATAAAATACATATACTGCTGTGGATATAGAATACCTGCAGACCCTCATTATAGTTTCCTCTTGTGAAAATTTACCATTTTAACAGATTACTGTAATAAGCAATAAATTACCCCTGATATGTAAAGAGTGTAGAAAACAAATACTGCAGAGCATTGGTAGATGGTAAAAAGTTAAAAAGCAAAGAAAAGAAAACCTGGTCCTTACTTTTACAGTACTTGATTTCTAGGAAATGGGGTAATAGGATTTTACAAGAATTTCTCTCCTCTGTAAGCTGATAAATAAAATACTGTTCTCGGCATTAAAGAGGGCCAAAAGAGAGAATCTACTGCATTAGGATGCAGAATTTCTTTATATCTAGTTGCTTCATCTTAAATGCTTTCAATAACTGGGGAATGCACAAATATGGGAACATATTTATTGTTTTGTTAAATTTCTATTTTAAAGTAGACCTTAGCAAAAAAAAAAAAAGGCCAATAAATGTTTATTTCAAGGCAAAAATTAAGCTCATTCCCTTCCATTACTCTAATCCAGGGATCAGCATTAAAAGGTAAATGGTCAAAAGAGAGCAGTCTTTGCAATACTCCCCTTCAATCTGAAGATGTCATGCAGTTCATTAATTTCACCCACTAGATGTCTTCAATCTTATGGGTAAATAAAGCCCACATTCAGGCAAATATTGAGCTGCCGCACACAACACACGTTTCCTCTGTAGCCCATCCTATATGTTTTTTTTATATAACCTTACCTTAAAAAAATAACTCCAGGTCATTTACCAGTGCTTTTCTGATTACAGTGCTTCAGACATCCTAGCACCAGCAAATACAAGGAGTTCCCTTCATTGACATCACTTCATGAGAAGCCATAGCACTCATGTTATGTTCACTGTAGCCAGTAGAGACCCTTCTCTGCCAATATTGTTTTGTCTGTGTATTACATATATTATATACACATACATACACAATCATACATAGATATACAGACACACTCACATATACTAAAAAAAAACTGCATGGACACATTTTGGGCTACAAATGCTCATATTCCTGATCAGTGTTCTCCCCAGCCCCCTTTACTGAGCGCAACACCCGGCACTTTTCAGGGACCATCCGGCTGTTTTTGGGTGGCTGCTGAAGAGTTGGGTCCCAATACAAAGGCTGCCACCCACCTACAATTTAATCCCACCGGCCTAAAAACATTTCTGGGTTGAACACTGTAGACATATTCATAAAATAAAGAAAAAATACCTCATCTTGTAATGTGGCAAAATCTTCAAGGATATGACCAAGTTTATCTCTCTGCCGAGCTCTGTTGTGCCCATGGATTTGAATTAGGCTACAAAATGGCTTAAAAGATAAAAAATAAAGCATATTGGTAATTCAATAATAGTTTTGTCTAAACCCGACCCCACACCCAGAATGTCTTTACAGGACCAAGCCAGTCAAATATTTTAGCTCAATGTTTTTGATACTTTAATGGTTTCCAGCCCAAATATTCTTTAGGAATTAATAATTGATTGGGTTTAATTTAGCTTTCTGAATACACACTGCCAAAAACATGACATCTACTTGAATGACTCAGCTGCCCTTTGGGAAGAAAGAAAGATGAGAGGTAGTGCTGCATTCTTTGTGAGATGTGATAAAATCCAGAAGTATAACAGTTGCACCTTACACAGAATACTTTTAAAATACATAGAAAAAATATGTACAATACAGGGTGTGTTTCAAAAGGGAAGGAGAGAGAGACAACACACTCACTCGTACGCAGTGCGTCACAAAGGAATCAATGTAGTCTTTTGCTTGATGATTGTTGTATAAACAGCACCTACAAAGAGAAAACATTGAAACATGAAAAAAAAAGCAATCTGACAGACAAAACCAACCCAGTGGTTACTTAAGAAAAATGTTACCCTTACTTTGAAGAAAGGACAGGGGGGCTCACAAATGAGCGTAGTGCATCTTTTATCATGTCCTGCATCAAATGTGTTCCAAACACCTTCTTGTTATCCACTAAGAATGTGGTCTGGAGTGAGAAAGAAAATCATGGCAGCCATTAGTGTACAGACGTTCGCTAACAATAGAACACACAAATATTTTGGGAGAATATCTAGAAAATAAATGACCAGATTCTACAGGTAACCCATGTGCGCCTGGAGTGAGGGAGTATCTGACACAATCAGCAGAACCTACACTAAATCAACTACAAAACTAAGCATGTGTCTTGGAAATTGTACAATATAAAATGTCCTGAGAATTTCTGCAGGACAAACTTTAACAAAAAATGGTGGGTTGTTAAGCAAAGTTTGCAAAACAGAAATAAAATATGTTAATGTAAATTTGTAAAACTTTGCTAGTTATTAAACAGTTATTAAACATACTTAATGTTGCTTCTAATATGTTAAGCCAGCATAAAGCCTTACTTTCCTTTCTACAGTGTGTGTTCAATAGCTGAACATTGCATATTTACTTAACTATATTTGGCAAAGTGTCAAGAATCTATTTACAATGTACAGGGATGCATCTGCCAATTGAGCTCAACAACATCAACAGTAATTTATGAAAATAGAACTAGACAACAGTACTGGATGAAAGACTCAACTGCAACTAATTGCTCTTCTGATCAGCTCTCAATGAGGTGAGAGAGGTGGATTTCCTTCACAACAAAAACTTACCTGCAAGAGAGATCTTGAAAGAACACAAGGTGACTGTTCACTGAACTCGCAAAAAAAGTCCTAAAATAAATGCAAGTGTTAGTATGGCATTCACATAAGATAATAAAAATTTACCGACAGCCTTTTCAGATATTATATTTGAATTTCTGACCAACCTAAACTTTACCAAACAAAGCAACAATTTAGTTTCATGTAGCACTTTGTAAAGGAGGACTTTAGCATATGGTCACTAGTGTCCCCTACTTACTAAATAACCCTGGGGAAAAACTGTTTAACACCATCCTCAGCATCCACAAGCACAAATCTGGCCAAATCACGAAATAGGCAAAGTCCACAGAAGATAAAAAAAGAGCAAAAAAGAGAAGGACCACTATGCAAATATGCTACATTGACATGCATAATTATTAAACTATTTTTCTTTTATCAAAAATTAGACCATAAAACAAACAGTTCTGAGAACTTACCAATATGCTGTGAAGATTTGACAAATTGACAACTTCACACACAGTTTTTATCCGATCTGTTAGTTTATAAAAATAAGTCACCATTTCTTCTTTTTTAATTATTTTTGCGTAGCGTGGAAAAGTTGGAGGAAGTAAACGTTGGTTGACCAAAGGCTCAAATCCCATCATAATTGGATGATCTAAAATGACAGCAGCATGTTGTAGTTAACTACATTTATTGTTAGAACAAACAGAATCACAAATGTACATAACTAAAGTCACTGAGTCACAAAACATTACTATAATTAGAACAATGTGCCAGTAAGGTTACTAAAAATTAAAGAGAAAGAATTTAGCTTTCAAGTGGACCTTCCACTGTATGCTTAAACATTTTTTACTCAGTTGAGGTACAGATGCAATGGCAATGCATATCGAGCTCCCTGCTCTGTAAAACAAGCTAGCAGCCACTAGATATTCTTGGTTTTATGTGTTTTGATTTGCATACAAACAACCACTATCACTTGGTATGCTACCAAGGCATGGTTGATACCTTTGATACCATTATTTTTTGTACCCAAGGTATTTATTAAGAAAGTATTGGGATGATGGTTAGCAGTTAAATAAGAACTTTGAACATGAAGTTCAGACCATGCTGCTAAAATGTGCAAATATATTGCAGTAAAAAGTTTTAGTACCTGATGATATGGCCTAAAGAGTGACCCAGCAGAAATAAAAAAACAGAAAATGTAGTTGTCAGAGTATGAGACATGGCTTCACTTTGAGATTATGAGGAAAGGAGTTAAGGGAATTCGGACATCCCAAGATCTTTATTGGTGCTGTGGACCACAAACTTGTGTGCACAGAACTATCCAGAGGCTAAAGCAGATATTTACATTTCTAGGAAACAAAGGGATGGCAGGCTTTCGTTTACAAAAAGAAGACCAGAGGAAGGCCACCCATACATGCTGGATATTTTAACTTAGTGAAACTGGTTTAGCCATGTTGGATTTTGTTAAACGTACAGTCCAGATACACAGCTTGCTGGAGTTCTTACGTTTAGCCTTAAGTGTTCATTAAGAGGCTAGTAAGCATACATAACAAATTGCCTGGATTGACAGAAAGTATGTTGGTGAAAAACAGATGTATTATATTAAAGAATTAAGTAATACTGCTAGGTTTTCACAAAATTTAACCGATAGGGACCTTATTAAAAAAAAAAAACTATGTAGTAGGTACATCCGTAACCTAAATTAAATGTAACAAAATAGAAAATAAACATTAAAATGTCCAGTAAAATATTTAGGATTGCTTTGTGTACTAGAAGTCTAACTTAAGTAGAAGTATTATTTACAGAAGCAAATATCAATGTTAAAGGTGCCATAAGTTACCATAACCAGTAAATTCTAAAGGGGTGAAATCTGATTGGCTGCTATAGATCACTGCATTTTTTATTTCTTACTTTCTTTTTACATCCCTTTAAAAATGTGTCATTTAGAGCTTCTAACACATGTATCTTACCTCCTTTTGTGGTATCGTTTTGGGCTTGGATGCCAAGTGAAAGTGAGTTTTGAATAGCAGAGAGGAGGTCAATGGCTTGACCTATTAGCTTTGATGCTTCTACCACTGCACTTGTCTAGAGAACAAGAAAAAAAAATGAAAGTAATTATTGCTGCCACAAGGACTTTATCAAACACAAAATTAAACCAGCTTACCTCTTTTTTAGTAAAAGCTATAAGGACAGTCAGTAGAATCCTGGTAAACTTTACTCTGCTAAATACAGCCAAGCATTGCTGATGCTGAAAAATAAATAGGTATCGTTGGAAAAACCATGTCAATATAGTAAGGTTAGATACAATATATATATATTCAGTGAACCAAAATGTTTCTACTTGCTGATGCTCAAATCAAGTGCAACATTATAAAATAAAGGGACTAGGAGCAGAAAGTACATTTTGGTTTGGTTAGTGATTAAGCATTTCTATCCTGAAAACTTTAATTCACATAAATGCTGCAGTCATATTAATAGACTTCTTAAACTATTTAACCAACACTTACTGAATACACAAATCTGTACCTGATGTATCTCTATATTTTGTGTTTCGATCATCAATATTTTGGAAATTGTCACTGCATAATAATATATTAGCGTTAAATACACGTTTTAATGTTTTCATGAAAATAACTAATGTGTTACAGATTACAATCCTGCCTCTGACAAAATCTTCATTTTGTATCACTATTTTTGATCAGGCACTCTGCTAATGGTCTACTTCCTGGACTGATGCTGGCACAGAGATGACACAGTCTATAAATCCTGGTGTCTCCCCTTGTGTCTTGCTGCAAAGTTACAATTTTACAGCATGGTAAAGACTGGAGGAAAGAGGAAACTGAATCAGTGTTTTTCTCCTGCCTGCAGAAGGCTGATTACATTATTCTCCTAGATTCCTTGTCAGCCCAAGTGCAGTTAGTTTTATGGACAGTTTAAGTCCACTTTAAGTTCATTAGTTTGAGCTGTGACATAAAAACATATATTTAAATACAATTATTTAAAAATGCATGAACACAAATGAACAAAAGTACAAAAGTAACAAAACTACAGGAATCATTTTACCTCAAGTTCCACTTCTGGATCTCTTGCCTCTCCTTGTCGAATCCTGGTACTCTGCAAAAATAGATAGCAAATAGCAAGCAACAGACAATGTATGAAGTGGGATTTTTCTACCAATTAGGGAAAACATATAGCCTAAATGCAGTAGGAGCAATGAAACTCTTGCTTTACACAAGCAACTGTAGCTCTCTGGCATCCCCACACCTTGAATATAGAATTAGGGTGGTTAAAGAGGCCATTTGGTTAAAGACATGGGTGTGAATTAATGAGACATCTTTGTTTTGATAGGTCATACATCAGAATCAGATATGTCTGTGATAAAGCATTTTTGCCTACAATTCAGAAATATTGCATTTGGCATCAATGGAAGTTACAGAACACTTAAGTGGCAGGATTTTGAGATAAAATCCTACATGAAGAAGTTTTCATTGGTACATGTGTTAACAGCTGGTAATTCTAGCTCTGTCTTTTGGTGACAATTTTAAAATTTTTCCTCTTTCTGTCCTGATGACAGCAGTCACAAACAGCCTGTTTTACTAATCTGGTTCTAGACAGCACCAAAATTGTAATACCAGTAGTTTTGTACTAATAAAATTCATCCATGTCAAACATACCTTTACTCTTCTCTGTAAGTCATCTTCAACATCTTTTAACATTCCTAAAGATAGAATTCCAGAATCATGAATGTTTTGTGAATGAAGTTTTGTGTATATAGAAGACAAAACAAAAAGTATAGATTACCTGTAACTCTGAGATCTGTCACACTATTAGCCATTTTAAACCCATATGTCATGGACTGGAAGTCTTCCTGGAGGACGGAAAAATACAAAACTTGTGAAGTTCTTTCATGGGAACACTGATTACTTTGCTTAAAGATGATGTACCTCTTCAAAAACAGCAGCTTTGTTCACTTTCTCTCTGGCAATGTCACATATCTTGAGGATTCCTAGTGCAAATGCTTTCATAGCCGGGTCTTCTATGAGGTCTGGGTTATGAACATATAGGCAGGTGAAAACTGTCTGTGCCAAAGAATGACCTTCTAACCATGTTATCTGTAAAAATAAACAAATATTTATGTATACTATGAATGACTAATAAACACCAAACTCCATACACAAATACTTTAATTTAAATATATTCTCCAGTAGCCACAATGGATATAAATCCACTTTGTGTTAGTGCCAAATGCTTTTGCAAAGTCAGATATTACCCTTGCAAAATAGCAGTGACATCCTTATTGGCCGCACGTACCGTGCACAAACAGCAGGGCTGTGGTGGGACCTAACAGGTTCAGTCACTACAGGCTGCCAGTAGAAAACTACACCAGCCACCATTCATGAGGACCGAAAAAACAGTAATTTGTCTGCAGTATAGAAAACTCATACACAGAAATTGTATAGAAGTTTTTTCTTAGAATATTGCAAACACAAAAAAGATTCAAGTTAGAATACACGCAGCTTTTATACATAGAAAATCACTTTAACCTACAGATTATCCTTAAGTGTAGTTATAGTTGTTGGAAGGCTCCAGCAGTAAGATCTCTCTGCTTTTGCTCCTGGCTTAAGAAAAAAAAGAAGCTGCACATAACATTTTTGAAATGCACACGGTAACACAAGATGATTGTGCCAGTGCATTTTTCAAATGCATGCCAGAGTGTGCGTCAAAATTCAACAATGCTTAATATTGCATTACCGTGCATTGCAAAATATATCATATAAAAAAAATCAGATCTTTTAGATGCTTTGGTTTGTTGCCAACCCATCTATTTGGGTTGCCTTAATACAAATTAGGGCACTTGCGTGAAATCGGCATCTCTTTCCCTTAATAAAAAAAATTCCCCTTCTGCGCATGTCCAAGGAGAGCACCCAGAGCCTCCTGGGATGTGTGACATAGATATCCTGGGAGGCTCTGCACTCCCATTCAGTCTTGATTGCCTCAGTGATGAAGACTGAAAGGGGAGGTGCTGCACCCTTTTGTTTTTTAAAAAAGGGTGTTGCATTTAAAAAAAAATAATAACTTTTTTTTTTTACATTTAAGGGTTGTCTACCCTTTTATGTACAGTGAAAATGATAAGTTTAGGTATGCTTTAATGAAAAAAAAAATTGGAACATTTCTAGGTGCTGCAGGCAGGAAAGGCAACCTTAGGGATACTGCCAAAGAAGGTTTCTTTATATGTCATTTAACCACCTGAGCGTTACACTGATTTCTAGATTTCTGTTCCAAAAGCGTCACAGGTTTTCATGAAATTTTTTTTTTTAAATTGTAGACCTGTAACTTACAGAAATATGTCCGAACAGGGTTCTAGTAGAGTAGGCGAAAAAATACGGGGTTATCCAAAAGAGCAAAAATATTTAGTGCGAGAAATTACGGGCTTAGCGGTTGGGGGGTTAAGGACAAGACATATGTGCATTAAACTGTGCAAATACACACAATCAAACTTACTTCATTTAGTACTGTGATAAGAACTTACCAAACAACAAAAACAGGTGTCCATAATTCCTATGAGTTCGGGCCATGTTAAATCCTTATATTTTATGGTACCATCCTTTAATTAGAAACAAAAAGTAAGTTTGAATTGCACTCAATTATATCAAATGTAATAATAGAATACATGCAACGTCAGTTAAATATTTACTTTGATAAATGAAGGCTTAAACTAACCTTTATTGCTTGTTCAAAATTCAGAATCTTGCGATTAACTTGGTTGCCTATCATCCCAGCATCCATTTTAGGATCCATCATTTCAATGGCTGACATAGCTTCAAAAAGGCCAAAGCTGAAAAAAAAATTAAACAAGTCTTTATTTTACCCAAGTCGTGAAGCAAACCAGTGATAATGCACATATATGGGATAGTATAGGGTTTTTTCAAATTTTTTGAACTCTGCTCTCAGATCCATAGTAAAAGAAAATGAACGTGTAAAGTGACCATTTCCCCTAACCTACAGGGTCCAACGAACCATATGTTGTAGCTTATACAAGGCTATTGGAATATTCCCACCTCCAAGTGCCCGCATGCTATCAATCACAAGGTAGGTAAGTTTGCTACTGGCAGCTGAATAGGGTGGTGGGGAAGCAAAAGAAAGATGTTATCATTCTGCTGGGGAAGCATAGGCAGAGGTAAATGACAATTTACCATGCATTGGAAATATAAACGTTGTCTTTAACTTGTCAAACATTCAAATGTGCATAAAAGATATGTAAGGTGCTGTAAAATGGCTTACAACAACCAGACTTCACCTTTCATGAATTTGGAGCTGTTAAATATAACTAAAAGGCAAAACTTTTTTTCATATTTGGATGAAGTAGTGAGGGGGTTAAATTGAGTGTCAGTTTTTTTCTAGCATATATGTCCCTATTAGGAAAATGTACCCTCACTTTGATTACCAATGTCACCAGGAATAAAGTCAGGGTGAATTGAAAATTTTAAGTTGCTATCAAAAAACAAACAAAGAAAAACTTGTTTCTGTGACAAAAAGAAAAAAAAGATTTGGATTTAAATGTACTTGAAAACAACTAGAATGGTTACTAAAAAAATCATTACACCCAGCCTAAAATGGCCATACTTACAGTTTGTCATGAAGAAGTTCTCCTAGCTTCAATTCTGTAAATAAAAGAAAGATCCTAACTTAGTTTACTTTGTTGACATCCTCCAATCTCATTCTATCTGTACTGTTTTAATATAAACAAGGAAGAATTCTGACTATAATGACAATGTCATTGTATTGTTACTTTTTGTATTACTTTGCAGACATATGTTGATAAAGTCATTTTATTAAAGATTTTTAACAGAGAGTAGATACTGCTTTCCATTGAACAAGCAGAGTCTGCAAAAAGTGGACTGATGGCTTTTTTTTTTTAAACTATTTGGTGAGAGATTCTCTTTAAAGCAGAACTAAACTAAAAACAAAAAAATTACACTTAACTTTAATCCCGCAGGTCCCTCGATGGCGCTGGTCCTTCCAATGATCCGGTCCCACGTCGTCCTGCAATTCCTCTTAGTCCCTGTGCAGAAGAACCACAGGGCGCCAGCATCTGCGATCTTCTCTTCCGTCTCCTTTCTTTGTCACCTGATCTCGTAATGTGAAGGTGGGAGATTGAGTAACATAGCCGCTGTGAAGGGGGAAAAAGAAAGAGAGACGATCTCACTGCGCATGTGCGAGATCAGCATCTCTCCCCTAGGAGGAAAAATGACAGCCGCCAGGGCCTCCCGGGATGGTGACGTAGGTATCCTTGGAGGATCTGCGCTCTCATTTTTTATTTTTAAAAAGGGTGTTGCAATTAAAAAAAACAAACAACAAAATGACATTTTTACCTTATATAGAAGGGTTGTCTACCTTTCTATGTAAAGTAAAAATGTTGAGTTTAGGTACGCTTTAAGCTGATGCCTCCTCTGTATATAACAGAAACAAAAAGCGAAAAAGAGTGTGAGCACTTGCAGCTTTTTTGTGTAAAGGAAGTAAAGTGCTGTATAGGGATCTTCTGGTAACCTGAAAGAGGCTAACTGCTGGATGGCTGTCAAAGGTGGCATTGCATACCTGCACAATATATGAGATAGCAGTGTCCAGGAATGAAATGACAGCGAGTATCATGATGTGTTTCAATAGCTGCTGTGAAAAGTGGGCAGAGAAAGCAGGTAATGGCCAGCACCATTTACAAACTGGAAACAGATTGGTCTCTTTAGAAAATATAGGACTATAGTTACCACTACAAGCATCTCTGAATTCCTGAGTGATGTCTATCCAGTTGGCATTGCTTTTCCCCATCTTGTCTTGCATTGAGAGTTCCCATCCCGAGTCATCATCCTCCATGGAAGCCTTCATTACCATGGCACTAATCACTAGAACAACACATAAAAGACAGATTAGTCTAAGCTCATTTTAAGACATACCCATGTCATACTAAAACAAAATAACACACACAGCAGGATCTTTAAAACCAAATCTTCTACCACTAATAATATTATTACTATTAATAAACAGGATATATATAGCGCCAACATATATCCTGACGCATATCTCATCCTATCAGCTCAGCCCATTGAGTGAGAAAGTGAAGGGTTGATGTTTCATACAGTGGTTTATCCGATTTGTAACATCTCTTTGTGTTTATATTGTGTTTTTATTTCACATCTTTCCAAAAAGGATTGTTCACATACTAGTATACGACATAACACAAAGTAAAACCTGCAACGCATACTAATGTTGTATATATGTGTTAATATTATTATTAATAAACAGGATTTTTATAGCGCCAACATATTACGCAGCGCTGTACATTAAATTGGGATTGCAAATGACAGACAGTTACACACAGTGACACAGACGGAGGAGAGGACCCTGACCCGAGGAGGGTAAAATCTAGGAGGTGGGGGAAGTCTCACACAATAGGAGGGGGCGTTAATTCCTTTTTAGACCTCTTTAACAAAAAAAAATACACACATTTATAGGTTTTGTGCATAACACAAAGATATCAGTGCATTGTGATGTGTTGTACATAGTACAATTGTGATATTTGTATGCATTGAGGGGTGCTAAAAACCATTCAAAACGTTTGTTCTCCTTCCAGAACAATACTGGAAGCTTCTGCTAGAACAAGGACATGGAAAAAAATCCCTTTGTATATATTTATTAAAGGAAACTTATTAGAAGATGTCTTTATATGGAGGCTGCAATTTCTCTAAAGGGTAAACCCCCATCTGTCATGCCATGGCTTTAATATTATTTAGCCTAAACATAAGTTGTAGCTCTGACTTTACTTGCTTGTCCTTAGTCAGTGAATCAGAAAATACCCAGTACCTGTCTGGAGGGATCAGCCATATATTTCTACTTGTACTGGTATATTAGCAGTTTCTGTTCTAATCTACCCCTCCCCATACACAGCTGTCCAAAAGCTACATGAATGTCTAAGGCTGAATACAGATGTGCAGTTTTTGTTGTTGGCAAAAGAGTGTCAGATGAATGACTGAGGGCTGTACAGCTTCTGTTCTATAGAGAGGGGAGGGGTGAGAAAGAGCAAGAGACACCACGCTGTGCTTTTCTTCATTGACAAGTTGTTCATAGATCGGTCCTGATGGGCCACCTCCATACACCTCAGATTCTTGCCCAAGACGAGCACTACCGTTCAGGCGGAATCATCTGATGTGTGTACATAACCTAAGACTTGGCTGATGACAAAATATTTATAAACCAATATCTGTACAACAGGGGGGATCATGATAAATGTTAGAAATGGGATTGGTTACTGAAGGATCATATCTCCTCCTCCCATAACAATGCTTGCACTGTACATAATGACCCTGCAATGAGGAACAATAGGGATTATGGTGAAACATTCCCTCCTACAGGAAACCTTCTTCCTTAATAAAGGGGGTTATGGCTGCTGAGTGGTTTGCACTCCAGCCTTTGCAGCACTAGGTCCCAGGTTCGAATCTCGGCCAGGACATTATCTGCATGGAGTTTGCAGGTTCTCCCCGTGTCTGTGTGGGTTTCCTCCGGGTACTCCGGTGTCCTCATTCCATGCAAAAACATGCAGTTAGGTTAAATGGCTTCCCCTAAATTGACCTTATCCTGTGGTAATGACATATGACTATGGTAGGGACATTAGATTGTGAGCTCTTTTGAGGAACAGCTAGTGACATGACTATAGACATTGAACAGCGCTGCCTAATAGGTTGGCGCTATATAAATACTGTATAATAATAATAATATTGCTGATCACAATCTCATCCTGACAACATATCTGGGCTCCATGAATCCCCAGTCACTGTGTAATGCATAGCAGGATACATTCGCATTGTATGCACTGCTGACCAGAAATGTGACAAACATACATGGCATCTTTCGCCCATAATAAGGCGAATCTGTGGGCACAAATAGGTGACAGCAGAAGGAATATTATATAGAAGGGGCAGTATTAGGAGTCCTTTATAATGACACGAAATAAATCCTCTTCCTGTAGGATAACACACACCACTTCCCTTCCTTCCATAACCCCAGACCGCCTCCATACCACAACCTCACTCACCCCCTTACCTCCTTCACCGGCTTACCAAGCACTATGCCTCCACGTTACGCCAGGGGATGCGTGATGACGTCACGGCGGTGCGTAGCCTTTTCCTTTTCCTCATACGCGGAAATCAATACTGTCATACAGCTATACAGCGTAATCACGTCCAACAAATATACTTCTATTATTAACATACGGAAAATAAAAATTTCAGATTGGTATTAGGAGCGCACTGACTGAACACCGACAATCGCGAGATTTGCTTTTCTCGCGATACCTTCATGTGTCATGTGTGACTTGGTTTGGTCAGCCCTGCCTGTGACGTCACCAGGTCAGATGGGGGAACAGCTGGTGGAGGAGCACCTGCTGCAGGCTCAGCCTTTGTATGTGGTGAATGTCACTGTCATAGTGGGTGGGCGTGAGGAGCCTCATGGGGCTGTCACGTGACAGCTTGGCTGGAGCTCCCACAGGGCTATATGGGGAAGAATCACATTCACTTTATATAGTGTTTATATCAATAGCCACACACATGATTTATATACCTGATGGTGTATTGTGTGGCTGAGTAGTAAAATAGATCACATTCACTTTATATAGTGTTTATATCTGTAGCCATTCATAGGATTTATATACCTGATGGTGTATTGTGTGGCTGAGTAGTAAAATAGATCACATTCACTTGATAAAGTGTTTATATCTGTAGCCATTAATAGGATTTATATACCTGATGGTGGGTCATGTGGCTCAGTGGTAAGAGGGATCATATTCACTTGATATTGTGTTTATATCTGTAGCCATTAATAGGGTTTATATACCTGATGGTGGGTCATGTGGCTCAGTGGTAAGAGGGATCATATTCACTTGATAAAGTGTTTATATCTGTAGCCACACATATGATTTATTTACCTGATGGTGCATCATGTGGCTCAAAGGTAAAAGATCACATTCACTTGATATAGTGTTTATATCTGTAGCCAATCATAGGATTTATGTACCTGATGGTGTATCACGCGGCTCAGTGGTAAAAGGGATCACATTCACTTAATATAGAATTTATATCTGTAGCCATTGACAGGATTTATATACCTGATAGTGGATTATGTGGCTCAGTGGTAAAATAGATCACATTCATTTGGTATAGTGTTTATATCAATAGCCATACAAATGATTTATATACCTGACTGATGAATCGTGTGGCTCAATAGTAATAGTTTACTTGATGATAGGTCATGTGGCTCAATAGGAAAAAGGTATCTCACCCACTTTATAATTGTGTTTATATTAATATCCATACATATGATTTATTTCTTGATGCAAGTTAGAGTAGGACATGAACACTGTGTTGGTTGCTATGAACTAAAGAATTCCATGACCACTTTATTTTTATTATTGGATACATGTTAGGGGAATTGCTTAGGCACAATTTAAAAAAACATAACAATTCTAGCTGTCTCACTTTTGGAGCCCAGGTCATCAAATAGGACAATTGTTGAAGACAATGGTGGTGCAGCATTTAAAGGACAGGTTTCCCTTTCTAACAACTCATACTAAGCAACCTCCTCTATAGAAAATTAAAGCTAAACAGTAAAAAACTAAAAGTCACTGGGAGGTTTCTGCCAGAAGAGACATGCAAAGTCTCTTTTTCTAAAACCCTTTTACCCTGCACTTGGTGGCTTTTTATTTTTGCACATATACCATGCAGCCTGGTTCTATTTGTGGCCCCACCAAGAATAGGCCTAGAAAAGTGTTTTTCAACTTTTTTTGAGCCACAGCACATTTTTTTACATTGAAAAAATCCTGCAGAACGCCACAAATCAAAAATGTTACGAAATTACACTGTGTAGCTAATTATCTTGTCTCTAAGAATAAACAAGGCAATTAGGCTCCCTACTGCCACCCACTGACATGGAAGAGAATTACATTACTCTGCCAGTCACTACAGCACAGACACTCGACAATGGTAATTGGATAATTTCCCACGGTACACCTAAAGATCTTGCACAGTGGTTGAAAATCACTGGCCTAGAAGATGAGGACAATGTGACTCTTGTACACATGCAAGAGTTAAAGTAGAAGTTTTATTAAAAAAAAAAAAAAAAAAAAATAACACTTACTTTTATAGGTGGAAAGCTATTGATCCCTCTGTTCAATAGGTTCTGTGGTGTGTCATCTACCTTCTTCGTCCTGGCGCAGACTGGATGCGGGCAGGTGCAAAATTGGATGTTTCCTCCTGAAAATGTAAAACAAAGTGTTAAACTAATTGCAGGCATGTGCAGAAGGAACAGAGTGGATAGTGAAGATGGATCCTGGAACACTTAGAAAAAGATATGTGCACACTTGCCTATTATGGCAAAAGATCATACCAGTAATGTTTAGTTTCATTTAAGGTATCAGAACTAAATATTGGGGACAACTATGGGGTGTAAGGGCCTTATTTATCAAAGCTCCCTAAGGCTGGAGAGGATACACTTTCATTAGTGAAGCTGGATTGAAAACATTTGTTAACCTCCCTAGCGGTAATCCCGAGTGTGGCTCAGGGTGAATTATTCATACCAAAAGCAGTAACCCTGAGCCACACTCAGGGTGAAATTGCCAAGGAATTTAAAAAGTTTACCTGGTAAGCGGTGCCCGCGGCGTCCTTCAGCGGTGCCTGTGGCATTGTCCGGTGATGCCTGGCATCTTATTCCCCTTGCAATGCCGGCCAGGCGTCTGTGTAACCTAGCGATGCCCGTCCGGCATCTATGTCCTCGGCATGTGAACGTTGGGGACGTGAGGCCAGGGGAAGCAGATGCCTGCCAGACATCTGCGTGTGAGCGTGGGGCTGGGACCGTGCGGCTGGGAGGCAGGAAATTTAAAATACTAACTATTTTTTAATGTATCGCTTTTACATTTAAAAATACTTAATATTCATACTGCCAGGGAGGCTAACATATAGCAAAATACTTTTAGGAAATCCATTCCAGGTTTGCTGGACCACACAGCTTCGCTGATGAAAGAGTATCCTCTCCAGCCTTGGAGAGCTTTAATATACAATGCCCAAAGAATCAGAGATTCCAGGCAGTCAGCAAAGTCAGATATGAGAATCACATATCATAAATATCAATGTCAGGTAACAAACAAACCAATGAAACCAACTTCTTGATAGTGATCTTACAGCAAAACCACTCCATCTTAAAAAAAAAAAAAAAAAAAAAAAAAAAAACAATAATGGGCGGAAGTTTGATCCAATCAGCTTCCCACATCCAGCCATAAAAAAAAAAAAAAACGATAGGCCAAGCTCAAAACATGATTGGTCCCAGGTGAAATAATGTGATCACAGAGCAGGCATACTTAAACACATTTGCCCCCAAGGGGAGCTTTTTCATGGACAACTCCTAGACAACTGTTCCTGCTGCCTGAGGCTGCTTGGGGCTCTATTTATAAAATAAGGAATCAAGACATTCCCTCATACCTTCCACCATGGGATTCTTCCTGGTTCATGTGTTTAATGACTATATTTGATTCCCTTGAGGGAATGTCAAATTTCCACGTTTTATAAATAGCCCAAGTGTAATATACATAAGAAAAAAATGAAGTGCCTAACTCTCAGTGTTCTCCCCAGCTCTTTTTATCCGGGCGCACCACTTTTCAGTAACCACCCAGATGTTTTTGGTTTGTTACTGAAAATTTTGGATCATAACACAGAGACCTCCAACTGCCTACAGTTTATACACACCCAAAAGTTTGTGGGGAAAATATTGACTCATGACATGTGACCCCAGCTTTAGGCTTTTTTTTTTATGCCAACAGTCATGTGAGAGTGTATTTGTTGGGAGGGGGAAAGGAGGGATGGAACTTTAATACCAGCTTTAATTTTCCCATGGCTCAAATTATTTATGTCAATATCCAATCAGAGTATGGGGAGCTCCTAGGGAAAATTCCATGCTTTATTACTGTTCTTTCCTGCCTAATGATATTCAAAGTTAAAATGCAGACCATAAAAAAGTTACTTGAAGCAAACCTTTCCTAGTGTAGGACAGAAGGTTTCAAACCCATGACAGGATTACAAGGAGAAAATCAAAGAAAATAAATTGGATGCAACTACCTTGTTTAAATACTGATAATGTGCAATAAAATGCAATTTTACATTGTTTTGATAAATTTTAAATTGTGATTGGGTCCCGAAACATTATTAAACATTAAACGCTGTATCTAAATCTACTAATGTCCTGTAAAGTTATGAGTACCTATTCTCTGCATTGATATCCACATAATAAGCCATGCTTAGGTTTGTTGGTTATACCAGCTGAAATGTAAAATTTGCTGTTGGAGGTATCCAGGTACAAAAGGTCATGTTATTAAAAAGTTCACCACTACGTAAAATTTGCTTTGCGTGGGTCGAGTCACATGATTATTGTATTACATCTCTATGGAAGGTCCGACCAGTTTGTTGTCAATACTAATCCTTCCAGGATGACAGAGGAATCTCTTGGGGTGTCTATTCTTGTGGCTGCATACCTCTCTAATAGGTGACAGTCCTACAATCTGCTCAGCACATTACTAGCAAATATTTATGCTTCCTGGATGACAAATCTGGCACTGCTTGGAGGAATCTGGTTGCTCACAGCTCAGCAGCATTGGATACTAGAGCTTAACAACTTGTGGACTCGGATCCATTTGCATTTAGCTTGAATTATGAACCCCTAAAAGCTTAAATAACCCCCCTGCACTCAGCTGCATACAGCATTAGACTCAAGAAGCTGCCACTTTCTAATATGTTTAATTCAAGGACTGGTATCATTTTAGTGAATCTGACATAAAGAATA
Source organism: Pyxicephalus adspersus (assembly GCF_032062135.1). NCBI lineage: Eukaryota > Metazoa > Chordata > Amphibia > Anura > Pyxicephalidae > Pyxicephalus > Pyxicephalus adspersus. The sequence continues at coordinate 28,498,406 of NC_092860.1, forward strand.
CAATAATCAGAAATATAAATACATTTTTAAACAAAGAGCATTTATTTTCTTTGTCCTTCCAATCTAACTCCACATATCAAAGTGTCTATAAACACCTCGCCGATTGAGTCTAACTACAAAGCTTTCCTAAATTGGTAACTGATGCTAGACAGACTTTTCCATGCTAATTTCTTGTCTTTTACCTTTTGTTTGTTTTACCTTTTGGATGCTTTACCCAAGTACTACCGTTTCTCCGCTATGTGCTTTTAGTGGCATGCATTACATTTGCAAAATCATGGCAATTCAAGCATCTTTTACTAAATAATATTTACCCCAAACTCAATTGGATTATGGTCAATGAAAAGCTCTCCAGTACTTTTAAAAGGTAACTTTCACAAAAAAAAAAAAAATTCATATATATATATATATATATATATATATACATATATTACTCCAAATATCCATCCAGTGCTGTCTTGTCTTCCCTTTTCTTTTTGCCACTGGAAAGTATGATGAGCATGGCCCTCTCCTTTCTTCTAGGTTCGTTTTCACGTCACTTGAATTTGCACTGTGTAGATGTAAAATTGGGTGACATGTTTAAAAAGTTGCATCATAGGAAAGCCACTGATGATGCATGCCTGATATTGGGCATTTTTTTATTATTATTATACAGTATTTATATAGCACCATCATATTACGCAGTGCTGTACAAAGTCCATAGTCGTGTCACTAACTGTCCCTCAAAGGAGCTCACAATCTAATGTCCCTACCGTAGTCAGATGTGATTAATGTAAGGTCAATTGTTAGGGAGAAGCCAATTAACCTAACTGCATGTTTTTGGGATGTGGGAGGAAACCGGAGTACCCGGAGGAAACCCACACAGACACAGGGAGAACCTGCAAACTCCATGCAGATAATGTCCTGGCTGGGGATCGAACCTGGGACCTAGCGCTGCAAAGGCCAGAGTGCTAACCCCTGAGCCACCGTGCTGCCCGTGCAGCATGTGCATAAGAAGCAGCCCACAGCCACCTGCTGCGACAGTAAAGACAGAAGGAAAGGGGACCTTACCAAAAACTTAAAAAAAAAAAGTTTAAAAAAAACCTACCTTTTTCATTATACAAATGGGATAACCACTTATTCGACTAATAGATAAAATGTGATGTTAGGTCCACATTAAGAACAAGCTTTTAGACTTTGATAAAACATAGGACCTGTGGCTTGTTTACTTTTCTAATTAGGTAATTTTTTTCTTTTCAATACAGTGTTAGGTGTTACAACACCCTTTTCTGGTCCCCTCTCTCTCTGTTCCCATATTTTTTCTTTTATTTTCATGCTGATATATTATTTGTTGGCCATGGCTTGTTATTATTTTTATACAGGCTTTATATGACGCCAATATATTATGATGTGCTGTACATTAAATAGAGGTTGCAAATGACAGACAGATACAGACAGTGACACAGGAGGAGGGGAGGACCTTGTCCTGAAGAGCTTACAATCTAGGAGCTGTTATTCCGTTTACTGAATTGTTGTCTATGTTTCTTTAAGACGTTGGCATGTCCCCTTCTCCTCCCTATTATTTGGTAATTTCCTTTTAAGAGTCCATAAAAACATTTAAATTTAAAATAAGTCCACTGTTTCACAGTTCCGCTGTCTCCTTATTTAAAGGCTGCAAGTCTGGAAGCACCTTTCACATTGTAGCTCTATAGACTTCTGCGGTTGTAATATGCAGGCAGGAAAGGGAAGACTTGGATGCACTATTTGTGAAGACATAGACATCAGTTTTCGTGCCTAACTGGACATAACTTTTTTTCCCGACATTTATTTAGTTATTTTGCTGCAACTTTGAAAGCACCTTTAGAATTTTGGACAAAACATAAATATAGGCAGGTGAAATGCCATCTGACAAAGATAATGTAGGGAGAACACTGTGGCTGAATACCACCAGGGTGGGATTCCTGATAAAGCCATCTAGGATGCCATGATAACGGGAGCAGATTACCCTGATGGGGCTGTTTCCAAAGCAGGTGCCCTCATTTGGGGACCTCAAGTGCCACCTACAAAACAAGGAGCATTGATGGGGCCCCTAAATTTATACCTGCCAACTCACAAAACTTTAACTTTCATAATATGCTACACAAAATGTGCTGTCCAGACATAGCTGTCTCATTCCCTTGTTTGAACCGCAATAGGTAGGTAAAGAAAACCAAAGATTCAGGAGCAATTTAGGGACACTTGTGTTTTTTGGCAGTAAAAAATTATATTGATGTCAAATTATTATTTGATACGTCAAAATCAATCAATAACATAGTGTACAAAAATAGCGATTGGCAAACCCCATTTGCACTTCATGGGGTAAGGGAGCGGTTGACTAGACAAACTGAAACCCTACATAATAAATCAAGATCATAGTAAGTGTTTCTTATTTCTACGCGTTTCTCCATGGGGCTTCCTCAGGGGACACGTTGGAAACGCTGTAACTGGCTGAGTTAGGTCTTACAAGAAGCAAATTTCTTGGAGGTAAGAGGATTTTGGAATCCAAGGTGCTCAGTGGTAGTTTACAGATAGGATAAGCTGCTGAAGGCTATTCCAATGTAGGTGGTTGCAAATTGTTTGTCTAGTCAACCAGGTTTCCTACGCCAGGATGTGTAAATGGGGTTGACCCATTGCTATTTAAGTATACTATGTTATTTATTGATTTTGATGTATCAAATAATCCTTTGACATCAATATAGTTATTTACTGCCAAAAACCCTGGCTTTCTCTGTCATTTCTCACACCACCCTCTAATCATCACATTGGGGCGGCAGTGCAACCACCTAGGGGGAGTATTGACACCTATTCTATGGACACTTGTGGCTAACCCCCCCCCCCCCAAAAAAAAAAAAAAAAATTTTCATTAGTATGGCATCATAAGAACATAAGAACATCATAAGCACATTGCAGGCCACTTACCTTCTGTGAACCCTGATTTCACAGGAAAGGGGAGATGTAGGTGAAGATGTGCTAGTAGGAAAATGTACCCCTTGGCTATCTGTCACGAATTCCATTATTCTGGAAGTATCCATTGCAGAGTTTATGGGGTTCAACAAATATTAGTGGCCCCCATAACTGATAAGATGCATTATATGGTTCGTGTAGTTTCTGCTTTTGTTCAGAAATAGTGAGCATGGAGCAATACATGACTGGCTAGCCAGGTAGATTTAGTTTTGTCTATTTTATGCTGTGGGATGAGGAGGGGGGACACAAGCTCCCGGTCTAGGGGAAAAAAACTATAAATCTGGCCCTGATCGCTACACATAGGAAAATAAAATGTAGCATGTCAATTTTTTAGATTCAGTTCATGATGGTCCTTTTTGTGATTAGTCACTACAACATGCTACACTTATTGTTGTCTATATGCAGTGATCACTAGCGATCAGTAACAGGGCAGCCATCGGTGATGATCGCTATAACATAAAACCACTTAGGCTCTATTTATAAAACATGAAATCTGACATTCCTTCCAACATTCCCTGGTAGGAATCCTCCAGGTAGGAAACCTCCGAACCGATTGACTGCACTGCGGGATTGAAGGGTATTGTTTTTGTTTTGTACGTTTTTGAGTTTAGTTCCTCTTTAAATACATTTTTGGCAGTGCTGGAGGACTGCAATGTGAAATGTGTTCCGATGAATTATGGGGTATAGGACATATTGGTATACGAGCTCCCTGGAAGTGCATAGAACACATAAGTAACCCTGATCCTGCAGTAATTGCCGTACATGTACAAGCTCGTGCTAACTAGATCCGTACAGCTTCAGGCGGATAAGTACACAAACCATCAGTGTGACTAATGTTGTCAGCAACCACATTCACCCGCCTCCCCTCCCGCACCAAGCGAATTTCTCAGCTCCGCCCAAACCACGCCCATCCAAGTGGTCCCGCCTTCTTTGGCAGCTCCGCTGGTCATACAGCGCTCATGCAAAGTAAAGCCCCGCCCCCGGTGCAGTAGGTGTGCGGAGTGGAGCCCCTCCCAGTTGCCAATTATCGGTTTCTAGCTGGCCCGACTTGTCGCCCCTCCTCTAGTTCTATCTACTGTGTTTTGTGCTGGAAGGAGCGGACTGCTAGCTGGAGCAGCGGCCGGAGAGGAGGTGCACCGAGCAGGTGATAAGGCCTGGGGGTGGTGCAGGCTGCACTGGGGTAGCTGACAGGGTTGTGGGGGGTATCTGCTGAGGGTGACAGTGCGCCTCACCCATGTAAAAGCAGTGGTGTTGTCATAGAGACACAAAGCGTCCCCTTCATTAGTAATGGCTGGAGGAGTGATGTCATTGGCTGGAATGTCATTCATGTATAAAATATAAAGGCAGATCATGTGCAAGGTGTGATGGATAGGATGGTGCAGGGGGAGCTGTGATGTGTGATGTGTGATGTGCTGTGTGATGTGTGATTGTGTGATGTGCTGTGTGCTGTGCTGTGTCAGGGCTGGGGACATTGTGTCTACATGTATACAGACACTGTATGACTTCATTCATCCAATCACCACAGCTGAATTATGGGAAATTGGGGCCAGATGTACCATGAACCTGCCAGGCCCTGCACCTAGGCTAGGTATTGGCTCTGCTTATGGGCCAGATCACCCATTAAACACCAGCAAGGGAGTTATTGGCACTCAATGCATTCTTTGTAAGCAGCCACACATCTTACAATCTGTACATTCACCTATCTACCAACAACTAGGGTCAGTCTGCAAAATGATTGGAGAGATCCATATATACTGGCAGAGTAGGTCCCTCTATTACCTAGTTTTGGTAGATCTGAGCTGATCCTACAGCGTATGATGACTCTTCCAATCTTCATTGGAGTGCAAAGTATCCTGGCCAGGACACTATCTGCATGGAGTTTGCAGGTTCTCCTTGCAGGTTCCCCCTGTGTTTGCGTGGGGTTCCTCTGGGTACTCCGTTTTCCTCCAACATTCCAAAAACATGCAGTTAGGTTAATTGCCTTCCCCTAATAGATTGACCTTAGACTTAACGACATATCATATGGTAGGGAAATTAAATTTGTGAACCCCTATATCTAGTGACATGACTATGGACTTTGTACAGCACTACGTAATATGTCGGCACTATACTACTGAGTAATAATCCATACATTTCAATTCCTTGCCTTTGAAAGATAGGGATATATTCCCAATTAATTAGAAACAATACGTCTGTTCCAGTATCAACATCACAAATCACGTTGTATGCACTGATATTCATCCAACGCATTTCTTGGAGCATTTTTTTTTTTTAAAGATGTAGTTCTCAAATTGCACCAATCTTGTTTGCAAAGATCTTTCTATATTTCATTTATTGGCTGGGTTTCCACATAAAATATGTACTGTTATTATTAATATTATTATTAAACGGGATTTATATAGCGCCAACGTATTGCGCAGTGCTGTAAATTAAATAGGGGTTTACTATACATTAAAACCGGAGATAGAGGGGAGCCTCATTTATTCTTTTTTTTTCTTGGCATGGGATGCCCCTTGTTAGGGTTTTTTTATTGCTGTGTGCCCAATGGAGATGTCTGCCTGATGACCATTGTCATAAGGGAAAATCCAGGATACAGAGTTGGAGAAGGAGATAAGGGGGAATCTTTTAATGGGGAAAGTTTTTGTGGTGAGAGTTTTCTTTTCACTTAATATAGGATCACAGTATGTATTGTTCAGGCCAATGCTAGCAAAGGGTTCATTACATCCAGACCACAGGCATTTAGTAGGCACACCACAATCTCACCAATTGGAACACACATGACAATAAAAACCTGATGCAGAACACCATGAAATCCTTTCTGTATTCTGCCAGAAATAGTTCTTTGATGTTTGCTTATCTGTTAGATTACTCCTAATGTTTGCTAGTGACAAGGTTCCAGGAATTAAGGAAAAGTATCAGAACTGGAAGTAGTACAAATCTGGAAAAACTTTTTGTCTCTGTCCAAAACAAAAACATTTCCAATTATATACAAATAACAAAATAGTTTTGGCTGGAAACTGATCCACAAAATGTAAGGGGGTGCTTTAGCCATAATTTATACTCCAGCCTTTTCTTCAGATCCAGCATTTCCTCTCTTCAACCATTGGATAGCCACCAATGATGAAGGTTCCAAGATGGCAGAAATACATAATATTATTACGCGTTTATTGTATTGGGGTATCTAGGGGAGCCATTTCACATGTACATTGATATTCCCAGGTAGCACAAACTAAATATAATTCTGCCCAGGGGGACTGTGGGTCATTTATGATAAAGGACCAGATACACAATTCCATAATGAGAAAATATAGTACATGTGGAGTAAATATGCACAGATTTAGGAAGTTCAAATATTACGGTCCATGTACAACACAATAACTCATTTTTTGTGGAGATGACCTAACAAAATATAATATTACTTATGTTTCAGGTTTAAACTGACTAAATTTGCTTATAGCACCGTCCTGTAGGTTTACCCAAGAATGCTGATTTTTACTGGAATTGCTTAGCTTTATACCCAAAGTCCAAAAACCTACTACTGACTTCCTGAGTCATAACCTTGTCACACGCACGGCTCCAAGACTTTTCTAGAGCTGGTTCGACTCCCTGGAATGGTCTTCCTTGTCTTGTTCAGCTTGCTTCTACTTTTTGCTCCTTTAAAAGAGCCCTCAAAACCCATCTATTCAAACTTGCTTACCCGTCTTCTTCTGTTTCTTAAAACCCTCACTTTTTACCCACCATTCCATAAACTACCTCCTATTGTGTGATACTTCCCACACCTAGATTGTAAGCTCTTTGGAACAGGGTCCTCTCCACCTCCTGTGTCACTGTCTGTATCTGTCATTTACAACCCCTATTTAATATACAGTGCTGCGTAATATGTTGGCGCAATATAAATACTGTTAAATAATACCTATTAGCAGTGTACTTGAACCATTGTAAACTGTCAATTTATTTCTTATTCTTTGAATTTGTTATAAATTGTGATTTGAAAGTGATTTTGATTTCCCTAGTAGAGTCCTGAGGCATCTATCAACTTTCTGATCATACATTTACTTTGTTCTCATTATTGGTCAGGCAACAAAGTAAGCAGGATACTTTTCACTTGTATGTGGAATTTAGAGTCCATCTTTGGGTTTGGGTGGGGGTTAGGTCAATTGTGTCCAGTATGCTATAAGTAGAAATGTAACCATTAAATTTAGCCACTTTGTGAAAGTTTATTTTTCTAGAAAAACTAATTTTGACAATTTGTCAGTAGTAGAATTTTTAGGACATGCTGGAATGGGCAAAGGTGCTCAAAGCTGCTAGCATGGAAACATGCCAAGGTGCAGACTGAAGGACCTGGTCTTCAGGTGCGAACTTGTAATGTAGGAACTTGTGCAATTCCCAATTTAATCTTGCTGTTGGCAGCAATCTATGACCTGGTACCAAGGGACCTTTTTTAGTTTGGTGGTGTCCAATTCATATTAAGGCAGTATTATATCCAGATGCCTTACCATATTTAACTGAAGTTGAAAGTCATAGTGGAGCACACATTTGTACCCTGTAAGAACAGCTAGGTTATGGCAATTTGAACATTGATGGGCTCAATCAAGTCTGCAATTATGGTTATATAAAGTATAGTACAATGTTCTTGAGGCGGAGGGGAGCCAGGCACTGCATGTGGTAGGACAGATAAATAATACTGGCTCCATCATTATCCTGAATCTGTTTAATATAATCAACTTGGTTCCCACATGGCACCATCCCTACAGCCTATGAATCACAAGTTTAGCCATGTCCTCACCAAAAAAGATTTTGAGTGGCAAGCTAAAAAAAAGTTTACCAGTAGGAAAAAGATAGCATCCATCCACCTATTGATAAGGTAAAATCCATCCACACGCAATCAAAGCAGAGCTTCCCTGCTACTCTGATTGTTTCATTTTGTCAGAGCACTTTTACTACTAAGATAAAGAAGGTGAAAAAGGTTTCTTCTGTAAGAATTGTACTTACATCTGTTCCATCAATTTGGTAGTGTGGTGTACTTGTTGAAAAAAACATTCTTTCTTGTCTGAACTTTTTGACCTTGAGAGTTTCTTAAAAACTTTCACCTACTTCTGTTTTCTACTTTCTAGTAGCTCTTTGTGCAACTTCCTTTCTTTTTATCACATCATCATTATGTTAACCTTGTTTAACGAGTTTGATTCCTTGTCTTAGGGATTTTCAACAATCTAAAGAAATCTTTGGTTATCAAAAGAAAAGTGGTTCCCTGACATCTCCAACTAGATTTCTGGATTGTTTATTTCTGATATGGTTTTGCATTCTGTATGTAAACATGATTGATAAGAGGTTTGGGTAGAGCATGGTGGCCAAGGGTTTCTTGAGCAGTACTAGATTCATGGCCTTGGTGACCACTGTTTGGTGACTGCTGTGCTACACTATATATTAGCAAAAAGTGTCTTTACAGTGTTATTTTTCTCATGTAATGATAATCATTACATCATGATGGGCTAAAATGCAGGAATCGAGAATAAATAATATGGAAGGCATGAGAAAAGGAAGAGTTAGATACAGACCCTGAGTACAGTGTAGAGATATTGACTCATGAGATTGTAATGCAACAGATACATTCACTGTTCTCTAAATTATTCATATTTTTTTCAGAATACATGGGCATTTTTCATGCCCCAGAAGTGCAATATAAAAAAAACACATTTTACAATTTAATCCAAAGAGTTATGTTCGTCTAGCTTGGACTTGCATGCTCTGTTTTCTCGGTATGGCTGGAGATCTGTTCTGGTGAATGTATGGTTTTTACCAGTTCTATGTTTTTTTCTCTTTTTTTCAGGGAATGCAATGGTGGAATAAATACACAAAATCAAGATGAATAAAATAAAAGCTCCCACAGAAAAATGGTGAGTGCAGCCCATGTATTATCAGATATATTGTTATTTATGTTAATATTTATATAGTGAGAATGAACATCAGGCCATAGTGAGAGGCAGCTTGTGTGTAAATACTTCTGGTATATAGATCAGAATGAAATGTTTAATTATCCTCAATGCTTCTATGAGATCACATGACTGGGAGATGATCGTCAACACTACTGCACTGACCACGAATAATACTACTACTAATAAAAAAATATAATCTGTGATTGCTTTCATTTCATTTGCTATATTTGATGGTTCCAAATACTTATTTTTACTACTTTTTAAATGATCTAATAATATTAATAAAGTTACAGGAAAAAGTGTTATCATGTGTATCAGGTCAAGTTATAGGCGGAGTCCGGTAGGATGACTTTGCATGTCATTCACTTTGGTGGTGGTAATAGAGATATTCTTGCACGGATCCTGAGATCTACCTCTCTAGGAAGTCAGATGTTCAGATCTCATCAATAGAGTCCCTAAAATACATAGAAATCACTAGGTGACCTGTTTACCATAAGCTAAAATATTGGTTAATATAATGTTTGACTACACTACTTTTTCTAGTACTGTTTAAAATTATTCAGTTCTTGAAATGTGATGTTCCCTTTAATACTGTATTTTGATGAAGGACATTGAAAAGTTCTGTTTTATTAATTCTTGTCTAAATAAAACACGAATTATATGAGAACATAAGTATTGCACAGGAAGTCTGAAAAAATGTATTCGTTCCTACACATGCTGCATACTGCTTATCTGTGTTTTGCATGTGACAAGTTCGGTCCTGAACAAGGTTATTTAACTTCCATTTTATGGCATACATTCTTTGTATGCTAAATAGGTGCTACTATTGTATTTAGATTTTTCTTGGCAGCATAACTTTCCTGATTATCTGTGTCTACCATAAGCTGAACTCCAATCATGGGCTACATACACATGTGCAATGGTTCTTGTCTGATAATCGGCTCAGGGCAGATATTGGAAGAGAATCTTGTGTGTGTACAGTGCTCATCGTCTTGGCAGATCCATGGATGCTGAACGATTTTAATGGAAGTGAAGGGGAGAAAGCGGGGTGCAGCTCCATCATTCTCCCCCTCCCCTCTCCATAGAGCAGAACAGCGCTGTATGTACAGCACTCGTTCATGCATCGTACGTCGTTGGAAAGGACAGTGAAAGGTCATTTCTAGTGACAATTATTGCACATCTGTACATAGCCTTAGCTTTTATCAAGAACAGTTTCCTCTCCAGCCAGAATGTCCCTGGCTTGCCCTATTAATTTATTGGGTTTCAGCTCTTTTAATCCTACAGGCATAATATTAGTAAGTTTTACTTGCAGTATTCTGGCCAGAAACACCCACATTTCTAGCTAACAGCTTCAGGTCCAAACTCTGTAAATCTTGGTATCTGGATCTGCAACAAAATTACATTAGTTGCCTGTAATTTGTACAAACTAAAAGTTGATTGCCTGTAAACATTTATGCATTAAAACTAATAAACTAATAAACAGCAGTGAACAATTAAACCCGTTAGATTTTTTTTCTGTGCCCAGCTAGGAATATTTACCTTTACTTTCCCTTTTAAAGATGCAACATGAAATGAAAGAAATTCTTTGTCCTAAGGCCCAGTGATCACTAGGACAATTAAAAAAGCTGAATGTCTCAGAACACAAACAGGAATAAAAACTTTAGAGGTTCTAACAGTTTTTTTTATCTGTGCAAAATTAAAAAAAAAAGGTAATTGTTAGCTGAACTGTGATTTCATTTGAAAGTAATGCATAAATAAATAGATATGACTGCAATTTTTCTTTAGTCCCTGAAATGACCAAGGTGACTTTCATTTGCCTAATTTTATATATGTGTCCAACTAGCACCTCCTATAATTGGTGGCAGTGCTGTTCATTCTGCAGTAAAGTAACGGGCATTGCTACCCTCTAGAAGTTATAGTTTGTGAAATTATCCGTACTATCTAATGATTTTGGTTTTCTACACATATTGGCTGCTTGTAACTGGATTGTAGGGTTTATTGTCAATATAAATGTTAAATTGGAATCTGATCAAAAAATGTCATACAGTTTGACATGTCCTGTAGTAATAACCTTGAATCGCGTTCTTAGATTTGTTTACTCTTCTCTTGAGGTCACTGCAAAAGATATCCTATCTCCTCAAAACAGACAACTAAATACTGTTGAGACTCATAACTGTGTTTTATTGTGATTCAGATAGCACAGCCAGTTTCAGGATTTCCAGCAGATTACATGGCTAATAAACAATATAGTTTGGCCCAGAACCTGTGAATTATTTCACCTATAACTGGTTGTGGGTTTCCTTCCCAGAACTGCCAATTTAAATACTTTACTATATTTCAATTAGATTCAAATCAAGGCTTTGATTAGGCCACTTCAAAACTCTCAATGTTTGTTTTTAACCTTTTTTTGGTGTTGCTTAAATCATTTTTTGGGTTGAAAAAAAACATTTTCACATTAACTTTTAGAAAGGTAGCTTCACATTCTCCTCCAGAAGTTTTTCATAAAATGCAGAAATTACAGCTGACTTAATGGCAAGCTTCTCAAATTCTGACGCAGCATTGAAATCCTAAACCAAAATACTTCCATCCCCATACTTTAAAAATGTAATGGGGTTCTTTTCCTAAAATGCTGTCTTAAGTTTGCAGCAAACTGTTACTGAGGACAAACAACTCCATCTTGGTTCATCAATCCACCACACATTGCTCCCGTACCTGGTGTTTGCCTGGGTTTTCCTTTCTTTTAGATGTATATTTTAGGTCATTACTTACTCTATTGGAAAATCCATGAGCTGCAACTAAGACATAACATTCTGACAGCAGTATGTTTGTCTCTAAAAGATCTCTATAGTCCTGAATTTGGTTGTTCCATGCAGAAACACTCTGCCAGATGCTGCAAAACAGCCCTAAAACATAACCTACCCTCGTCCAAATTTCTCAGTAGTTGTGGTTTTCTAACTTTTGGAAAACTTAATGTATTCTTTCATAACAGAACATACAACATATGTGACCTACCAAAGAAGATCCAGTTTTGTCATATACATTATTTTATTATTATTACACAGTATTTATTTTCATATTACTCAGCGCAGTACAAAGTCCATAGTCATGTCACTAGCTGTCCCTTAACCACCCTAGCGATAAACCCGACCTTGGTTCGGGTTAAAAAAAATTACAATTATCGATAAACCCGAACTTTTCTCACTGTATGAAAATATAGTGAGAAAAGTTCGGGTTTATTCGTCACTTTCCTGGTCCCGCTGCGATCATCTAGCGTTGTGTTCCAGCGTCGTCCTCCAGCGTCGGGTGCCTTCTCCGAGAAGAAGAAGCCGGCTGGCGGAGAAGAAGAAGCCGGCCGGCTTCTTCTCCGTCCGTAGCGTGTACGTGTCCCTCGGCGATTATGTCGGCGAGTGAGCGGGAAATTCAAATTGAAACTCATTCAAACACATTTTGTATTGGATTGAATACAAACTCCTGTATCCAATCCAATACAAAAAAATTCAAAATAAATACAAAGTATGTAATTGGTAAATTCAAACTCTCATTTTGTATTGGATTGGATACAGGAGTTTGTATTCAGTCCAATACAAAATGAGAGTTTTAATTTTGTTCTCATTTTGTATTGGATTGAATACAAACTCCTGCATCCAATCCAATACAAAATAATAGAAAATATATTTATGTGGTTTTGTCTATAGGTATGTGACGGACACTAGGGAGGTGTTTTAGAAAAATATATTACTATACAGTATACCGAATTATCGCATTTTCAGTATTTTTCATTTATTTATGTATTCTTGTTTAAGCTGATTTTTGCGTCTTTTATTTAATTATAATAAAAGTAATTTTTTTTTTTTTTACATGATTGTGTGTTTCAAACATTTTTTATATTCATTATATCTACTAGAACCCTGTTCAGACATATTTCTGTAAGTTACAGGTCTACAATTAAAAAAAAAAAAAAAAATTCATGAAAAACAGAGTTACGCTTTTGGTACAGAAATCTAGACATCAGTGTAACGCCCAGGTGGTTAAAGAAGCTCACAATCCAATGTTCCTACCATAGTCATATGTCTTTAATACAGTCCAAGGTCAATTTGGGGGGAAGGCCAATTAACCTATCTGCATGTTTTTGGAATGTGGGAGGAAGCCGGATTACCTGAAGGAAACCCACAAAAACAAGCTAAGAACTATCAAACTCCATGCAGATAGTGTCCAGGCCGAGATTCGAACCTGGGACCAAGCGCTACAAAGGTTAGAGTGCTTAGCACTAAGCCACCGTGCTGCATCTACGTATATTCTGTCCAAATAGTCCTTCTGATACAGGACCCATTTCTTTTAAGGAGTATTCCTTACCCATGTATTTTTATACTTTGGATTTGTGTTGATTTAAGCAGAATATACATTGACATGTATCCTGTATTTGGAACAATATATCTGGTTGATCCTTGTGTGACAACGAATACCTATATACTGAAAATACTGTGCAGCTTCTCCATCATATTTTGTGCCTCCTTGTGAACACTTAGCAATCCCATACATGATAACGAAGCAATAAACATATTTTTTGTATATCAAGATATTTATTCTGTTTTATGTGCATGTTAAATATCCCCTTTTAAATGTAACTGGAGTTTCATTGAACCACTTCAGCAGATACCCTGTATGAATGTTTCTATGGTGGGGTTTTTTGGGTGGGGTGTATATTCTTGGCTAATAACTGCTGGTTGTTTCCAAACATAAGGTTGCCTGTTAGAAATGTATACTTCCTCTGTTGCTCGTGAATAAATGAGTCTTCTGAAGCTTTTCCATATAGTTTACTAGTATGTGAAGTGAAATGAGCTTTGCAGTTATGTGATTGCGAACAGCAAACTTTTATGTGAAAAATAACTGCGTGAACTATAGACTAAATAATGAACTGGTAAATATAGTTTAGTTAATAGAACATTTCTCAACATTTCTGAAATTGGGGGGGGGGGGGAGTAGAAATGAAAAATATTCTAGAATATGGGAAGACTTACACAGCTATGAATCCTTTACAGCCCCAAAAAAAGCACTATATTGCTTATGGTATGATGGTTTGTGGTCAGGTTTTTCCTGCAGAGCATGACACAGCACATACTGGAACAAATGCTCTTTATAATCACACATTCAGTATTTATAGAGAATGCATTAGGAATACTGCCGTCTAAGTGTATTAATGTTCACCTGTAAAATAGGCCATTAATCGAAAACTGCATTTTGTGAAGATTAATACATTTGTGTATGAACACTTTTTGTGTCATAGGTAAATTAAATTTCAAATCCTTTCAATATATTTTCCAATAGCTGAAAACTTCTATAGTGCTCAACCCAGGAATTTTTTTGAGCCAGGTGGGAGGAAATTGTAGGCGGGTGGCATCCACTGTATTGTGACCCAACTCTTCAGTAGCCACAAAAAAACAGCCAGGTGGTTACTGAAAAGTGCCGGGTGGTGCGCCCAGCTAAAAGGGCCCGTGGAGAACACTGCTCTAATAGGCTTTAATTTACTGCGCAAACAAGGATAAATAGATTATACATTACATAATGTCCTATTTATAGTACCTTAAGAGGCACAGAATTGGGCACTAAAAAGGAAATACTGTTGGCCAGCCCTTTATGTGCTATAACCCTGCCTACATCCATTTTGCTCAGTTTATAGCAATAGCACAAATTAGGCTTACAAATCTAGTATCACATTGGCTCAGTATTAGGTCTCTGAAGACCTGAAAAGACAAAGATTGATTCCCATGAAGGCAAAGTTCAAAAGTCTTTACCAAAGTTTGATTTATTGATCTCCATAAGAAAAGTAGCAACCTAAATGTTGATAGTACAAAGGTCCAAACAAGGGTTCGTATGTTCAGACGGCATAAAATCTATCTAACAAAGGAACTCTTGGTGTATAAACCCTTGGAGACTACCGAAAGTGCATCTTCTAGTTCAATGACACAAGATGTGGATGGCGTGCCTGCAGGTATATAGGGATGACAGACTGTATTTTTGCCCTCCCACTCAAAATCTGGGCTTAAGTAACAATGATGTTAAATTCAGTAACAGAGATGAAGTCTGGCAATGATACATTTGCAAGTTATTGCACCAGGTTTGCATATCACGTTCTACAGAGCCTGTCTGAGACTATGATGAAAACCAGAATGCTCTTCTTTATATAGAAAAGGTGAGAAAGGACTTGCCTCACTTCAAGACCAGAGCCAGAAGTCCTCTCAACATTGGTTTTGGATCTAGGGTTGTAGACAAATCACAAAACTCAGAGGTAATGGCAAATGTTTATGTAGTTTTCTGGTGCAGGCTTCTTAAATGGAACTAATGAAGAGGAAACTGCCTCAAATGAAGCTACTTTCAGCCCTCAAGCAGAGGGGGATGGATGGCTGGACAACATGACAATGAGAACAGCTGGATTAAAGTAGTTTCTTTCATCGTGGCCTTACTGTTGTCTTTAGTTAAAGTGTTGACTTCTCCTGTGGGAGAAAGATGTCCTGATGCCCTATTAGCAAAGAAGGTTTAAGGCCAGAGCAAACACCTTGGTAAATACCCATGGAGCAGAAGAGGGACAAAGTAGGAGAGCTACAAACTTTTATTTGCAAAATCTTACTGTGAATAAAACGTAGGAGAAAGATGTTCACTGAGATCAGGAGGTCTCCTTCATGGAAAGAGGTTATGATCAAGCTGGAGGATTCCAATAATTTGAATACTGAACTTGTGGTCATTGATGAACACAGTGCTTGCTTAATGATCCAAAACTCTCCACTTTGGTTTGGTTAGAAGATTTTAAAAAGGTTTGAATATAATCCCTTAAATTGCTCTGATGAAGGAACCTGACTATTCCTTGGTCCAAGAGAAACTAAGCTATGTGAAGATCTGAAAGGTGTTTAAGTGAGGTTAAACGTTTGAAATCATGCATACAAGGAATTAAACACTAGTTTGTAGCTTTGGGGCACCACCTCCCATAAACAAACATCTGATATGAAAGCCTTTCGTATGTCTGTTTTTCTTCAATGTCTGCATAGAAAACTTTGATTATTGATTCAGCTCAGCTTGTAGGTTATCATACACCACACATGGTAATTATTGTATTACTCTGTATGATTTTATGCTGTCACAGACAAATTGGTACTCCAAATACATTCTTTTTAACGAAGGGTCTTTTTTTACCATAATAATGCTTTTATTTTCTGAAAATATTCTGGCATTGACTTGCAGATTGTCATTAACAAAAAGATATGGGAAAAACCCTAAAGTTGTTAGGTGCACTGGCTGGTATGTGCAGTGTTTTGTAGACTATATACTAAGCATCTTAAAAATTAGATAAATAAAACAAAAATATATAATATATTTGTATAATTTATTTTTTTTCTATAGTATTTAAATTTATAAAGATAAAATAAATCTAGTTCCCTTTGCAAATATTGTTTTGTGTTTATTTCCATTTTAAGGCAAGTGTGTGATCAGCTTGGCTAGGCCTTGTAATAAAACACAGTTAATAAGAATGTTTCCTTTTCATGTCTTCCATGGCTTTTCTGGCACTGAGTTTGTATCTGCGTTTAGAAAAGATTAATTTATAATGGTAGCTACTGGCTGAGCAGATGTTTGTTCTTTGCGTCAGAACAGTGAGCAGGGTTTTCCTCTTGTTAGTGTCTACAGCAATGGGATCCAAGACATGGTTTATATATCAGCATTACAAGGACAAAGAGCCTGTTTAATAACATTTAAATTCACCCATCAACCTTCTGTAGATTATGACCATGTGTTGATTTGTTATGCAATGCTTTTAAAATAACTGGCAGAAGCCCTTTGCAGTTTTAGAGTCTCTTACTAAGAATCTTAAGAGATGGTAAGATAGAACATTTCAAGTGGGTTCCCTAGCAATATGATATTGCTTACTTTGAATATGGGAACATTTATTAGAGATGAGCTTTCTATTATTGCAATTTAAAGAAAGCTAGGCTTACATATATGTATACAAGTGAATTTGAGATCATACATTATAACCTTCCTTTACCATATTTTTTTTATTCCAGTTTAAACATTCGCACATAATACTGTTGAGGTTTCTTTACAGGGATAATACAAATTCAGCTATAGCTTACACATTACCCAGTTAACAGATATACTAAGACAGTGCAGTGCTTAACCCAGAAAATTTTTTAAGCTGGGTGGGAAGAAATTGTAGATGGGTGGCAGCCCCTGTATTGTGACCAAACTTTTTAGTAACCACCCAAAAACAGCCGGGTGGGTGCTGAAAAGTGGCGGGTGGTGCGCCCAGCTAAAAGGGCCTGAGGAGAACCCTGCAGTGTTTTTCAACCTATTTTGAGCCACGGTACATTTTTTACATTGAAAAAATCCTGCGGCACACCACAAATCAAAAATGTTACTAAATGACACAGAAATGTTGATTCTTTTTTTTTAAGTGGTTAATTCTCTTGTCTTCAAGAATAAACAAGGCAGTTAATCTACCTACTGCCACCTACTGACATAGAGGAGTATTATATTACACTAAAGCACAGACACTCGACAATGGTAATTGGATGCTTTCCCATGGTACTCCTGAAAATCTCTCATAGCACAGTGGTTGAAAATCACTGTACTAAGGTGCTAAAAAGGTAAAAAAGGTACAAACATGATCTCAGTGGTAAGTTCCTCTTCAGGCTGATGTAAAATACTGGAAAGCCTCAGTAACGAAGGCATTTTAGATACGGAAGTGTTTAGTGTCACCTCACTATGAACGTTCCTGTGCCTGTGCCGGACAATTACAGCTTGATCTGTACCAATATGTCTGCCATAGCTCTAGGTCCACAGACAACTAAAAAATGTGTTCACATTGGTTGAATTAATGTTGGTGGAGTGGTAGGACTTGGAAATCCCCACATAGTAATCCACGGTAAGCCATTTCAAACAGACATCCAGAGCTTTGGCAATTTCTGGCTCCTTATCTCTAAGAACTGGCTCTGACTTTGGTTCAGTCATGCATCCACTAGGTTCTGTTTTTCTTTAAACAGTCCAACTGGAGCGGTGATGGTTTAGCATTGGTGCTGTCACTTCCCCAGGTAACCCAGAGCATGCTGTGCGTGGTGTCAGGTGTTGAGACCCAACATTCATCAAAAAATTACCGCTGGAATGACATCCACCCCAGGATCAGAACATCATGGGGATCTGAAGGCTGAGGTATGTAGAGCCAGGGAAGTGCAGTCCAGCGTCAATCAGAATGGCTCCTCCAGACAGCATAAATCCACTGGAAATATATATAATTGCCAACAGGAAATTGACAGTGCCAAATAGTGGTATTTTGAAAGCTATTGTGGAATTTTCAGTTCGTGATCCTGTCATGTGTGGGATGGTGTCTCTCTCCTCACAGAGTCATGTGTCTGTGTCTTTTTCCCACACTGGGCCAGCATGGTCCTATGACCTCCTGCCTTCCCCTATTGGTTCAGAGACCCAGAACATGGCCAGGTTATGTGCCATCTCTGGTAATCCTTAGACTTTCCAGGTTTAAACCAGACCATAAAAGACAAAATTGATCCATATCACAAGATGGCCAAATACTTTTTGGTCTTTTGGCTAATATCTCTTTGTATCAAAGTGTAAGGAAAAAAAGTATTGATAATATTCGATATGATATGACTTTTGGTTTAATAATAAAATTACTCCTGTAAGTTCTGAGGTGGTCATTGGCAAAGCAGTGAACACACAACAAATTACATTCCATTGTAAACAGTCATACATGCAAAAAAGTTTGCCTAACACAATTACAAAACAATACAAATGAAAAATTACCAATATTAAAGGAAGGGCCTTCAAATAGTTACCATCTTAATGTCAAACACATACCTCTCCTTCCAAGCACTCCTTTTTATCCCAACCCGTCTTTGTCGTGTCATTTCCTTATCAACCTACACAATGAAGCTTCATTTGAGTTTTTCTCGTCTACACCAACGAAAATATTGGAACACACAGTATTTTTTTATCTTCGAGTCATGACCGCCCATGCTCACCATGGGCTTGATTTATTAAAGCTCTCCATGATTGGAGAAGATACAATTTCAACAGTGAACCTGGGTGATCCAGCATACCTGAAATGGATCTGGTCCAGGATTGAAAACACTTGCTAACAAATAGCAAATGACTTAAGAATTTAATTCCAGGTTTATTGGATCGCCCAGGTACTCTGATGAAAGTGTATCTTTTCCAGTCTTGGAGAGCTTTAATAAATCAGGCCCAAAAAATGGATTTGTGTAAATCCATTTTTTGGAGTTTATTGTAACTCAACACATATGAAGAGAAGGTTTAGGGTAGCAGTGTCAGAATTGATAGCAGTCTACATCAAAAGCATTTTATACAGACAATAATGACGGCTGGCGTTCAGAATCCTCACAAAGCTAATAAGTTCTTTTCGGCATTGAGTTTTCCCTGTTAATACCAGTCCCAAATTCAGTACCAACAAGAATACTTTTAGGATTATTTTTTTCCAATGAATGCAGCTTCTAGCAAATCACCTTGTTTAATGTCTTTTTTTTGTATAATCATGAATATTGTTATTTCAGGTTTGTTTAGATGGTATGTCAAGTTTTATTGTTGGCTTTTAGGTTGCGTTTTTAGAAATTTAAAAATGCTTCCAGCTGAAGTGTTAAATATAGCACAACCTAAGAATTTTTTTTTCCTCAAAATGCCATTAGAAAAATAATTTAGGTTTATACTTGGGTCACATCAGTAGATGGCACTGTGTAAAACATGGTAAAATACTTACCTTTCCCCTGGCTTCAACCCATGATGCTTGGGTAAGAGTGACATCATCATCCTTGCAGCGAAATCCTGGGAAATGTTGATTAGCTAAAATCATTGAAAATATGATTTTGCATTGTGCTGTATCTCTTCATCATTACACCCAATGTTTCTCAAACTTTTTAACATAGTGGAACCCTTAAAATTTATTTCAGATCTTCAGAGAACCCCTACTATAATTACTATATCCACACCTCACGGTGTATTAGTTTGGTAGTCAGTAGGAAGAATGCCTCTTACATTGCTGGCCCTTTTCTGTATGCCACCCTTTCAGATAGCCAAAAAGATCATTGGTGCCACATAAACTGACCTGAGAGTCACAAATTGCCCAAGGAACTTCTAGCAACCTCTGGAAAAACCCTGGTTGAGAAACTCTGGTCACACCAGTAGATGGTGTAAGATTTGGAGTATTGTGTTATGTATGTATCGGCAATAAAAAACAAACCTTGATTATTTCTCTACCCTGAGTACATTTTCATTAACCTTTTTGTTTTGATTAAACAATGTCTGCTTTTATTTGTGTAATGCAATTGAAATTTTTTGAGACTGGTTTTGTCTGCATCTGTTCCCTAAAGTGGTCACAAATATTATCTGTGCCCCATATTTATGTTCCTGTATATAAAGCAAGGGAAAGGCATTAGATCTGGTTTATTACTAACGGGCATCAATTGGAAACATTAGTTAAGTGCCAGGCACTTGTTTGTGATGAATGTATGTGGAGTGTTGTCAGTGTGTTTATATTACAGGTGTCAGCATCTACTCTCATAACAAAGATTACTAGCAGTGTCATTGGCGTATGCATAAATTATATCTCATGTTTGACTGTGATTCTGGAACACCAGAGATTTTACTGCTTTCATTGTGTGTGGAAATTTTGACTAAAAGACCATATTCAGTTACTCAGATTCCTTGTCAGTATTCTCTGGTATAACTAAATATGGTATTGGCTAACTTAAGCTCTAAAATATTTTTAACCCAGCATTTCTGTTTTCTTAAAAACTGATCTAGCCTTAGACGGACTTTAAATATTCTAACTGGCCCATTAACTGGTTGTGTGATTCACTTAATATAAACAGAGCTCTTTTTTTCTGGGCATTTAAAAACTTTCTTGCTTCTCTCATGGGATGATGATGATGAGATGCAGAAGTAATTTGGCCTCCTAACTCTTTAAATAAAGCTGCTAGAGGACAGGGTAGGATACCGGAGGAGTATTGGCTTAAATGGAAGGATGTGGTGCCATGGGTGTGATATGGAAGGGACTGGTAGCCATTGCCAGACATTAAAGGGATCCACCAAGAAGGTACATTTGGTAACATTGCCTTCTCTGTAAGCCTTGCATATTTGCATAAAGTCAAATGCCAAACATCTGTAGCCTGGAAGTAGACAACTACACAACTATATGAAGCCTAAGTGTGTTGGCATGTCCAGTGTGGCAGGATTTCTTTATGAGACGTTGAAGAAGGTCACTGCTGCTAGTTTTGCTAACATTATACCTATATTTTGGGTCAATCCAATGTAAAGTAGAATTCTAATTTTTGCACAATAGCAATTTTTATTTATTTTATTTGGCTTTACAAGCTTTTGCACAATACTTTGGACATATACAGTATATGCATAAATGCAGTATAATAATTTTATTTCAAAGATTGTTTTTTGTGTGTGTGTTTATGCAGTCACATAATCTAGATTTTCAAGTACTTGATAGGGAGTAGCAGGTTGAGTTTAGGTTGTGGGCTGCCAAAGGCAGGTTGTACTTTTTCAAAATCAATAAATAATCAAAAACAAAAAATATTGCTTACTTAAATGTATGGCTGGGTTGGTAGGTATAGAAGTGTCCATGCCTCCTTTTCCATTCTCTATTAAAAAATACAAAAATGAATACAGGCTAAGCGACATGGTTAGGTTTTTCCCACAGTCAAAGCTTTAATTGCAGATTGCATGTGCCATGGATGCTGTGTGATTTCTGTCAGTGGCAAGTGAAGTGGTGTCACAACAAGAAAAATTTTGCTTTATTAAATACTTGGCACCTATATGTGCCCTGGCGCACTTATTCTTGTATGTGAGGCACTTTTTGCTACTGCTAGCTAGGAATTTGACTGTGTTTGCCAAGACCTCAGAGCAAATGTCTTCCTAGAGTATACCGCATGACATTGTCATTATGCTGGGTCTGTTTTACATCTCCTTTTAATATACAGGGAAAATAAGAAATGATATCGGCTTTACATCCAGTCAATTGAAATTCTTTACAGTTAGTTTGCCAATGGCAGCTTATATCATCTCTCATCTGTAGGTCACATTTTTGCCCACGCCCATATTATGCCTATTTTTTTTCTTGCATTGGTTTCCTGCTTGGTGGTCATTAGTCTTGGAAGTTTAGTGCCCCGGGGCCTTTTCTAATTCTCCATACTTCTAGTTCTTATTATTGAAGTTAGAACATTTCCATGTATCAACGTTTTTTTTTTTTTTTTATTGACTATTGAAGTTACTTAAGTGGCTGCCCACCAGGGTCAATAAAGTGGTCCTTTTACCTATTTTAAAACAAATCCTAATCCCAACCATTACACCTTTGTATCACAAAATCACATACAATTTTTTTTATGCCAAATATGCCTTTTATCTTTTCTATGGATACCTATTTCTCCTTTCCTGTGTAAAGGAGTAGTTGCAGTGCCCTCAGACTTCTAGGATAGTTCTGACTGTTCATGTGTGTCGGTAAATATGTGCAGAAGCTGATGAGCAGAATTATTCTGTTACTAGAGCACTGGGTGCACATTTGCAGGATATGGCAGCTATAATCACACCAGAGCCTGTGCATGCACACCCAGTGCTTAAAACGTACCTAAACTCAACATTTTCACTTTTACATATAAGGGTTGTCTACCCTTTTATGTAAAGGGAAAATGGTATTCATTTAACAAAAAAGGGTGCAGCACCCCCTCTTTAAGTCTGAATTGGAGCACAGCGCCTCCCGGGATACCTACGCCACGCATCCCGGAAGGCTTGGGGTGAGACTGCAGGTGCTCCTTCTGCATATGCCCTAATCTCGGACATGCTCAGAAGGGGCATTTTTGCTATTATGGGATAGAGATGCCAATCTCACGCAAGCGCAGTGAGATGGGCTTTTTTTTTTTTTTCCCCTTTACAGCAGGCCACATCATCCGATCCCGCACCTGTGCAGTGCAAGATCGGTTGACGTTCCTAGAAGA
Organism: Pyxicephalus adspersus; assembly: GCF_032062135.1. Classification (NCBI taxonomy): domain Eukaryota; kingdom Metazoa; phylum Chordata; class Amphibia; order Anura; family Pyxicephalidae; genus Pyxicephalus; species Pyxicephalus adspersus. Next base: position 28,521,333 of record NC_092860.1, read on the forward strand.
CGGAGGGAGAAAGTGCAGAATGAAGATGGCAGTGTCTGACGCTTCCTCAGTGCTGGAACAAAGAGGAATTTCAGGATGACGCAGGAAAAGATCACGGAAAGGACCAGTGCCATCGATGGACCTGCAGGATTAAAGGTAAAAGTCATTTTTTTGTTTTCGGTTTAGTTCCTCTTTAAGTCAGAGAATTTTTGCTGGCATGCCCACCCAGTGAAGCCTAACCCTTTGTTTTTGTAAAAAAAAAAACAAAAAAACAAAAAAAAAAAAAACAACATTTAAACTTTGGTAAAAGTTTCACTTACTTCACTTTCACAAAATAAATGTCTCTGAAATTGATCCGTCATTTAGAATTACCTTCTGACATATATACATACTTTGCTCCAAATAAATTAAGGGAACACTTTAATTGTAATGAATCTCAATCAATGAAATAATAATATCTTGAGAACAAAATGTCTTAAGTGCGGTCAATGGAAGACCATTATTCAATCCAAGGAGGGCTCAATTCAAAATCGCACTGATAATTAAAGTAAAATTTTTAAACCCCAAAATATTCAAACTTGCCTGAATTTCATTACAACAACTCATAACTTGGATGCTTAGCATTTTATATGGCATCCACATGCCTGTATGCAATACCAACAAAGTCTGTGCATGCCTTTGATGAGATAACAGATGACGGCCCTGGGGGATCTTCTCCCTATTTGACAGTAGGATGCACCAATACATAATGTCACAGAGGGGTTTGTATTGGAATCAGGTTTGGGGAACATAGGGACAGTCAGTGGCCAGGAACCAGGGACTTCGTAACACTCTGGCCCCGAGGCCAGGCATTGTTTCGCATGAGGAGGAACTCTGGGTCTCACTGCCCCATAGGTTCCAACCACGGACCTGAGGACTTCATCCCGGTACCTAACAGCAGTCAGGGTACTTGGTTAGCATGTGAAAGTCTGTGAGGCCTTCTAAGGATCTGACCACCCTTTCCCCAGACCATTACTGACCCACTGTAGGACAAGCCAACATTCTTCTTCATGGAGTTCGTTTCTGACAGTTTTTGGTCAGAAACATGCACACAAGTATCCTGCTGGAGGTCATCATGTAGTAGTGGTAGTGCTCTATCTGTATTTCTTCACAAAAGATGCAGGAACTTGTCCTGCTGCTGAGTTGTTAATCTTCTACGGCCCTGTTAGTTTTCCTTGAGTAAATCCCCATCTCCTAGTATCTCCTCCACGCTCTTGCGACCACACAGATGAATTTGCCATGCTGGAGGATCTCAACTACCTGTACAACCTCAGTGGGATTCAGGTACCACATTCTACTTCATAGTAGCAGTAGTGGCCACAGTGTTTGCAAAATGCAAGACTAATGAAAAACAGGATAAATAAGGAGAGAGAACTGTGGTCTGTGGTAGAACCATTCCCTCCTTGGGGATTGGCTGGCTGATGCCTTTCCTATTCACCTATTGTTGCATTCATTTGCACCAAACGGGTGAAATGGATTCTTCCAAACTAGACAGAATGATATTTGCAAAGTTAAATTGGCTTATTTTTAAACTTCATTGATGTATATACACACACATACACTCAAATTAATAAGTAAATACAATGTATATGGAATGATTTGTCAAATTGATGAAGTATAAAAAGTAAATTGTTATATATATATATACAGGTCCATACGGGATAGGGACTGTAGGTTTGTTCGTAAGTTGAATTTTTATGTAAATTGTAACAGGTACATTGTTTTAAAAAATACAATTAGGACAGATGTTGGTCTCAACATATTATTAGGCAGCATTGTGTCAGTTACTGTATAATATCCTCACTGTGAGCTAATCACAAACAAAAAAAAAAAAAAAAACTTAATGGAGCCTAGACATTCATTAACTTCTGGAGCAAGCTGTGCTTTGATATGCAAACAGAAACAACTGCAGAGTTTGTCTTGGCCAATAAAGAGTTACAAGATGTTGCAGAAGTCATGCAAACCGCCCCCTATCAAGCCTCTGTCATGGGAAGCCCGATCATATCTAGAAGTTGCCTGTATGTAGGATGTCCTTTTATATAAATATTTACAAACAAAGCAAAAAAAAAATATATATACACATTTTTTAACTGGACAGACAGCATGTTCTGGTATTGCTTTCCTTTCCACCATATGATCACATGTCATTTGTCAGTGTCATGCTGTTACCTGTACCAATAAACCACATGTTTGAAGCTTACATTTCTAGATTCAAAATCTTTGTATTTCATAGTGGACAAACTACATTGATACCAACTTGATTGTAATGTTTTGACTATAAACCAGAAGACAATCTCACATTAGGAATCTGTGTATTGCATTGCGTTTGCTAGAAGCTTGAATAGAATTGTTTAGTAGAATGTAGCATTGACACATTCCAACAGTTTCAACTTCTAAATCCCCTGATGCGGTGCTAGATATCGGTGTGTCACTTAGTCTTAGCTTTTGGCTGCCTTCTTAGTGTATTGAGTATGAAACACAAACACAACCAGGCCAGTGAATCCTGTATAGCTGATGCAGCAGCTCCAAAGACCCGGAACAGGTGATGATTGCTGAGAATAACATAGTCTGCTAATGCTCTCTGCTGCATATCTCTGGGAACTTTTCTCTGGCAGCTTTTTCCACGACCAAGGACATATTTGATCTTAATCCAGAACATGTTATTATCAGGGACGCAAACCCCTGCCAGTGTACATTCTTTGCACACATGTTCTTTTTGTTGCTTCAGTAATAAACATCCTTGAATTCTGAGAACAGGTTCTATTTTTGTATCTTGGCGCAGTATATGCAAATACATACTGCTTAATGAAGTTTACAAATCAAAACCTAATGCAAGCAATGTTCAGAAATTAGCGTTCAGCAATGGTAGCCTAAACATATTTTCCACACTACTGGTTTGCTTCAAGTAAAGTATTGGTAACTAATAGAATGCTAGAATTCAGTGTACGTGATACCAAAGTTCATCTATAATTAAGAAAGACCAAACCATGTGCACATATAAATAATTCTTAATATTATGCCTACAACCACACTCCTAGTTAACAAAAAAAAAAAAGGAACTAAAATTACATACTAATATGTTTGATCTATCTGTTGCTGTTTTGTAGTCTTTCAAACAATTCCCGTATTGTGAGCCTCCTGTCACAGCTGGAAAGGATCAACTCGGAATCGTCAGCATTGGATTCTGATAACACCAGATTTCTCACTGCAAAAATCCTTCACTTGGCACAAACCCAAGGTACAAAGTTTTTTTTATTTATTAATATTCTTTTTATTTTTACAGACGTGCCTTTGGAATAATAAACACATTAATGAAACATACATTCACTAATTTTTAAATGTTTTATTTGCTTTCCATTATCCTATTCAAAGCAGACTGAGAAAGGGTAGATTGGCAATGTAAGCCAACCAGACTCTAATGCATTGCTTAAACTTCCCACCTCAGCCATGTCTGCCCAGCAATTATATAAGATGCCTACTGCTCATGGTAGATCGCTTTCCAGTCTCTTCATTATTTCCGCCAACAGTACATCCCTTCCCAACCACAGGATCCCCTGGTCAAAACACATACCTTCTGATTCTCATCATCCACCCCTTCCCCATCACAGTATATTTCTCCTTGGCTATCTCACCTTCTTCACAGTATACAAGCCTCCCTGTTGCTTCCATTTCACTTACTGTGCATCTCACCTATTCCACTTTGCCATCCTTTCCCTTGGTAACAACACATGCTTTCCTGGCATCCACTTTACAAATCACCAAATAGTACATCACATGTCTTCCTGGTCCTGTGTTTATTCTTTGTCAGTCCACCACCAAATCACAGTATGTTACACTTTGCATCCAAATCTGAGCGCCCTTCACACTACATGCTTTTTATTAATCCAGCATGAATACCCAAACAAAGTTTTCACTTTGAAGTTATAACCACTTGCAGTTATAACCACTTTCTTGCTTCATTGGTACTAACTTCTCCTAAGGAGTTGCCTAGATAATTCCCCAGTGTTTCCACTGTGCAGTCCTCTCTGAGAAACAGGTCTATTCAAAAAATTTTCCCCACTACCACCTGTATGCTGCTCCCTGCTGTTATGCCCCTGCATGCGAAACTGCTACCCATCACATTCACGTGTCCCACCTCCTACCCCTGCATACATTGCCGTGCTCTGAGAATCTGCTCCACAAACCTACCCAGTGTGGAAAAAGTGGACATTTACTAGTATCTGTATGCGATTATTATTGCATCAAGAAAAAAAATACATGCTTGATGGTGTTTTAAAATATATGTTAGTCTAAGAAAGTAATGTAAGCTTCTGTTTTTTAATGGAAAGTGTTTTAATTGCACTATGCATCTTTAACGTAGAAAGGAAATAGCAGGATCTGAGCTCTTCACATAACTAGATGAAGAAGTGTCCAGAAGAACTAGGCAGGTTCTCATATTTTATAGTGTATCTCATAAAATGAAGAGTGGAGCTTTATTCTCCATTATAATAAAAACTTTCCAAATTTATATTATACACAAATTACATGACATGTTGTATTGGTGTCATAACTTTCTGTAAACATCACATGTAGTGGAAAAATCATGATAGCTAAAAATAATTTAACTTGGGATGGACAGAAGGCTATGTGCCATTTTCAGTAGGTGTGGCTTGGCATTTGTCTGCACTTGTCAGCGTGTCAGGAGTTCTGTAAGTGAGCTGTACTGTAAACTGCACCTTGCTGGGTTATTACTGATGAGCAGATTTCAGGGTGATATCCGTATGCCACTTATCTTGGATGGTAAGTGAAAGGCAAAGTATGTCTAACAGGCAGTGACATTATACCCTATATAATCAATTTATTATAAATTTTGTAATACCCTATATTTATATCATTAATTTCCATCTATACTGGTGGAAACATGCTGTGAAACATACATAAAGTGATATTATGGTATTGTTCTTGTGTTATATATATATATATATATATTTATATTATCATTTATTCCAAATAAAGACATATTTTTTTTTTTTTTTTTTAGCAATCGCCACCTGAACCCATTTCAAGCTTACATGCAAAATTACTGTTGGGTTAAACTTTTATTTGAGTGGGGTAGCCCCATAAAGGTTTTGCTTGGTGACTTGTTTACACCTGTCTACAGGGCTGCGTAATATGTTCGTGCTATAAAATAATAGGTACATTTTAATTTCAAAGTCCAATAACAACTGAGCCATCCTTACATACAAAAAGATCATTAACTAGTGGCAGATTCATTTTTGTAAAATTAATGAGTCACATTTTAAACTTGTGCAGATATATATTTTTTAAACTAGACTTGTGCAGATAGATTGTAAGAATATTACATTTTATAGAATAGTAAATGTGTAAAAAGATTGCTAAACTTTGGAGTCCAACTTGATTCCAAAGTGCTAGTCCTTTTAACCCTTAGTGAGTTTGTATTTGACTTTCCCAATTGGAGTAAGTTGTTTTATTTGTTAAAATTATTAGAAAGGATGGCAGTAGCTGCTTTCCCCTACAGCACAGTTCTGCCATCAACCTACTAAAACAAAGCTTTTGTCAATGTTAAATAAGTGTATATTTGTCTTTCTATGTAAATCAAAGGTTATTCTACAGCCTAAATGTGAGTTTGCATATCTTAGTATTTTTGTAGGTTTCCCATTATCTTAGGAATAATACATTATTCCTAAATAAATGATTATTTAAAGTGTGTATATCTGTTACTTTGCCTAATCAGGCTTTTTTCATCACATTTTTTCCCACTCTTGATCATAGTTATCCCTATTGCACCCCCCCTGGACATAAGCCATGGAAATAATGTACTTCCTGGTATGAGACCTTCTTCTCATTCCTTCCAAGTGTAAATTTTTTGACCTGGCTAATTGCTATGACTAAGCATAGTCATGTGGGAAGGCTAATAACCCATTATACTACATGATACAGGTCTCCATTATGTAAACAGTAAAATGTTATTATAAGTTAGGGATTTGCAGCAGAGAGAGTGGTGGGCGGTCAGCAAAACTGTAAATGGGCAAAGTGGCAGATTTACTTTATTTGGTCCTTTATTATTGTGATTAAGCCAGACCCTACAGTTCTAGCAATGAAATGCTTTTGGAGCAGTTTTTCTCTAGATCTCACATCATAACCGCCAATAGTGGTTTCCATGTAAGGCTCAGAGAGATGTATAAAGTTACTGATTTGGTCAATTGTAAATTTTAATGATACTTTGAGTGACCTTTAAAATGATGTACTGTTAAGCAATGTTGAAATATATCCTTCTCATTTCTTCTGCATGCAGAAAAAACAAGGAAAGAGATGACAGCCAAAGGTTCCACGGGTGTAGAAGTGATACTCTTTACACTGGAGGTAAAAGCTTGTGACTTTTTATACTTATTTTATTTATATATATATACTGAATAAATATTTAATTAAATTTGCTTCCGTGTTTAAGGGACAACTAAAGTATTAGTAAATCGCAGGCATATTAAACACATTGTGATGCTTAACCAACGATTAAATGCACAGTCACAGAAAAAAAAATTAAATATGCAATAATTACCCTCTTTTTGCCCATCCCCCCCCCCCCCCCCCCCCCACAATGGTCATATGACTGCTTTAATATTTGTCCTCCTAGTGAGTATATTTCAACTAGTACAGGGCTGTGTGTAGAGCCTAAAAATAATGCTGGGCACTTTGCACCAATGTCATCTGTCTTTGGAGCCATTGTCCGTCTCCACCCCAGCATGGATTTACTTCTTTACTTGCTGCGGGCAAAATTTTACAGGAAGACAAGGCAACTGGCAGTGCTAGATGTTTGCTACTAACAAATGTTGTTTACTAAGTAAATTATTTGGTAAACGTTGGTATGGACAGAAGAATGCAGTAATAGAATTCCATTTTAACATTTACATTTACAGTTGAAATAAAAGTAAGTTTTAAAAGTAAGGCTTAGTAAGGGAACGTAAGGAGAGCTTGTATGTTTCTTTATGAGGCTTGTGAATCAAAGTAAAAAGTTTTGGTACTAGTTTAGACTGAAATATTTAGCCATACTTTATTGTTTTTACAAATATATTTTAAGGTTTTAACAGAGTCAGACAGACCCCTACTGTCACATTATGTATAGGAATTCCAATCCAAAGTTTTTCATAGTTCTGTCTCTGTTCACACACTTTTTGTGTGCTTTCTGCATCACAAAGTAAAAATAATCTGGGAGAGTGGGAATATCATGCTATCGCCTTAGCAGATGTGCAGGCATGGAAACTTAAAGAATCTGCCCATGAAATTCCTTGATAGATGTTGTAGTACATTTTCCTAAAAAGCAAGGTTAAAAAAAAGTGCCTTTTACTTTTTTATCTATTATTTTTTTTTATTAATGGTTCATTTTTTTTAATTTTTATCTGTACAATTTTCGTTTATGTATCTATTTATATTATTTTTAATTACTTTTATGTATCTATTATTTTATGGTACTGTATGTGCTTTTAATATATTTTGTTTTTATTCTCTGATAAAAAACAAAAAGTACTATCAAAATATTTAATATTATTATATTATTTATTTTTACTAACCTCTTTCTATATTCCTTTCTACAGAATACTAAGGACCTCCAGACAATTTTAAATATTGTAAATATTCTCAATGAACTGATGTCAGCTGGTAAGTCTGTATGCATATATTATCCATATAGTTTTTTTTGTGGGGGCCCTTTTTATTAAGTATAAATAGATGAAAATACTGTGTAACCGACAACCATAATATTCATATGTGTCCTGACATATAATTACATACAAAAATAAATTAATTGTGCAGTCATAAAAAAATTATCAGTAAAAATTGCAGGCTTTTGAAGTATCTATGATTGCTGTGATTGTGGTGTTGACTTTAAGTTACTCCTTATTGTGATGGTTAGAATTTCACCCTTACAGACTGCTAAAAAAGAGCATTGGTGACATGCTGCTGGATTGCCAAGGGTAGATGGCCCCACAATTTATATATAGACACTATCTGATAGGAGTTGCTTTTGCTAAATCTTTAAGGTTAATATAATAGAATTTTTTCATTTTTTGTTACATACATACATGATTCTGTTCCCTGTTTTTCGTGTATGTTCCCCATTGAAACACATTCAATTAGATATATAGATGGAGAAAAAAATGTTTGTAAATGTATGGCTCTTGGTCAAAATGTGATCTATGGCTCGCCAAGAGTTCATTACCTAACACCGATTATCCATTTATACAGTTAATGAGAAATTTCAGCAGTAAGTCAGTAATTCAGAGATGTTCAGTAGCGAAAAAGAAACACAAGGAGAACAATCTGTTACACACACTGTATAGGACTTTTCTGGTGGTTGTTCACTTTTGTCTGTGTAATTTTTTCCATATAACAACCGGTGTTGGACATGCTTTTGCCAAAACTGTCAGTCTGTTATCCAGTGGCTTTTAACTACTATATGTGGCTCATTGGGTATTACAAGAGTAATTACAACAGTTCACACAATAAACACAAACAGTAAAAATGTGTGTTCCATAACTAGGTATTCTTCCATTGTGATCACAGTAAACTGTATGAAAGTGTATGTACACTTATACCTATAGCTTTACCCTTCCCTGTATGCTGATACAAGCTCAAGAAAATGTCGGTGAAGGAAAAATGCAAAGCTTAGCAAAGAAGGTTGGAAATGCTAGAGGTTGACAGTGTGCTCATTTCATTGGGCACTAAAACATCCTCCTTGGATACATCCAGATTTAAGGGTTTTTCGCAATAGGGGCACAGCAGTAGAAGTGCAGCGGTCATTTGCCCCCCTAACCAAGGATTTATCTATGGATACAATACATAATGCAAGTTTGTGTTAGTTGCTGTGATGGATATTGCTCATTATTTTAAAATGTATACATATACCGATGGCAATACAATTATATTTATTACTCTCGATCCTAGGTGGAGGAAGAAGAATAAATGTTCTGATATCTAAAGGTGGTACACAGATTTTGCTGCAGCTGCTCCTCAGCGCTAGTAAGGACTCTTCTCCAAATGAAGAGTTAATCGTTCTTCTCCATACCCTGCTGGCAAAGATAGGACCAAAAGGTTTGTGTAGTTTTTTAGTCATTCTTCTACTTGCACACATCTACATCTATAGGTACTTTGGAAAATACAAAACAATTAGTTACTTAGTTGGGTTGCTTAGTAAAGGCGTTTTTTTATAGAAAAGAAATTTAGCATTCTCTTAAATCCATTTTAATAAAATATTTTTTTTCTGCGCTCTACTTTTGGCATGTTAATATATACCTGCACCAATATTCAGAGTATGCCCACCATTGATTTAATGTCTAAAATCCACTGTTAATTTACATGGCATACATGTGGCCATGGCAGTATTTTAAACTATCTCTACGTTTGTTTAGTAATACTAGGTGAAGGAAGTTTTGTTGTGGTACAGAACTGGTTTAAGATTTCAAACTCATTGTACTGATACATATTGTACAGCGACAACTTTGGAACGACAATGATTGAAGAGGATTTATTAACGTGTGGTCACCAGTCTCATTTGTACAGTAGTGCGGACTGATCTGCCAGATCTTACAATACCAAAGGGAGTGAAATGCATTTTGTTTTTCTGTGATGTTCAATGTCATTTGACCTTGTTGATTCTTTTTTTACAGAGTGTGTATTGAGAGTCTATATTCCACAGTATTCTCCTTGTTGTTCTTTGGCACTGATTTTATTGAGTTTCAGTAAACATGAAAGTAAATTTCCTTGAATATCAATACAACTCTAACAAAAAATATACAGTATATTGATTACGTTACCAACATCACAAATAACTTATTTTATATGGATCAAAAGTTGGGGAGTTTTTTTTTTTTTTTACCACATCTCCATAGGAGTATCTCATTATCAACACTATCAAAATACATATTTTTTTACAATCTTTATATCTGTCAATAAAATCAGTCTATACAGACATTACAGTCTGCATATTATATAACTCCATCCAGTGACTTAACTCAACCCCTGTTTGAACAATAGTTTTTATTTAGCATGGCCTTCTGTATGGGGTTATTCTTGTCTCACAATGCCCATAATGGTAGTAAGGAATTTGTCTCCGTTTCCCAGATCTGCCAGGTTCTCTTGGATCCAAAGGTGTACTGATTCAGATTCCCTTGTACAAACGTTTCGGTTTATTCCGCATTGCTCTGCTGGGCAAAAGTTGCAGGCAGTGTTGGTTCATAAAAAACTATTTATCGCATTAGTTTCAGGGAACTGAAGCAGCATAGGTTCAATAGAGGTTGAAGTAAAACAGATGCCATATGCATATCTGTATTTATTAGCTTTGTGAAAGTAGCCATGTATTTAAAATGCAAGGCAAAAAACTTGCATTAGTTCATTTTACAGCTAACCTTCTATGGTAGGCTTAGTACTATAATGCATACATAGTAAAAATAAATAAATGTGTGTTCTACAAACTTGGTGATGTATTAGGGCTATGCAAATTTCAACTGGTAAAACAGTGTAGACTGGAAAGGAGGTGTTTTCTTGATCTGGGTACAGATTGGGATACCTATAGAAGTGAGGAGGTAAATTGTATGCTACCTATAGAAGTGAAGGGAATGTGCCCAAGTATTGGAATGATAAAAGCTGAAACTTCAACATCCATTTAAAAAAAAACTTTGTTACATGGGCATGATTTTAGGGTCAATGAGGGCATTGTGAAGTCAATTGGCCTTATTTATTAAAGCTCTTGAAGAGTGGAGAGTATACACTTTTATCAGTGAAGCTGAGTGATCCAAACAATCTGCAATGGATTGAGTCCAGGATTAAAAACACTTGCTAATAAATAGCAAATGACTTTAGGTTATCCATTCCAGGTTTTCTGGATCACCCAGTTTCCCTGATGAAAGTGTATTCTGTACAGCTTGATAATAAAGATTGATAATGAAAGTTTAAAGTGAAACTAAATTCAAAAAGTGAATATTTGCTTATTTTTCCTGAAAACTTAAAATGTTGATTATGCCTGATGAAGAACCCTATAAAAAAAGTTTAATTTGCCATAAAGTCTACCCAAATAAAACACTGCATTTACTAGTGTGTGAAGTTGTGTGGAGGCTCTAAAATAAGAAAGCAAAAGCCCTTCTTTTACCAAGATTGCAGAATAAGAAATATCAAGTTCAGTATGGAGGATGGATGAAATGTAGAACATACTAGTGACTAGTCCTTTGTCCACATCCTTCTTGTTTTGGGGCACTGGTCTAAAATTAATTTCCTTTTTAACTTTCACTTTAGATCAAAAACATACCAAGGTCAAATTGGATATCGGTTACCATGACCTAAAAAATACCTCCATATACTATCCAGCACTAACTCTTCACAAGAGCATGGAGCACAACAACAGCCGTACACCGTACAAATCCAAATAACCATAATATGAAAACTTAGTTCTTTTAAAATATCTTTACTATAGTTCCATACCAGCTGCAGCATTCTACATCTACCTTGCCAGTTAATATTTGTCCTACTTTAATATTGTACATGGTAAAAGAAAATGTGTGCAGATTTTTAAATAACTAAGTCACACTGGAAACTTAGGCTAGCCATTCGCATTACAAATCCAATACAATCCTTTTGAGATTTACCAAAGTGGTCGTGTGAAATAGCATTCTGTGGCGATCAACATTTTTCCTAATTGTGATTAACATGAAATCCAATAATAGTAATTATGTTTAGCCTAGAAGGGTGTGTTTTACAACCCTTTTAGTATACTGATGGCACTGTAACTCTCTCTCTGTACACAGTGGAAGACAATTAGTATTAGGAATTGCTTATAATAAAAAGAAAACATGTTGTGGAGTTTGAATAATGCTCTGCCCTTATGCATATATATATATTTTTCAATAAATAAGTGTTGTGTAGCAAAAATGTTTCATTGAAAACAGGGTGAATATGCTAAACTCAAAATGATCTTTTTGGTTATACACTTTATTTATTGATTTACCTTTTCTTTTATAATTTTTTAATCATATTTTTATCATTTTTCTATAATTGGTTACAGTAGAAAACTTGATTTGATGTTTTTTTCACAGATAAAAAGTTTGGGGTAAAAGCACGAGTAAGTGGAGCATTAAACATATCTCTGAACCTGGTAAAACAAAATCTGCAATATCCAAAGCTGCTACTTCCATGTCTTCAAGTGTTACGGGTGTACTGTATGAACTGTAAGTATCATTGCAGAAGGACAGGCAGATACTTGGATGGTTTTAGTAGCTAAACAGAAATTCATATTAATTCACATATGATATAATGTCTATTCACTTTCTATTCACTTTCTACAATGTCTGATCCTTTCTACAGTTCTTAATAATAATATCTGAATGCTGAACCAAGAGCAGTAATAATAGAATGCAACACCTTGATCAGTTTTTTTTGGTTTATAATTATATACACAATTAACAGTTTTTTATGTTCAAGATTATCTTCTGTGTTTACTTCTGTACAGGGATATATCCTAAAAACCTTTTGATTTTGAAAATATTACCGTAGTATTGTGTTTATGTTGCATTAACTGGTAAAACAAATAATAAATAAGCTATCTCTGTGTCATCTGAAATTTCATTTGCACATATACCCGGGTATTTGGTCTCCTGTCAGTGCTCCTGTTCTGCTTATAATTTAAACCAAATAAACTAAATTAAACCATGCTTTTTTGTTTGGATTGAAGTCCCAGGTTTATTTCAAGGTTAGTCCCATGAGCAGCTTTGCTTCCTTTCACATCCCCTGCTCCATTGGGCATTGGGAGCAATGAAAAGAAACCCTGTATACGCTCAAAGTTATTCCTGGAAATATGTTCCTGTCCAATGAGATGACATTGATGTCACAAAGGATGAAGGGAAATGAGTCCCATGCTTCCAAAATTTGAACATAGCAGTTGTTTACATTCAGTCTTAACTGAGAGCAAAGCAGCAGGTGAGTATTATTTTCTAAATGTGCCATTTAGAGCCTTTTAAAGTGGACCTATGCTGTACCCAATTTCTGATCGTCACTAACTAATGGCAGTTTTGCAAGTATTTTACATTGCATTATATTTGCATTCATTAAAACGACAAACCCAGCAAAATAATTAGAGCTGAAGCTCAGGGTATGTCTTATTTACTAAAATAGGTTATCAGTGCCATATTCACACCCAATACCTACATACACTTTATCTGTACATCTTCATCCAGTCCCATTACACGATCTTTGGCCATCTTGACTGACCAGGCGAGAATGATTTACCTTCATGCATGCACATGGGAATTAATTCCTGGCAACCAGTTTTTCCTGGATCGTACACTGAGATGCACCACTCACTGTACATTATAGAGAAGATTGTATTCAGGCAGGTAAGTTTCGTTTTTTCTGTTTGTTTTTTTTTTTTTTTTTGCAGAGGGGTGTCGTCTGCCCCTTCATTGTTATGTTTAATTCTACTTTAAGATTCCATGGGCCTAAATTATTAAAACTTTTCAAGGCTAGAGAGGATAAACTTTCTTCAGTGAACCTGGATGACCCAGCAGACCTGGAATGGATTTCTTAAAGTAATTTGCTATTTTTTAGCAAATGTTTTTAATCCTGGACTAGATCCATTCCAGGTTCTTGGAGAGCTTTAACAAATCAGGCCTCATATGTGGAAATACACTTAGACTCTAACAACAATATCTTTGTAGTATATCCTAACTCAGAAATATCTTTTATTTAGTTTTATAGTTTATCTTTTTAACTTAGTCTCCTTTGGAACCAATCCTTTTTGTTCTTCCTCTTGTTTTTTATTTAATTGTTTTTGTTTGTTGCCTAGACCTTGATGAAGGAAATGAATTATTTACCAAACAATATTTTTACACTTTTCTGATCCCTTGATCCAGCGTGTACATTTTTGTATTTGTTCCTTTGAAAAATGAGGATAAATAATTCAGTAAAGTAACACCCTAGGGTTTAACCAATCCTTTTTTTTTTTTCTTTTGCTGTAACGGAGCAGGGGTGAGCCCTTTGCTTGTACTTTGGGCTATGTGTGCCTTTTTCCCACCTCATAAATTTGGGAAGGATGATATATCCATATTGATTTTAGCACACTAGGCATGTATTTAAATTAATAGGATGACATAGAGTAGCTGTATGTTCCTGTACTTAACTCATAAAGAGTTTTTTGTGGAAATATGTAATTTTAGTATGTTATACATTCCTCATCCATGTTGATAAGTTTAGTAGCTCTCTGGGGTTTTAGTAGCCGAGAATAGGACAAGAAGTCTCTTGTTGCATAGTTCAGCTCTTAATAAAAGTTGATAGTAGTTCTCTACAGGGTCAAAGCACTGTAAACAGTTTTAGTATGTCTTTTTAACAAATAAAATGCAATAAGATTTAACTAATGTTTAGTTTAAAGATGGTTTTCCAGTCTTTAATAAAAACCCAGATTTAAGAAAAAATCGACATCTATTTAAAACTTTGTGTTGTAGCATATTCTAAACTGTTCTAAACTGTAAGTCGGGATAATGTCCTAGTCAGATTTGGTTTATGTGGTAAAATAGGTTGTATTCCTAAATGCAGTGACCCATAGCAGCAGATTAGAATCATGTATGAAAATAGAATTTCAGCGTAAATTCTGATTGGTACGGTCAGTTACTTTTGTAAGAACCATTTATTAAATTTCGTCTCGCAGTGATTGCAAGAGGTAATACTGACCCAGGATCATTGGAGAGAGCAGTTATTGTTTACTGTTTTTTTTTTTTTCAGATAAACATTTTTACTCATTTTATGTAATTGTCAATGCAGAAAATGTTTACTAATCTAATGATTTGAGCCTTGTTAATCGTTGCCTTTTTTTGTTGTAGCTGTCAATTCTGTGTACCTTGGCAAAAATGGAGCAGTTGAACTTCTCATCAAGATAATAGGGCCATTTAGTAAGAAGAATACCAGCCTTATGAAGTAGGTATACTTTTCTCCACTGTCCTCTAATTTTAGGACCGCCTTTTTTAAATGCATATATTCACCCAGGTTGTTCAAATTAAATATAAATCATCATTACATTATTGAAAATATTACTGTTTTTCTTGTTTTTTTGGGGGTTAGCTGTTGTATGATAGAACTATTATAACCTTAAGAGTAGCCACCAAAACATAAGCTTTAGTTGTCAGGAAGGCATGTACTGTGGGACCCAGAAGTGTTTTGTTACTGCAGCTTGTGATAGGTCTGCGTCCAAGTTTTGGGCTTTCCAAAGTGCTAGCAGAATGTCTGAAAGCTCCCGGAGGGCTGTATGTTAACCTGTTGACAACTAAATTACTCTGCTATAATAATAGTTTAAAGATAGTAAAGCTAATAAAACCTACAGAAGGATACAAAAGTTAACACGTCTCCTTATGCTGCCCTGCTGTTTCTAAATGATTGCCAATTATTGTATGCTGCCATTGAATATCTCTTATTCAAGCAGAATGTCTCTGCTTGTTAGAGACCGTCTACAATTACTGTTGTACTGATGACATTTTAAAGCTTTCGAGCAAACATGTTTCCAGACAACTTCCTTGTTTCTAATCCTCCTTGGCATTTTTATAACTTCATGTGAGGCTCTCACATGTAGCACTATTTTAGCAGAACTAATATGTTGATAGTACCTTTCAATAGCTAACAGTGAAAATTCACATTAATTTATTATACCTCATAAGTTATTATACCTTTATTTTTTTTCCTGTGTTTTTTTTTTTTCAATGTACTAGAGTAAATAATATATTTTCAGATTATGGCCAGGTTTATCTTCCTCTCAATGCTGATATCTCTAATGATTTTATTCCTCCCAATGCTGATATCTCTAATGATTTTATTCCTCCCAATGCTGATATCTCTAATGATTTTATTCNCAATGCTGATATCTCTAATGATTTTATTCCTCCCAATGCTGATATCTCTAATGATTTTATTCCTCCCAATGCTGATATCTCTAATGATTTTATTCCTCCCAATGCTGATATCTCTAATGATTTTTTTCACAACTGTTCTGCTGTATATTCTGCCTTTTTTCTGTTTGACCACTCAAAGGCCAATGATGATATGACTCCTGCATATGTTTGCAGAAATTGTTCCTTTTATTCTTTTTTATTCTTCACAACTTTTCTTTGAGAAACTGTCATCTGTATACCTGTTCAGCATTGCATCAATGGATGACAGGACCTAATCTTATTTTACCAAATTTTTCACTTTGTGCAGCTTGGGCTTTTGGGGCTTTACAAGGATACCTGGATTATTTTGGATGAACAATACAAATACATACTAGCATTGCAGGGTTCTCACTTATCACTTTTGTGGGGTTATATAATTTTCATTTAATAAAAACTTCAGGCTAGCAATGGACAGTCCGATGATCTTTCTTTAGAATAAGTAAAAGGGATCTGTGGCTGTATGTATTTTCATAGGTCACCCGAAGAGGTCCTCCAGTCATGGAGTGTTTTTCTGCTTTATTCAGCAATAGGAGCTATGTGGGCCCGGCTGCCTTTATAAATGTTTAATTTGTGTGACATATGGCTTATTTATGTGCTTTTTGTCATAGCTGATATTTAAAAGTCCTCTTTGCAGTTCTGTAAACACGAGGTTTGTTTTAAGGTTGCCTAGTGATGAAATATGTGAAATATGAAAAGGCTAGAGCTCCTTCTGCTGACTGGATAGAAGAAGGCACAGGGCAAAATATGGAATATTTTAGGTTTGCCCTTGCAAAAAAAAACAAAAAAAAAAAACTATCCTTACCATAATAAATACACTGGACCTGATTTAATAAATCTCATTTTCATCCGTGAAGCTGGTTGATCCATCTAACCTTGAATGAATTTGGGTTAGGATTCAAAACATTTGCTAGCCAGTTGCAAATTACTTTGAAAAAAATCAATTCGTGGTTTGCTGGATCGTCCAGGTTCACTGATGGAAGTTTATCTTCTCCAGCCCTGGAGAGCTTTACCTCCTTAGCGCTAATCCCGAGTGTGGCTCGGGGTGAGTTATCCATACCAAAAGCGGTAACCTTGGGCTACACAGGGGGACTTAAACAGCTTACCTGTTAAGTGGTACCCACAGCTTTCTCCAGCGGTGCCTGCAGGGTCCTCCAGCGATGCCCAGCATCTTCCCCTGGCAATGCCGTCCAGGCATCTGTGTAACCTGGCGATGCCCGGCTAGCATCTGCTCTATTTTATGTACTGCATCCCTGGCATGTGAACGTTGGGGATGTGAAGCCAGGGGAAGCAGGGCATCTGCTTGTGGGACTGTGCACCTGGGAGGCAGGACCAGGCGGGAAAATTAAAATACTTAGTATTTTTAAATATACCGCTTTTACCTTTAAAAATACTTGGTATTCATAACGCCAGGGAGGTTAATAAATCAGGCCCACTGACTGTATTTACAGTCAAAACCGCTATTTTTCTTTTTATTGAAAAAAGAATTTGGCATTTTTTAGAGAAAATTATCTCCATAAAATCGGGGTATCCAGTTTTTGTGGTTTTCTATTTACCCCGGGAATACTAGAAAATAATTATATAGAACCTCTTTAATGTAGTAAATGTGTAGGTGCTTCTTGTGTGTTTATACTTCCCACTCATCAGTATTAAGAGTATGGGTATGGTTTCTCAACTACTGTTCTTTTTTTGTTATATTTACAGAGTCTCCTTAGATACACTAGCTGCTTTATTAAAATCAAGTAAGTTGTCTGTATTTTGTGTGCTGTGCTATTTTATTTAATTGTCTAATATTGTAACTCAAAGTTGATTTCTAGAGTTTGAATATGCAGTAGAATTTTAACAAAAGGACATTTTTTATGCAAACACTGCAATCTTCTAATAAGTTTATAAGGACTTGGTGGTCCTTCACTTTAAATTATTATTTCAAGTAGCAATAGTGACAGTGTTAATTGTGCTGGTCAGGTTATACCAGAGGCAAAATATCCTGTAATGTAATGTTATAAGGAGCAGCCCACTCCCTGACCCCCAGGCCAAACAGTAGTCATCTAGGCTTTTATGACTATAGTAAATCCACTAACATCTAATTAAAATTATAGAATGCCTAGCCCTTATTTAAATACTGCTATGTACTTTAATTAAAAACATAATTTGCATTGAAAATCCAAATAAGTTTAGTCAAAAACTGTTTAGTTGTTCACCATTCCATCAATCGCCAGTATTTGTATAGATTCGATTGTATAAAAAATTACCTAATCGTCTGGTTATACAAAAAAAAATAGAAGTGTAGCTACTGAGCAAATCTAGCATTGGTTTTCTTTGTTTGATTTATTTACTTTATCATTTGTATTTGTTTTTATTAATGTTATATTTATTTTTGTTTTGTTTTTTAGAAACAAATGCCAGAAAAGCAGTAGATCGAGGCTATGTTAATGGACTCTTAACAATTTATTTAGACTGGCATCGTCATGACACTCGGCATAGGCATATGTTAATCAGAAAGGGCATTCTCCAGTGCCTTAAAAATATTACTAATATAAAACTGGGTAGAAAAGCTTTCCTTGATGCAAATGGTATGAAAATTCTCTACAACACCTCACAGGTAAATATAGATCAGAACCTTATTGTTTAATATGTAAATAATACATTAAATCATGAAATTGCAACAAAAAGAAAACTGTAGGCAAAGTATGGTTTATATTTTTATAAATCCTATAATAACTTTTTACATTAGGTACAGCCAGTCCTTTACATTGAATTACCTAGACAAGCACAGGATGATTTTTTTATGGAAGGTATCAAGGATTAGAATTGTGGTTGATGTGTTCATTTATCAGAAACAATTATTTTGATTTTAAGTGCCAAAAATTAGTTTACTAAGATCTTTTTCTTGAGTAAGGTGTGCAGCAGTGCAAAACTATTTAGCACATTGGTTGCATTTCCAAGAAGGAGGAAATCTAAAGTGAATTGAAACCTAGTCTGCTATTGTAACCGAAGGCCTATTGCTTCCTTTTTATGGCGAATGGGGAACAATGTTTTAACTGGATGTACAGAGAATCCATTTAAATAGGGCAAATTTTGTGGTAGCTTACCAAAAAGACAGTCATGGATATAACAGCACATGTTGTGCATATAATATCTATGCGTTAGCCAATTGTTTTTATAGCATCAAGGTATGGGTACAAATTAAATTTTATTGATGAGATGGATGTACTGGGATATTTAGATAAATTGAGATCTGACATGTGTTTTCTTCTAGGATTGTCAGGCTGTTAGGACGTTGGACCCGCTTGTCAATACGTCTAGTCTGATAATGAGAAAATGTTTTCCCAAGAACCGTCTTCCCTTACCAACTATCAAAAGTGCTTTCCATTTCCAACTGCCTGTTATACCTACAAGTGGACCTGTGGCTCAGATTTACAGCATGCCCCCAGAAGGTAGGTGTTATGTTCATTCAGTAAGGCGCTTCGAAGTGACATATTACATCCTCCTTTCATCCTTATATTATTGCTTTATTGTTTGATTTAATATATGGTCTTTTCTGGTCTGTGAAGGCAGTGTAAATAAACAAAACGGGGCTTTGCTGGTCGCTCGTGTGCAGGACTGAGGCTTGATGGGGCGGTTCGCTGCACGCCCACCATGCTCTACCCCGCTCCACAGCAACCTCTCCTGACTGGGCGGAGGCTGGATGGGGCAGAGGGGGGGTGTACGTACATTGCAGAAAGTTGACTGGTGCCTTCCTGTTGTGATAGTGTGTACTGTGCAGTGCTGTCCAGAAGAGATCATCTTCATCCTCTTCATCAACTCCATCAACTTCTACCAACATTGTTTAAGGCTGTACTGTATTTGAAAATGTTTAAGCATGCACAGAAAGGTAAAAATAAATATTATGTTGGGACAAACATCTGTCCTAATTGCATTTAATAAAATAATGTACCTATTTCGACTTACATACAATATCAACTTAAGAACAAACCTCCTACAGTCCCTATCTCGTATGTAAACCAGGGACTACCTGCACTGTAATTATCAGCTTTCTTACCTGATTATTCAGACATATATTCTCTGCATTGTTGGGATAGTTAAAGCCTTTCAAGGTGTAAGGATTAGTTGTGTCACCATTGAGAAGATTTTCCTTACTGTACTAGTGACACACTGGACAGGAAGTCAAAGGAAATCACCTCATCAGAAAAACAGTCAACAATAAAAGCCTTACACCAGTCTCTTCAGAGCTTATATATGAAAGACAATAGGAAATGAACAATTGGGCTTAAACGTCTGTCAAAAGAATGTATAAACTATTTAAACAATGTGTTGGTAACATACTCGTTTAGAGGGAAATTGCCACTGAAATAGTTAGGTAACAATTGTTTTTCTTTTTCCTAGTTGATGATGTAGTCGATGAGAGTGATGACAATGATGACACAGAAGCTGATACAGAAGCAGATGCTGAAAATGAAGATGATAATGAGCAAGTCTTAAAGGTGAGTTTGCAAGTCTATTTTATGTACTGCTTTAATTATTCAATATACATAATGGTTTCTATTTGTCTATATGCTGTGTTTTTTGTTCATCAAGATCTGATCTTTCACAGCCATGTAAATCCTTAGTCATTACTTGTATTCAATGCATATGTAAACTATAACTCATTTTGCCACCTAGTGGTTAATGATAAAAGGGCACAGCAGTCACATTGGCAAATGTATCATCTAATGAATAAAGTGTCAAATCTAGGAGAAAGTAGTTTCCTGCTGTTATCAAGTAAATTTTGAACCACGGCATGCTAGCAGCAGTTAGTTGTCTTTCAATTTGCAAAGTTTAAAGGGTCAAAGCAAAATGAACAAAAAAAAGAAAAACAACAAAAAAGAAACATTTGCAGTACATCTATGCTAAATGTGCATATATTATAGGTTTTATCCATTTAAAGCCCTCCAGGACAGAAAATTACTTGTTGGTCTTCAGGAAATGGTTTCAGGTTTATTTCTCATAGTAGGTGATACAACACACACAATATTTGTGTACTGAAAGTGTCAGCCCTACTCAGCTGTCATTGTGCTAAATTACTGAACCCTTCTCACTGTCCCTATTTCAAAACATAGAGAAAACTTGTTCTGTAGACTAGGCTAAAAGCTAGGAGGGCTAAATAGACTCCATGACATAATACTAAGTGAGCACAGGAAAGCTATGATTATCTGACAAGATCAGCAGGTATTATTTAGAGCTTATTGAACACATACAGTGTGACAAAACACTTTTTGTAGTATATTTAACAGACCAAAAGCAAAATAGGAGAAACACCGAGGTTTATTGCTATATACATTTTAAGTCACTTGTTCATGTTGAGTTCAGGCAGCTATTTAAAAAATGATATTTAATCCAGTGTTTTTTTATACAGCTGTCGAACATATACAAATCTCTTTGATTTCATCCCTCTTTAATCCCTTGGACATCTGTAACTATAGTGTGAAATAATCTGCTGTGTGTACAAATAGGGAACATGTAGACAGGAGGAGTTTAGCATTTGTATTTTATTGATGATTTTTTCTTTTGTGCTTTTCCGTTTTTAACAGAACGATGACATAGAGACTGACCTAAGTAAACTCAAACCTGTGCCAGAGTTGGGACGATCTGCAGAAGATCTAAAGATGTATGAGCGCTTGTTTCCAGAGTTGAGAGATGATTTCCAGGTAAACATAAAGATCATTGTTTTGAAAGGATGGTCCTTATCTACCATATTGAGGCACTTTGGAAATGTCTGACTATAAAACTCAAGTCAAAAAATGGTTTTATTCCATATATAGTTAGCCAACAGAGCCAACAATATGTTTTGGTGGTCACAAAGATGCCCCATTAATTATGGTTTAAAATAATAACAAAATGAGATAAAAGTGTGTGTGTGTGTGTGTGTGTGTGTGTGTGTGTGTGTGTGTGTACTCTTTCCAGACTCATTTTGATCATGGCCCAGGTTTCTTCTATTCAATAATTGATATAATTTTACTAATGGGATTTCTACACTTACTAGAATAAGTGTCTGTTATGTCCATTTGTCCATCTGTTCTGTATATTTTTAATGTGTGTTTTTTAGGCTTCACTGATATTAAAGAAGCTGTCTGCAAAATTTAGTGATGGTATTAAGTGGCATACAGACATGGGCAATGTTGGGGCAATGTCCTTTCACACTGGAGGAAAACTGAAAAAAGTAATCCCTTGTTTCTAAGATGAGAAAGATGGTGCTTGCTGTCTGCCCACTCAAGGATTGCCTCCTTTTGGTTCATTGGTGCAGCAAAGGGATCAGGAGTTGTGCTGTATCTGTTTTGTGTTTTGTCCTATTAAGCACAGTGAAACAGGATAATATTTTTGTAACCATATTGTGTTCTTACAAAGTATACCATTTATTCGCAATGCACTTTTTATTATATATTGATTTGTTCTCCTGATAAAGGAAAAATAATTATGCTTCCAATTGTTTTTTTATGGTGTTTGTATTATAAAAAAGAGGAGCCTGGTTGATTCTTTTGCAACAGCCTCCTTTTTGGTGTAATCTATGGGACTGGGCCATCAGTTTGTCGCTTAAATCTTGCAGAGATTAAAAGGCAGGGAGCTTAGACATGCCATGAATTGCTTCAGCTGCAGTTGTATCCCCTCATCTTTCCTCCCAACACCAGCACCACAACACTCAAGACTATATGCATTAGCATTTTGGTCATGTGCTTATGCTAAATAGTAATTCTTGTTCAGGTAATAGAACTGGACTGTTATAAATAGGCATACAGTGGGCCACATTTTTGCTGTAGTGACTGTTCAATAGACCAAAGGAGTTATTATCTTTTTACATGAGGTCAGTTTCTATTTTATGTATGAAGTTCTAGGTAGACCTGAGCAAATACAAGTGTATTTCATTGCGACCAAAAAACGAATACATGGCCTAGTAGAAAAGTTGGGAATAACATCTAATATTAAGCCAGTGTATGTGTACATTTGTCCAAGTTTGCTTAATACTCTAGTTATTTTCTAGTTAACTTTTACTTTGCTCATCTCCCACAGAACTTTAAAACTAGCACTTTTGTTTAACTAATGGCTATTTTAAAAAATTGGTATATATCCCCTTTTTGTTTATTTTCTTATTTAGTATATGTCCTCTTATGATGAAAATTTTATGTATGATAAAATCAAAAGATGGAAATGCAGTGATGTCTCCTAACTGTTACTAAATATTTTACTTCTACTAAATATTTTACAGAACAAAAATAAAAATTGCAAGTAACCTAAGTAAGAATGATTACGTGATTATGTCTTTTGTCTTATATTTATGCTAAAGGACTTTGAATTGGTCTCAAATGATCCAGCCCGTGGCGCAAACCAGGGTGGACCTATCATTGTCCCAACTGCAGAAGAGGAACCAATTTACAAGCCAAGACATATAATTAACGAACTGAACAGAAAAAGCAGTAGTATTTCCTTAGAAGATGAATGTAATAAAAGACCAAACTTCTTAGATGTGCCAAAGAAAGACATAAAGAGAGACCACATAGCCTCTTTTCAGCAGACTCAGGGTGAAACCGAAAAGTCCTCATGCTGCTACTTGAACAACGATGTTGTAAGAGATCTTGACAGACTCTCACTTCAAAAATCTTCAGCCAATAACCTTTGTAAAAATGGTTCTTCTAAAGATAAGCCTCATTCCTGTAGTAAACCTGCACAGAATTCATCATGTAGTAATAATTTGTTTGATAAGCATTCTGTTACCTTGGGTCCATTGTGTTGCTCTACTGCCTCACCTGATGATGAAGAAGAAGACACAAGTCCATTAACAAGTCAAGCCTTGCAGGATTTGCTGGACACCGAAAACTTACTGCCCCTCCACGATCCTGAACTGTATATAGAAATTGTGAAGAATACCAAATCAGTGCCCGAGTATTCTGAAGTGGCATATCCAGATTATTTTGGCCATGTGCCACCATTTTTTAAAGAGCCTATATTAGAAAGACCCTATGGTGTACAAAGGTGAGCAAAATGTTAGCTACACAGTTCATTTTATTAAAACAAGTAGTGCATTTATCAAACACTGACACCATTCAGTTTGTAAACAAATGGGTGTCCACATCCATATAGTCTAATGTGCTACAGGCCAGGACCAAGCTGTTACATTTTCTCTGTAGTACATAACCGTGGGATAGTACCACTGTTGTATCAAGTAAATATCTGTAATGTTGCAGTCCACTCAGTTTGAATTAAAAACACATATTACAATTGATGTATATTCTTTATATAAGGAGTGTTAGTTGGTTTAAAGCAAACTTTATACCCAAGGCTATAAATAAGAGTGTATTTTAAAAAGGACCCCTGCCAGTTTTTATGCATTTCTTATGTTAACCAGTATTTAAGCTGTTTATATGTGAAGGCTCCTAATATATTTTTTAATCTTAATGGGTGTATCTGTACTTGGTAACATTAAAGTAGTGCTGTTGCCTGTTTTCTTCATGTATGTCAACCTGTAATAACCTGGTAGTTAGTTCATCCTAGCTATTGTAATTATTTGGTGTTGCTTGATTAAAAAAAAAAACCAAAAAAAACAACATTTTTTTGTAAATCATAAAAGTGTTATTTACCTTTGTTTATATAGGACAAAAATAGCCCAAGATATCGAAAGACTGATTCATCCAAATGATATCATAGACCGGGTGGTGTACGATCTCGATAATTCTAGGTAGGTTACTTTTATACAACAGCATTGCTAAATACACATTGTGACAAACATCCTGTATTTAAAAGCGCACCTCGAGGCTAAACAAGTAGGCTTATGCAAATGCATTTGGAAAACGAAATTTAAACGTGGTTAGGCATGTTGCCTTGTTTAAGACTGGCAGTTCCTGGACAACTTACTGCGCCTGATTTATCAAAGCTCTTCAAGGCTGGAGAGGATACACTTTCATCGGTGAACCTGGGTTATCCAGCAAACCTGGAATGGATCTGGTCCAGGATTGAAAACATTTGCTAACAAATAGCAAATGACGTTTAAGAAATCCATTCCGGGTTTACAGGATCACCCATGTTCACGAATGAAAGTGTACCTTGAAGAGCTTTAATAAATCAGGCCCACTGTGTCTGCTGTAGAGATTCACCATTGGATCCACCATGAACAAGTACTCAAAACCGTTCAACTAGAAAATTAAATAGACCTGTAAGATATGTCAGGAAGTGAAGCATTACCCAAAAAAGTGCAGTTTTTATGAATAAAGCATATTAGTGTTGCACAAGATTTAGGATGTAATCCAGACAGAGATTAATTAACCACAAGGAATCACAGGTGGGTAGCACTCTTACCTCCTCAATACTTGTTCTGAGGTTCAAATCCCAGCCAGAACACTATCTGCAGGGGGATTGTGTTCTCTCTGAATTCATGTTTATTCCAAGCACTCCAGTTTCCCCTATATCTCCAAAAAATTTCAGTTAGGTTAACTGGCTCCCCCAGAAACTGATGTTGGTACATGTAGAAAATAAGCAGCTCAAATGTTATTAGATATGTTATATTTACAAATATTTGTTTACTGGCTCTCTCTAGCTTTATGCAACCATATAGTTCAGATATATTCACGTAAAAAGCATATTTTCCTCAGCCAGTTAAGAATTTAAAGCTTTGTTATGTCAATTCTAAAAATAAATATAATAATAATTATAAAAACAATAATAATAATGGTATAACTGTCTTTATTTAGGAATATAAAGGTTACTTCTTTTCTAATTCTTTGCAGCTGTCCCATTCCAGATGAGATTGATATCCTGAAGTTCAACTCCAAATTTGAATCTGGGAACCTGCGGAAGGTCATACAGATAAGAAAGTAAGATAGTCCTTCTTTCTTCTAGCTGTAGGAAAATTAAGTTTAACATAACAAGAAGAGTAATTTGATTTCTTTTCCAGAAATGAATATGATCTCATCTTGAACTCTGATATAAACAGCAATCATTATCACCAGTGGTTTTACTTTGAAGTCAGTGGCATGAAGACTGGGACTGCTTATCGCTTTAACATCATTAATTGTGAGAAGTCCAACAGCCAATTTAATTACGGTAGGATTAAGTCTTGGACTATGAGTGTATATAGCACCTGTATATCTGACAAGTCATTTTACCATGTGAACAAGGAACTTGCATACATATTGAGTTCCTGGACTCATCTACCTTTCTATATTTATATGTTTCTGGTAAGTGGTTATATACTTGTCTGTAAACCCATGGAAGGAAAGTGAGCCATTTGTGTAAAGGAAGAAATCATATTTCACTCATTGTGATTTTTCAATATTTTGAATCAAATCTAAAGTATCAAGTCTTCCCTGCTGCAAGCAGTGGAGCTGACTAAAAAAAAATAACTAAAATGTCTGGGTCAACTATACTGGCCACTCAGATTCTGTCATTTGTTATCATGTAAATATATTGAGAGCATTAGGACTTACTGAATCATATTTAGACATAATAATAACAAAATTATCTATGTTTTATTTACAAGGTATGCAGCCACTCATGTATTCTGTGCAGGAGGCATTGATTTCCCGACCCTGGTGGGTTCGTGTTGGAACAGATATTTGTTATTACAAGTAAGTGAAATAATTCAGTCCTAAGAAAAGTACTTGGATTCTGCTATTCCCTTACCTAACAAACATAGATTTTAGATTTTAAAGGAAAAGTACACTTTTATCCAAATGTCGAGCACTAATAGCCCTTTTCCTTGCAGAACCAACTGTGCCTATTGCATCCAAACAAAAACAGTTTATGTTGTAAAGAAATATTTATTTGCCTGGTGCAAGAGGGTCAATAATGCCCTCAGTGTCAGTGTTTTTGTAGTATACCAATAAAGTCTAACTATGCTTGCTGATAAACATTCAAAACAAATTATAATTTATAATATAAATTATATATATATATTAAGTACCTGTACATCCTTTAGAGAGTGGTATTAAACATGAAAGCATATGCAAGAGGGTGTAGTCCAACTAAAAGTAATAAATGTATCACAACATCACGAAGGTGAAAAACATAAAAAAAAAATAATGGCTCAAGATAGGTTAATGGACCTCTTGAAGCATAGCTGCCATATTTTAGTGACTTGGGTTAGCTGTCCACTGATTGACATATTTCTTTTTATCTTGTTAACCCTCTTTGTTACTTCTGATCACTGCTTGCTTTTACAAACACTTTAACATCTTTATATCCTTTTATATATATCCTTTTGTCTTGGCAACTCACAGCTGAAAAGAGCCATGATCTTCTGGCAACTAAGGATGGTATACTTCTTAGAACTTAGTTTAGGTCTAGTCTAAAGGCTCCTGAATAGGCTCAGACTTTTCCACCTCTAAGCATGCTGCAGAAAACTGTTATCAAAATTGTATACATTAGAACATTTATCAACATGGACTTAAGGCGCTAACTAGCTTTTCCTTTAGTCATAATTAACTACTAGATACCATTTAACAATGCACCACTAATGATATTTTTCTCCGCAGAAATAATTTCTCCAGAAGCTCAAAGGCTACAGGAGGGCAGAAGGGAAAGTCATACTACACCTTGACATTCACTGTCGCTTTTCCACATAAAGACGATGTCTGCTATTTTGCTTATCACTATCCTTACACATATTCTACATTGAAGGTAAGGCTTTTCTTATAAACATTTGTTAATTGTGTAATTTGCAATTTGCTCCTGACATTTTTTTAACCAGTGAGTTTGAAGAGAACATGGCCTAAGCAGGAACCAGATTAGTCAGTCTTTAATTCGGACCGCTGTGCAAGCTTACTTTTTAGGAGATTCTATATTTTCTTTACTTACTTTGTCTGAGCTCAATCCTTTATCTGAAGTTTTATACATGGTTGCGGTCCATCAGCTGCCTGAACTTTTACACATGGAAGTCTGGAGACCACTAGGAGTTAAGCAGTTGAGAAAGAAGGAGCCATACTTTGAGTGACCTCTGGTCTCAAAAAAGTCAGTGTTCCTAAGCTGGCAGGTTCTGTTTGAAAGTTTTATTAAAAACGATTGAACTGTCAGTCCTGCTCTGTGCAGAGATATGGCTGTCAGGCCGCAAATAAACAGTTGGCCTGGATTTTAAGAGACAGAAGATGGTTGAAAAAAGGAAAAACTATATGGAAATATGAACTTTGCTATTACTGACATTCTAACATCGATAGTTTTCTGGCTATTTCTAGCGTCAATGTTTTCGGCCATTAACCAGTAACATGTGCAACAAACTAAATCAGAGTTCTTAGTCTGCAAATTAGATCCAGTCTATTGACTTAGTAATGAAGTGGTTAAACAGCCAAGCAACTAGTATTTTCAGGGGAGAATGCATTACCGACGCTGTAACATAAGCATGTAGCAGCCATAAGTGAGAGAGTAAAATTGAATGTAAAAGACACCTAAATATACAGCACCACCCTTGGCAACCAGACAACAACTTTTTGCCATCCCTCCTGTGAAATTAAAGACATACTTAGCTAGTTATTTTAGGGGAACATTCTGTTCTTTTTTAATGGACTTTATTTTTTCAATTTCCACCATTACTGTCTGCATTGGTATATGTTTATTTAGCAAACGACAGAGTAGATGTATACATTCATTTGCCATTCAGTGTGTTTTGGTAAATTACAGTGCAAATATACCTGCCTGAAACAGTTATGTTTGGAATAATGATATATGCATATATTTTATTTATCTTATTTAAATCATTTATTTTTTTTAAAGGATGGTCTATTAAAACAAGCAGTCATGCCCTTTTAGGTTTATGACAATATGGGCTCTATTTATAATACAGGGAATCTGACATTCCCTCAAACATTCACTGATGGGTATCAATTACTACCATTAAAACACGGGAGACATGGAAGATCCCCACCAGGAAATCTAAGAGGGAATGTCTGATTTCCTGTTTTAAAAATAGAGCCTATGACATCTAGTTATGTGCCATTTAATGTACTATTAACACATGTTATGTATTATGTTTATGCGCTGATAGCATTATGTGCTTTTTTTCTGGAACAGATGCACCTGCAAAAATTGGAGTCTCTGCACAATCCTCAACAGATCTACTTTCGCCAAGATGTATTGTGTGAAACTCTAGCTGGAAATGGATGCCCAGTAGTCACCATAACGGCTATGCCAGAGTCCAATTACTATGAGCATGTCTATCAATTCCGTGAGTAGGAATAGTCTGAGAACAATTTTGTGTGCATTCATCCATCATTCTGGGGATCATGTTTCACTTATATAGAATTTTCCTTTAAAGCTTCAGGCCATTTTCCTTGTTGATATTAGAGCAGTTTCAGAAAACTAATTAAAAATCTTTTAATTGGATTAAGTGCATTATGCAGCTTATGTGAACTCCTTATTACAGTAATGTCTAATGGCTATTACAAAGAAACTCTAGAACGCTCAAGAGCTTGAATTTAAAACATTATTGAAACTCCAAAGAAGGTGATCTATTATAATGTCTAACACATTTAGTACAAATATTTTGCTGGTCTGGTTCATGCTGAAGGTTCGTAAAATATTTACACAAATGACATTAAGAGTGTATTCTCATTTACCAAGTCAGTTGGAAAGGTTTATGTATAAGTGTATGTATTGCGGTGGTACCAAGAGCTGACTGTATTTTTAAATGGGCAGTCTTTCTTGTGGGGTCTTAATAATTCTTTATAATGCTGATGTGTGCACCTCGCCCGGAATTGTGAATCTACCAGAGGTGTGTGGGACAGACATGGGAACTTTGCACTTATCTCAGGTTTGGTCCCATCACGCTTTTAACGTCGGTTAAGGGAAACAAAGAACACTTTGGGCAACCATGGCCCCATGCAGACAAAAGTATATTCAAGTATCTATACCCAAAACATTTTGGGGAATCAGAAATTAAACATAGCGTTACAAATATTAAGGTACTTGTCAGGATTCCCAAAGTTGCATCTGTTTCTATCCTTTGTGTGACAAAACATTATGACCACCAACATCAGCTGATAGTGATTTATATAAAGTACACATGTATCCCTTTTTCTGCTGCAAACACTTTAATTGCATGGAAAACCATTTATCCCATTTATGTCTATATAGAATTATTGTACTTAATTGCTACAGGCAAAGATGTTTTTCAAATATAGGACTTAACTGTTTATGCAATTAACCTGTTTCCAAAAACATGCATTGAGGTTTAATTGGCTTCCACCCAAAAGTTGACCTTAGACTGTAATAATGACATATGACTATTAGAGACATTAGATTGTGAGCCCCTTTCTGGGACAGCTAGTGTTATGGCAATGGACCTTGTATATCTCTGAATAATATGTTGGCGCTTTATAAATACTGTGTAATAATAATATGCACTTTAGAAAGTAATCAAATCAAGTAATCACACTTCTTCTTTACAAAAAAAAAAGTTTATTTTTTCAGTCTATCTTCATCGAGAATGAAAAAAAAAAAATATATTTAAACTGCACACAAACAGGCATTAACACTTGCAATATTCCCTGTAACAAATTCAGTGAGAACTATCTGTATGAGCACTTTAGGATATATATTTATATATATATATATATATATATATATCAATATTTTGTAGACTTTGCAAAATCCTGTGTAATATGTCAGTACTATATAAATACAATTGTACAAATTAAAATGAATAATAATGTTGCTATTCTGAAACCAATGAATACATTTTACATTCATTTCCTTGACAATGAATCTTGCACCACCATGTGGTGAAATATAGGCATATAATCTTTCCAAATCTATAGGTAGAAACTACAGTTTTTCACAGTCTTGTGAAATGAATGTTATAATATGGAACTCATCTGTATCCATATTTTTGAGCAGGAACTAGAACTTAAAGATGGTCCAATCAGCTATGATATTTTTTGTAGCACAGTTAGGTTAGACATATAGATTAAATGTAATTCACATAGTTGATAAGAGTAAAAAAAAAATTCAATATGTCATGTTTTAAAAAAATATATAAAAATGTTATTGTGTATTCCCTAAAACTGGCATTACACTCTGTGATGACCAGTGCCTGGCATAAAGCATGGCTGTTACCAAAAATGTGCTAACTTCCGCCTTTATTACTAAGAGTTTCTCTTGCTGTCTATGTCCCTACTGTAGAGCTTTTACTTGTGCTTTGTGTCAATGACGTAAAAAAGGAGAGATCTCATTACAAACAAACTTCCCAATTTTATCCTAAACAAAAAAAAAAAAGTTTGACTCAATTTCTAAATAAAAAATAGTTTTTCATTTAATTAAACCTATACACATCCATGATTAGGCACATAAGATCTGTAACAGTGAATGTAATCGGCTGTATGGTGATGGACCAAAAAAAGAAAAGAAAAGGGGGTTGTATACAATAATATACTGCTAAACTCATTTGTTTTTCCTTCATAGGAAACCGTCCCTACATCTTCCTCAGTTCCAGAGTTCATCCTGGGGAGACCAACGCCAGTTGGGTTATGAAAGGGACTCTTGAGTTTCTTATGGGCAATAGTGTGACTGCACAGAACCTACGAGAATCCTATATTTTTAAAATCGTTCCAATGCTAAACCCTGATGGAGTAATAAATGGAAAGTAAGAACCATTGACTGATGTTGTTTTATAGAAGCCTACCAACTAATATAGGATATATATATATATATATATATATATATATATATATATATATATATATATATATATGTGTATATATATGTGTATATATATATATATGTGTGTGTATATATATATATATATATGTGTGTATATATATGTCTTTTTGATTTGTGACTATATCCTGCTTATCTTTATTTATTTATTTTTTTACCAGTCATCGTTGCTCTTTAAGTGGGGAGGATCTAAACAGGCAGTGGCAAAATCCTAATTTGGATTTGCATCCTACAATTTACCATACCAAAGGCCTTCTACAGTATTTGGCATCAATTAAACGGGTACCCCTGGTAAGTTAAATGATGTTGTATAGTAAATGCTGGTTTGGGTGGATAGGAAGGACTAGAGACAGTTCTTTTTTGCAATAGGCCTTCTGATCAAACAGTCAGACAATCAGTTAATCAAAATCATTAAGTGCTTATTATTCCATGTAACAATGTTCATGTTTTAGGGACTTAGGAAAGTTGATCACACTATTGTGCAAATTGTAGTGTATAGATATTCTATATAGTATATAAATACTATAGATATATATATATGTGCTGTATAAGGTGATTTACATTTTAGAAAGTAATTGCCTTGGTAGACTTCACTGTCCAATCATTTTGTTTGAAAAAAAGATTAGAGTATAGTCTATATAAGCCTCAGCAAGAACAGTGTAGTCACTACTATTTGAATTGGAATTACTCTCCTTTCATTTGCCAAATAGAAAAACGTAAGTCAGACTTTATATTTTGAAATGTAGTTTCCAGATTATGCTAATGTTTTACAGTCAATGTATCAACTACATTTATTCTACAATAACACATAGGTTTACTGTGATTACCATGGGCACTCTCGTAAGAAAAATGTCTTCATGTATGGCTGCAGTATTAAGGAGACGGTGTGGCACACAAATGCTAGTGCTGCTTCTTGTGACATGATGGAAGAGTGTGGTTACAGGGTACGTACATACATTTTAAATTGCCTTAAGTAACCTTTTAGTTTTTGTTTGTTTGCAGATAAGTAATAATTAGACATTGGTTTGTTTTGGCGTCCTTTTTTAATTGAGCACACATTTGAAAACAGTCTAAAAAAAAAAAAAACAAAAACATTTCTTTATCGTCATGTATTCCTTTTTACTTTGTGGTTTTGCTTCTTTCCAGACTCTCCCGAAAGTTCTAAGCCAGATTGCTCCAGCATTTTGCATGAACAGCTGTAGTTTTGTGGTTGAGAAATCCAAGGAATCTACAGCCCGTGTAGTGGTGTGGAGAGAGCTGGGTGTCCAGAGGAGTTACACAATGGAAAGCACACTGTGTGGTTGCGACCAGGGGAAATACAAGGTAAGGGGGTAGTATGAGTACTGTATACTGCTGACCTGCCTGATTAGGCTGGTGTATCTTTCATTGCAGAGTCCTGTTTAAGAGCTCCTTGGTAAACAAAAAGGGAGATCATATGTTGTGGATGATATATACCGATTTTCTAAATCATGCTCATTTTCAAGTATTAATGGTATGTTGTTTGTGATGTTAATGTTTGTGGTCATAAAACTGTAAGAAAAGGTGCAGTCAGAAACCATATCACACAAACTAATCTTTTTCAAATGTATACATTGTGATGTGTTGGTAAAAAGGGAAAGGAGCCCTCTTGATTTTTTTGCTTTATTGCTTTACTGTGGTCTTTTTAGATGGTGTGTAATACAAAGGTCAGGCAACAGTGGGTTGGGCAGATCCATTGAGATAGCAAAGGATTAGGCAGAGAGCAAGGTTGGCAAGTCAAAGCATTGGTCAGGTAAACACATTTCAGATCAGGAGCAGGAGAGTGCATTCATTAAGAAGGCCTTGTTCCAAAGTCTTTTTAAGCCCTGCGTACCACTCAAGCTAATATTCCATGCACATGGTAATGTGCACTAGAATACCCACAGTACGTGCATGCATCTATCTGCATAAGAAGATGTGTCTCTGCAGCCGTGAACATTGCTAGAAATGCTGAGCTGGATGACCTGATAGAGTATCAGTGTAATGGAACCCATTTGGATATATTTTGTTAACTTTAAAGATTCCTAAGCGCTTTCAAAAGCTTGCTGTATTTTAATCTCCTTTGCCATTAAAACCTATCTCTTAATTTCACTATTTCCTGGACCTGTTGACAACTAACGTTTTACAATTCTTGACTGCTAATTCTTAGAAGTGTCGACTACTTCTAAACCTACCACTAGAGGGCCCTAGTTAGATGCTATTTCATGAAGTGCGCTTCATATTAAGTTGCATGCTTATGTTTTACTTTATTTAGTTGGATGTTTGTGCTCTTAACGTTTTTTTCTTCTTTTTTAACGTTTTTTTTTCTCCATTTCTTTACTTCTGAAGGAGCTCTAGTCTAAGGTCCCAGGTATTCAGACACAAATACACATTCTAAATGTCTTTGTAAAGCGCTGTACGATATGTCACAGTTATATATTACTAAAAGTTATTATTAATTGGAATTATTATAATTTGTTCTTTTGAATGCTTCACACTGTATTTATACAGGTTCAAGGGGAAAGTTTTGGGAGGATTGATGTAAACCTATTTTGTCCTTGGATTTGCAAATCATAGGTCTTTTTATGCAAATGGTTAAAGCCCCCTGTTGTCGGTTTTACCCAGTGCATTACTACATCTGCTCAGACCCAGGTTTATATTACACATTATATACAACTACTGTATATCCTCATGATCACTAAGTGGTTTTAGATGTGACAGAGACAAATTATTATCCCGGTGAATCGGTTCCTAGTTAATCTTTGATGCAGTCATCTGATTGATGGACCCTCGTTGTGTTCTAAAACCAAGTCTCATAAATTATAATTAAGTTGTCTATGACCACAGGTTCAGTTTGCTACAATCTGTCACCCTTTACAGTACACTTAGTGTTTGTTGTTTTGAATGTATACATTAGACAACAGACCTTGACACATAAAACACTTAACCCATGTGTAATTGTTAAAAGTGATGCTCTTCGTGGTTTAGTAGTATTTCATATGTTATTCTCTTATTATATTTGAATACAATGCCATCTTTTCATACATATGTGGTATAAAGAACATCTCCTTCAAATTTCATGGAAAATGTAATTGCGTGAAATCTGTGTGGACTCTGTAAAAACCTTGTTTTGACTTCTCTAGAAAATACCAAGTGCAATAATCAGTTTGTATAGGTAGAAGAGAAGGTTCTCAAAATTTCGTAAAGGTGCTTTCCTGTATTATTTACAAATGTAGATTCAGTTCTCCTAATATCATCATCTTGTTTTGCTTTTCAATATTCAAAAAATTCCCTGGCGTGATGTGGGTAATGTGTATATTAAATTGATTCTTTCCTGTTTCTGTGGATATATAACTTATATTTTGCTTTGTAACTAAAAAAAAATCTTAAAAGACAAAAAAGTAACTGCTCAGAGTGGCAAATTCAGATATGTTACCCAGTGTGAGGCAGGGCACTGGACTTGTGCCAAGGTAAAGGGAATATTAGAATTGTTTTATGCAAGTATAGTTTACCTGACAGAACTATTTCCCCAGTGTGCCCTGTTTTTACCAGCACACCACTTTTAAAAGTCCTCAGCCTGAAGTGCCAGGTGGGGAAACTATGTTCTTCCTTCCTCGGTACTGCTAACTCTGGATCAGAACACCACAGAATATCTTTGAATATTGCTGGACCCTAAAATGGTAAGTATTTAAAAAAAGAATAATAGAGGACATGGCAGAGTAAGCTTGTATTTCAAGGCACTCTATCACTTACTTAAAATGGCACTCTTAAACACCTATTTATTAGATATGTCTTGGCTGAGGATAAAAAGCTTATCTTGAGCAGTGACTGTGCCCAGGTAATTAGATGGTACATCTTCCCTGCCAGATGTAGACTGTAGTAACAAAACTCCAATACCCACAGCTGCAGAACTGTGGCTGTCTTTTGTGAGTGCAGCCCATTTGATGGGGAAGTGGGGGTTCCCATTGCAATGAACCCAAGAAGGCCTGGTGAGTTACATTATGCCTCAGACCACATGTATTTTTAGGGTACATGTGTAAGCCATTTCTCGCGGTGGCCGGTAAGTGTATATATAATATGGAGAGAGAGATTGCACATTGGTGCAGAATTAAAGTCCTCACAATTTAAAAATATAATGATCATGCACAGTTTATCTATTGTATATGGTAATGCCCTAAATTTTAAAATCTTAAAAAAAGTGTTAAATTAAAATACACAGTAATTGAAATACGTCATGCTTTGTGGTTTTGTTTAATCAAGCCATTGTGAGAATTTTTACATCTACCTACGTATTGATGGCTTATTTTCACATTAGTCCAATAAATGTTTTAAGGTCTCTGTCCCTTTTGATGAAATATTACAAGATGAAAACTTGAATGCAGCTCAATTAATAAAAAATTACTAAGGCATTAAAATTATTTTTTGAAATATAAACAAAATAAATCTAGATTTAATTTGTCAATTGGCATGCGGAATAGTGATGAATGGAACGCACTCCTTTTAGTGTAGAAAGATGATCCACTGGGGCGAATATTGAGGCCATTATTGTTTATTATACACAGAAATTACATTGATGCTGGAGCCCACTTTGTACAGTCTCAGGGTAGATAATAGGTAATTATAGCGACAAATGGGAACACTTAGCAGGTACATTGAAGCTGGTGGTGACCTGAAATCAATTTCACTTACTCCAGACTCGTAATAGTTTCAAAGTAGCAATTAAAAAAGTAAACATAATTTAACATAAAAAATACATTATATGCATTATATGTGTATTCAAGGGTGGGGGGGGGGGTGAAGCTATTTTTAAAATGTCCAAATATTTATCATTACATTTTAGAGTTTTGGTTAAAAATAAACATTTATAAAGAATAACATGAACATACATACAGTTATTAGTACAGCTAATAAATGTACACTTGCTGATTTGTACTGGATATGACATAACCCTAACCATGTGGTACTCTGTAAGGAATGGACAACAACAATCAGCAAGACAGTCGAGGCTGCCAGAATTAAGTGGCCATACTTTGCAGGGGACAGTGAGGAAGTGGGCTTGTGACATAGGTGATGGGGGAAATACATTTTCCAGTGAGTGTGTATTGTTTTATTTTTATTTTTTTTCATATATTTTCAGTTTATTCTACTGTAGTGTTAAGCTTTAAATTGTGTTCATTCATTTGATGTTGGCTGCCAACATCACCTAAACTGAAAGGCTGATAGGTGAAGCAGTGAATCATGTAATAAATATAGTTGATGCTACTGATGGTTGATGGTTTTAGACTGTGCCATCTATCCCAGCCATTGAATGGCTGAGCAGCTGGCCAGGTGATGACAACGGTTATTGTCAATAATGGCTAAAGCCATTCCCCACACCTGTGACAGGTTTACCATAGGGCTCAGCTAGTCCAGGCAGTATTGCACTTCCATTCTACAGGAATGAAAAATCTTCACTAATTGGCGGTCATTATTTCTTCTACAGAAAGTTTCAGCAAACCTAATTGAATACTTTATAGAACATCAGATTTATATATGTTTCCCAGTTGTATGAATTGGGTTTGTTCCAGTGTTTACAAAGCTTGTTGTGAGGATTTCTTCTAATGATAATAAGGAGTACATAGGTCTTCAAGGTTTGAGGTTTAGCATGAAGCTAACAACCCCATGCTGTAAAATAGTAGGAAAAAAAGTAATTGTTGCAAAGGCTAGGGGCCTTCATAAGCTGCAGAACTATGGAGTTAGCTTCATATGAATATATACTGCCATTCTCAGGATGCGATGAGTATTTATGAACTGTTGGAGATGAGCTGTTTTTCATATAGATGATGTAAAATATGCTTCTACTTCCTTCAGGGCTTGCAGATTGGGACAAAGGAGCTGGAAGAAATGGGTGCCAAATTCTGTGTAGGATTACTTCGTCTAAAGAGACTGACCTCTCCCATGGAATTCAGCCTGCCTCCAAGCCTTCTTGATATTGAGAATGATCTGATCGAGTCCAGCTGCAAGGTTGCAAGGTAATATAATAAATTAGTTTTATGTTTAGCTGTCAAAATATTTGACTTAGTTATATACTAGAACATAATGTATCAAGCAAAGCACTGCTACTTCTGTTGTCATTCCTTGTGACCTCAGCATTTTTTCAAGATTACAAATGCATGTGCTTTCCTACAGCTTTTAACTTCACACATTTGATTATAATGCTTGGTGATAAAGTTTAGCTGAAAAGGAAATTACTTCTTTAGTTAAGCAAAAGGATTGCTAGTGCACGTGGTGCTCTAGAAAAGAGGATTGCCTTTAATTGAGCTGGATGGGAACATGGGGGTGGGCAGCGGGCAACCACTTGCCAAAAGGTACAATAACAAAAGATAAATGAAAAGAACAGCTGGTTTTTCATTTATTACTATTACTGTAGCCAACAAAATCGATGGTGTATAAGCCATTGCAAAGGTGTTAATCGGTCAGTACTTATTTTAGCCCATTTACAACTGTCAGCCAATGGCAGCTCTCCTCATGTGACTGTAGTCATTGTCTAATTGGTTACAACCGCTGTAAGCTGTAGTGTTCATCAGATTTTAATCAGATTTTCACTGATGTTTTATAATTCGAGTGGTGCACAATGGTAATCCAGGTAAATTTACCTGCAATTTATAGTGGTTTCACATTCTATCCAAAACACAAAAAAAGTTTGACTTTTACAGCCCCAAACTAGACATTTATTCTTTAGCAATTAACATTCTCCTTTTTTAAGAGATAGAACTTTACCATATTCCCTTTTACGTTTTATTATGATTAGAGTAAAATTGCTTTATTATATTATGTGTTCCTATGGGTTCACATTACATGCCTCCCATTTGTTGCCTGTTCTAAGTAATCTGTGATGGTCTCATTGATTCCCTATTGAGATAAATATAATTGATAGTGAGTAAGCACCAAACCCAGCACTTGAATAATTGATATGTCGCTGTATTTATTTTGTTACTTCAATCCCAAGTAATACTTTCTGTAATGGTGAAATCATTAGACCAGAAAAGATCATGGTTCACATGGAGAGAGAACATTAATTGTACACTGTAAGTGATGTGCCCTTTTTTTTCTTAAAGCAGAACTAAACTTGCACTTCTTACTTGCCTTTTTTGCAAGTAGGCATTTTATTACTAAAGAGTTGCTAAATTACTTGCTCTGTTTGCATAAAAATGTTACCTTTAAATGTTATCTTTACTTTCAAAAAAATAAATCTTCTTTTATTTGCCCCTTCACCCTTTTACATTTATTGCTACTCTCCCCCACCTCTTAGATTGTAAGCTCTATTGGACGACTCCTTCTGTTTCATTGTCTCTTTTTGCACCTTTGTCATATGCAAACCGTATTTAATTTACAGAGCTGCATATTAGTTGGTGCTCTATACATAAAGAATATAATAATGGTGCCTGTGCAGGGGAAGTTGCATATAATCTGTAGCGAGGATAGATTTGGTGATGGGGCAAATGCATTTTTTACCCTGTTTGTTACCTGTGACATTTTGGTCAATGTAGGGCACACAAGGAAGTGTTCCTTCAGTGTGAATTTACCCTTCAATCACAAGTCTGTGTCCTATCTTGTTCTGTGCATGCACAAAAGCAGACTCTTCATCATATGGACGTGTTCCACACAAGGAAATGTTCTGGCACTTAAGTGAGGGTAAGAGAAAAATTATGAAGGCGTGGGACCTAGTGCAAGCTGCAAGAAATGACGCCAACATTTTTTTCTTGTATAAGTATGAATAAGTATGAAGACATTATATCAACAAAAGTATGGGAATATGTTTTTTTTTTTATTTAGTACTAGAGTTGGGAGGTTTGCTTTACTTGGTGTGTGGCTACTACTTTAGTTTGTAAAGATTTAACATGCTCTAGTTCAGTGGTTGCCAACTTTTCCGACCTCAGCGACCACCAAATCCAAGGAATCTGGCCCACGCATGTGTGGGGAGCCGTGTGTCACTCAAAGGGGAAGAAACTTCGCCAGAGTGACATCATCATGCCAGAACCCGCCCACTCTCCCATCGCAAGCTCAGACCTGCTTGCTAAACATCCTGGTGGGACAGTAAAATAAAATAAAAATGCAATAAAACGTTGTGTCCACAGCCCTGCGCTTCTGCTCCCCCAGGATGGTTAGCAAGCAGGTCTGAGCCTACAATAGGAAAGTAGGCGGGTTGTGTCCATATAGGGGACAGGGACGTGAACCACCAGTTGGTGACCGCTGCTCTAGCTCACTTCTAGTGATTATGCTTAATAGACTTGTATACACCCTGCATATAGAAAGCTAGTTTTGGACCAGCACCTCTAAATGATAATAATTATTTTAGCTTGTGTCTTACATCCAGCTTATCCAATTTATTAATTAACCAATAGATGAAATAGCACAAAGTAAACAGGAAAGAACTTAACTTAACTAGATTACATGCTCTCGGTCAACAGTTCCCATGTAGCTGTCCAGTGGCACTGACAAATTGTAAGGCATTACTATCCTGTGGAAATGATCCGAGTGTCTCTATCTTGTCTGTTCTTCGTCTTTGACACAGATGTGAATAGTATTGTTGTCAGGAAAAGAAGCCAGCTATCGCTGTGAAATGATAGTGTGGGGAAGCTTTCGGGAATTGATCACCCCAGCAGCTCTCTGCAGTTTTTAAGAGAGAAAAAATTTATGTGCATGCTGTCCCTTTGAAACTCCAGACCTATAAAACAGCTGCCTTGTTTGTAACTATGCCAATTTCCCATTAAGCTTTATACTGCTAAGTGTTGGATAGCATGCAAATTGAACAAATAATTAATGCACAGATTGTACTTTTGTCACTAAGCCATGCAGAGCTGTTTAAGGTGCAACCATATTGTAGGTTAAACACAGACTAGGCTAATGCCTGATGAAGTGATCACAATTAGATTTATTTTAACGGTACTTAGATGACTGTGTTAACAAACAACCATTTGCGGATTACTATGCTTTTAATTTAAACCATCAGTGTCATTTTCTCAGGTTCACTTTAGCTTAGTCATTAACGTAAAAATTACAGGGTGGGACCCAAGTCCTATTCCTTTTATTGCATACTTTGCAAAGTTATTAGTAATGCAAGACCACATCTTGTAGCTTTGAAAAGGGTCACATGTAGATCAAAAGGAGGTCAGTTTCTGTTTAAATCCACTTGAAATTCAGAATATTCTCAGAAGTATCACAAACTCAAATGCAAAAAGCATTTCAGATATGTATAGGGGAAAACATAGTGCTCTCCCTCTACAAACACTAGTTTAGTCGTAAAGCTCCCAGCCATCACTTACCAGCTCCACTATAAATGATGGTTGTCTCATATTAGGTATCGGTTTCCTCTACTCACTGATATATGCTTCTCTCTGAACAAAATAGAAAGTTTTTCTGTGGCTTGCACATGCGGTATACTCTGGAGCTGTGTGGGGCTTATTAGCAAGCAAAAGTTGTGCATCAACTGGGCAGGGCTGCACAGCAAGGGTTTTTGTTTTAAGGTAAGTATCTACTTCTTTGGATTGCACTGGGGTTGAGGAAGGAAGGGTCTATGAGGGACTGCAATTAAAAGGTTGCTGTCCTTATATCATTGTGTATGGTTCAAACAATGCTGGTGTAGAATGTACATACATTTTTATCATTTTGCATTGACATTTTTAGATAAACTTCTGAGATGCACCTAAAAAAATATATAGTAAAATTAATCCTACACCTAAATGTGCATGTTTCTTTTCATAAAACTTTTAAATTAAATGCTAAACCTGGGAAAAAAAAGTCCCATAAACCTTCATGTCATGAAGTAGTTAACATGACAAAAGTAGAGTTTTAGATGATCTCAGCATTTCCTTGTTGATTTCATTGAACAACAAAAATAAGTGTCAATTTTGTGTCTTTGATCTTTTATGTGAAACAAAACCTCCCAGAGTTCTTCTTTATCTTAATTCATTCAGACTAGCTAGAAAGCTTTCTGTGTACCCTTTAATCAGACAGCAATTGATGTCCACAATGGCGGAGACTTTCCTTTGATTGTGTGTTTTTAACCACTTAACTGCATCTACAAAAATGTATTTTGTCATGAAGGCTAAAAGGTTTGTCTATGACTTAGAGTTTAGTGAAAAGGAGATGCAAATAATCAGAATATATAATCAATATACATACATATATATATTTAAAAAGTCTATTTTAAAAATATTACTGTATTAGAATAAATTGTCATAAGTAGAAGTCCTGTACAATATTAGAAGAGACTACTACTACATTTTCATGTCCGTTGTACTAGAGGGTTTTTCCATACAATTTTACTGTGTGACTCTACTATCTTTTTGCTTTCCTCTTTAGTGTTTGACTCCCTCAGTGCATTTTCTCACTCAGGGTTTCATAAACTGAATCCAATCTATACCATTGAAAAATGCCTAGACCCTTCTTGGATCCCAGATACAACATGCGCAGGCAGACAGAACACTCACATTATACGTTTAAAGCAAGTAGAAAATAATCACTCCCCTGCTGTCCATTCTTTTCAATTGCATCAGTAATATTTTGCTATTTTACCATTTAAAGTGAACACATGCAATGATCATGTATACTGAATATTTAACATATACTGAACAAACAGTAAGCATATTGTGGAGAAACGTAAATTTTCACAGGTCACTGTTCTTGGCTTTTTTGCTATTGCTTTCTTTTCTTCAAAGGCTGCCAGCCCTCTAAACAGGCACCTGACATTTATATTTAAAAAAAACTGAAACCCGACTGTGGAGTGTTTGTTGTGATCTATGACACTTTTTAGGCACGAATAGCTGCTTAGCTGCTTACCTATCGCCGATCCACCTTCCTTCCCCAACAAAAAAAGGACAACAATGTGTGTACAAGGCACAAGATTGTTTACAGCGACAATCATTTGACTCCTGTATTGGACTTAGTTACTGCTGTCTCAGTGCAGTGCATCATTTTATTGTGTGCTGGGTCGTAGTGTGTA
Source organism: Pyxicephalus adspersus (assembly GCF_032062135.1). Classification (NCBI taxonomy): domain Eukaryota; kingdom Metazoa; phylum Chordata; class Amphibia; order Anura; family Pyxicephalidae; genus Pyxicephalus; species Pyxicephalus adspersus. The sequence goes on from NC_092860.1 coordinate 28,563,948, forward strand.
CAGTCATGGTCTGGTGTGTCAGAAAATGGCCTAAATGACTGGCTGTTAATTAAACCATTCAAATGCAATAGTAATCAAACCTTCATAACAAGCAGCGGGAAAGTTTAGGGCATGTTAAACGTGGTGGTCACATAATGTGATAAGGCAGGTTGTCCAAATGCACTGTGCAGTGGGCTGCAAGAGATCTATGCCATCTCCAAAGCCTGCTAAAAACTTGGACAACTATAACGCCCTCCCTTTATGGAAAATTGGTGGGTTTAGAAAAAGTGAAAAGGATTTACATAAAACCTAAAAAATACCATATGTATACTTCTTTAATTTATATCTAATTTTGAGTGCGAAGGCTTTAGTAGTACTTCATGCTGTTTTGGTGGCCTTTGTTTACCAAATATGAGAAAAGTCACGTTTTAAGCTACGTACACATGTGCAATAATTGTCGATGGAAATGAACGATTAACGACTGATCATTCCATAATCATTAACAAAAAAAGTTCACAACGACGCCGATGAACAGTGTTGCTGGAAACGAAGGAGCGTTCTGGCGGATCCATTTGGGCCAGGATCGTTCGCTATCTATTGTGTGTACGGTCATGTAGTGACCGTGGATGGTTCTGCGGTACACTTTCTCCGGTACACATCTCTTCTTGCATCATTCAAACAATCGTATCTAGTGTGTGTACATTATTGGTGGATTATATTTGAATAATCGTAAACAACACTGGGGAACAATTTTGAACAAATTTTTTGTTGACTAATTTTTAGGCTTATTACACTAAAATAGATATGCTGATACTAAAAGTGCAGTTAGTTTTCTTCTATCACGTCAGGTTTTTTCTCTACCACTTATAATAATGCGAATATTGTAGCGTGGATTTGTATAGGCTATTCATTTACACGCAAGACAGTGTGGTCAGAGGTTGTGCGCTGCTCTACGTAGTGAATAAGCAAAATGTATTTTTCTACTTACACAGGTATTTTCTTTCTTTCAGATTATGTCTGGCTCTGCTGGTTCTTGTCCTAAGGGCCTAAACAACCCCGATTCAAATTGTTATATCTGTGGCAGTTTCACCATTCCCAGTCAACGGGCGAGCATCAGCACATTTATAGAGCAAGCCTATTTGGCATATTTCAAAGTTAAACATGGTGATCAAGATAAGTCTTGGGCCCCTCATAAGATGTGCAAACAGTGTGTCAAGGGTTTACGGATGTGGACAAAGAGAACAAGTGTTAAGATGCCATTTGGTATACCTGTGGTTCGGCGAGAGCCAGGAAATCATTTTAGTGACTGTTAATTTTGTCTAGTGAAAACTTCAGGATATAACAAGAAAATTTAAATGTAAAATGTATGCCCCGTGGCTCATTCGGAAGAAATCCCAGTGCTGATTTTCGTTACACTACCTTCTCTTGAACATGATTATGGTGATGACCTAGGTGACAACAATGATGAAGAGTTTGAAATTGAAGAGGACTCCGTTCATAAGGGATCAGCATGAGTTGAGTGGTTTGGTATGCGATTTGGGACTATCGAAAAAGGCTTCAGAACTCCTAGCATCAAGACTGTGTGAGAAAACCTACTTAAAAAGGAACAAAGGTAACTTACTTTCGAACCAGAGAAATTGCATTTCTGCAGTACTCTAGAACTGACAGTGATTTTGTGTATTGCCATAACATACCTGGTTTAATGGGAGGAATTGGGAATTCCAATCTATAACTCAACTGAATGACGACTATTCATCGATGGCTCAAAGCAGAGCTTAAACTGTGTCCTCCTTCACAATGGCAATATATTTGGTTCAGTCCCAATTGGCCATTCGGTTTCTCTTTGTGAAGAATATGCAGACATAAAGAGAGTCATCGAGTTGTTGCAATATCACCAACACAATTGGGTCATCTCTGTTCACCTTAAAATGGTATGCTTCCTTCTTGGTCAGCAACGCAGATACACCAAGTATCCCTGTTATCTGTGCATGTGGGACAGCAGAGCTCGTGAGAGGCATTGGGTGGAAAGGAATTGGCCTCCAAGATCTGCCCTAAAACCAGGTGATCCAAACATTCTACATGAGCCACTTGTTGACAGAAAGAATATTATATTCCTGCTCCTGCACATGAAACTGGGTCTGATGAAGCAGTTTGTTAAAGCTTTGCCAACTGAGGGAGACTGTTTCAAGTACCCAATTTTGGCATTTTCTAGCTTGTCATTTGAAACAATAAAGACCAGTGTGTTTGATGGTCCACAGGTTCGGCAGCTCATCAAAGATAAACATTTCAATGGGACAATGTCAGAAGTCAAAAAGAATGCTTGGTTATCATTCAAAGCCATTGTCAAGGACTTTCTTGGAAACACACAAGCAAATAATTACACAGAAATTGTCCAGAAACTCTTGGAGAGCTACTAAATGCTTGGTTGCAATATGTGAGCATCAAGGGGCATTTTCTGCATAGTCATCTTTCTAACTTCCTGGAAAACCTTGGTGCAGTCAGTGATGAGCAAGGTGAATGATTCCACCAAGATTTGAAGGTCATGGAAGGGACGGTATCAGGGTAGATGGGATGTACATATGATGGCTGACTATTGTTGAAGCATCCGGCGTGATTGTCCTAACGCTGAACACTCCAGAAAAAGCTATAAGCGTAAATTTTTACGTTACCGCCTACCTGAATAATTTTCAAATGTTTTACTGGAAAAAAAAATGTCCTGGAAGAACTATTAATCCTTTGTATGAACAAAAGAAATTTAAATAAACAGTACATTCAATTTATTTCAAAATTTTTTCATTTTATGTAAAATTTGTACAATTTTTGAAATAATGGAGGGTACCCTGTATCGTAAAAACTGGATGTGATAGCAAAAAACTAGGGTCATTTCTGGATTCACCATCCAAAAATTAGTAAGTAACAAGTGTAAGATCAAACTCAACAAAAAATGAATTCCCAAGTGCAATCATTATTCTGCCGTTAGTCGTTCGTTTTCTATTGACAATTTTTGCATGTGTGTACCTAGGCCCCATACTGGCTGTATATTCAACTGCTTGATCTGCCACATTATTATACCCATTATACACAAATGCAGTTTTTAGCTTGCTGGTTTATCAATATTGTTTTTATTATCACCACTATCCTAGTAATGAGCTAGCTTTCAGCGAAGTGGGTGCCGAAATAATTGAAGAGTGATCAGAAGAAAGTCGTTTTGGCCCATTTTGAAGCTGCACAGGACTTTTTGGCTAGTTTAGTGACTGAGGATGAAATCTGGCTCCACACCTATGATCCTGAAACCAAGAAACAGTCAAAGGAATGGCTCCACAGCATGTCCTCGCGGCCGAAGAAGTTCTGAAGCCAGAAATCGTCCAAAAAGTCATGGCGTCCATTTTCTGGGACACAGATGGTATTCTGTTGGTGGACTACCTACCTCAGGGTATCACCCGACAGTATTATGCTGACCAGCTGAAGGAAGCAATTAAAATGAAACGCTGTGGAAAGTTGACCTAAGGGATCCTTTTTGCAGGACAATGCACCTGTGCACACTTCCAACCTTGTGTCTGCCAAATTGAACACCCTGGGTTTCAAATTGGTCCACCATCCCCCCTACTCACCTGACCTGGCTTCTTCGGACTATTATCTGTTCCCGAATTTGAAGAAACACCTGAAGGGGCAACGTTTTCAGGACATTTCTGACGTCAAAGATGCTGCTGAGAGCTGGTTTGCGGACCAACCAAAAGACTTTTATTTGAACTATGCTGTACCAAGTGCATCAGTCTCAGGGGGTAATATGTTGAATAAATGTGTTATTTCATAACTCTGGCTCTCTTCTTTCTGGCCAAAGCCAGGAACTTCTTAGCACCCCCTCGTATTTATATGGAGCAAGTGCTGTACAGCAGAGGTGTATTGCGTATACATTATTACATTTCCTGCAGGTTCTGTATTGATCAGGTTATAGCTTCATTAAACTGTACTGTTGTACACAGCACCTAGCAATGTCCTGAACTAAGGTCAGTTTCACTACTGACTTTTTTGATAATGGGCGGCAAAGGGTATTAGAATTTGAGGTAAAAGTAAAGTTACTTTTAAAATATAATTTCCAAAATACAGCACTATATTCCCTACCCTCCTTTTATAATTTTTTTGTTGTGAGGTGTTTTGCAGAGGCAAAAATATGAAATGCAAAGTGAACTTTCAAAAAATGGCCTTTTTGTTCTCTTGCATATCATAGAAGTGTTGTGAAGGCTTGTGGTGGGCCTTTTCTCTTTATTCTCTTTATTCTTGCTTATATTCATATCTTCAGCTGTGTGCTTGTCAGTGGCCTGCTGGTAATATATTAGGAATGCTTAAAACCTGTCTGTGCACAATGTTTGAGATCAATATAATGCACATTATTTGATTAGGAATAAAAATGAAGATGTAGCAGGCTGTAGAAGCTTGTCTGAGATACTTATCCGTTGAAATATTTAGAGGCACTTAAAGCTTCTCAGCAAATATATTTATCTAGCCCCACAGGAGAGCAATGAAACTGGGTGTAGAGAGCTTGTTTTTTTAAGCAAACTCTTTGCCCAAAGGCTTCTTTTCATTCTAGATCATTTTTTGTTTTTTCAGTAACATTAATGGTACATTAACTGCAGAACCTGCATCAGAAGCCCATGTTACTATAATTGGCTGACAAGATTGCTCTAAGTGAGTTTGTATATACATGTCTATTATCTAGAATAGGAATATTTAGACCTTTTTATTTAGATAAATTCTACAGTGCTTGTTATCCCTTTTGTTTATTTTTAATGTGACCTTTTATCCTTTGATATCCTTTATAAATAATTGTTTTAAGTATTTTATAATGTGTGTATTATAATATTTAATTGAACGCTCACAATTACATTTAATATTGAATGACATTTAATATTGAGAAGTGTGAAGTTACTTGGGGGCTAACAAGAAGCATGCTTTACACTGTCATGGGGGGAATTATTTGGGGGAGTCAAAAATAGACCCCCAATGGATCTGGGGGTTCTGGTGGTTCATATACTTAGTAACAGTAACTAAAGCCTAGCCAAGTACTTGTAATAAAAGAAGAATAGACTGCAGATGGTCAGACCTCATCTGGAATATGCAGTCCAGTTTTGGGCACCAGTTCAAAAAAAGAACATTCTAGAATTGGAGAGAGTGCAGAGAAGTGCAACTAAACGCATAAATGGAATAGAGGAACTCTGCTATGAGGAGAGATTAGCTATAGTATAAGGGGGGACATGATCACTCTGTGTAAATATATATATATACAATGGTTCATATAGAGAACTCTCTTCCCAATTATTTACCTCAAGATCATTACAAAGAACAGGACGGCACTCTGCTTATGGAGGAAAAGAGGTTTAAGCTCCAGATAAGAAAGGAATGTGAAATAGGCTCCCTCAAGAAGTAGTTTCAGAAAATACTATAGATTGCTTAAGGAAAAAGCTGGATGCTTTTCTAGAAGCACAGAATTTAACTGGGTTTTAAGGCTTTTAGGGAAAGATTACAGACTGTTGATCCGATTGCCTCATGGAATAAGGAAGGATTTTTTCCCCCTGTTGGAGCAAATTGTACCGGGGTTTTTTTTGCCTTCCTTTGGCCCAACTATGTCCATAGGGTTTTATATCTGAGATATGTTAATTTACCTAGTGGTTGAACTTGATGTCTTTTTTCAACCTGACTTACTATGTAACATAACCTGAACTTCTGGGGGGATTTTTTTCTTTTAATGGGTATGGTATTTATATTCTGACAGGGTCATAAATGTAGATAACTGCCCTTTTGATACCAAACTCTAGGCCCTTCTGCATCCAATGATTGTTTGGGATGCATGACAAAAAAGCGGCAGCCTTCTACTGACCTGATCACTGGTGCTAATTTGATTTATGTATCAGTGAAGCACATATATTTTTCAGTGTACGTTACTTAACAAAATACTTAAATAAAAAAAAGCAATAAACGAATAGCAGTTTTAATAGCTTTGTAGAAACGATATAGAAATAATACAAAAAGTTCATCCAAAGTATCTTCAGTCTTGTTGGTCATGTACCTGGCTTCCACTTTTGAAAACTCTGTGCCCCTTTTAGCAACACATTCAAAGTGCCAGCTCCAATATTTCTTCTCTGACAGGGTAATTTGAAATTTGGGAAACAAACAATTGTAAGTGTAAAAAATTAAAGAGTACAATGAACAAACACCAGATGAAAATGTGCTAAAGGGATTCTGTCTTTAAACCCAGCAATGCAGTTTGCGGGAATTGATTGGGTAGAGGGCACTTCCATGATTTATTGTTAACACATCATTCTTGAATTTCATGGAGGGATAGAGAGTGCATCTCTTGTAATCATTTAGTCAAGTGTGTACAATCTCATATTCCTCTATTGTATTATATTGATAATAAAGGTTACAGCAGGAAACTGAGCCTTTTACAAACGTATCCTCATAATCATCACCTATTAGGGGCAAATAATAAAAATATACATTGTTTTGAAAATTATATAATTAAAACTGAATGCATATGCACAAACACTACAAATTTGTTGTTTTTTTCATCTCTGTCTCTACGTGGGAAAATAAACCAAGATGTGTGCTAGCTAGATTTTTTTCTTCTGGAGCCAAGAAATATACAAAATCATTGGGATGATTTATGGTGGCAATCTGCATTTTTAGGCACAGCCTAATGGTGGAAGGTGGAATTTCAAAAAGCAGCTTTTGTACATTTTTCTTAAGGTCTTCTCGCAGCTATTTAGTGCATATACGTGCCTGAGTTCATACAAATGTAATCAGTTGTTTAGTTGTGCTATTGTATAGGTTAGCGTTAGGTAAGTGTTAAAAATTAACTTTCAGGATTTGAGGGACCCCCTGCTATAATTACTATATCCACAGCTCACAGTAAATTAATGTGGTGGTTAGTAGGAAGAATGCCTCCTACAGTGCTGACCGTTGGGACGAAAGCAACCCTTACAGAAAGCTAAAAAGGTAATTGGTACTTGTTAAACTGACCTGAGAAGCACAAACTGCTCATTGCTCAAGGAACCCCTAGCAAACCCTGGATGAACCCTAGTTTTTTTATATTTTAGATAATAATTTTAGAAAATTTCGGTATTCAAATAAACCTAATTGCAAAATTTAAAATAATTTTGACTGCTGACATCTCATACTGTATAATATGGTGCGTTTTTAACAGGTTGGATAATGGTTACCACCATAACCATTGGCTGGAAACCTGGAGTACAACCTTTACCTCTTTTAAAAATTTTTTTTTTTTTTTTTTTTAGTCCCACCACATATGTCTTGGAAGATGATGAGCCACGCTTCCTGGAAGAAGTGGATTACAGTGCAGAAAGCAATGACGAGGGGGACCCTGATCTACAAGACACTGCTGTGGACTGTGAAACTCCTGCAGTTGATGATGAAAGCATTTCAGAACCTGAAGCTACACGAACTTACTCAGAAACAGCACATAACCAAAAAATATGTTAACATCACATGGGATTGGAAACAAATGTTTTAGCAGGGGGGATCAACCATGGTTAGGTGTAGTTTAAGCCAATGAAATAAATAAAGGTGTTGCTGGCTTGAATAAACATTCTGTTCTGTTTCCTTTGGATTGTGCTGTTTCCACTCTGGGCATATAAAAGTAGCTTCATTTGTTTTCCTGTCTATATTGCATGGCTTTTATGGTGGACTTGCTGCAAATAAATTCTTCAACTTTGATGGTGTACAGGTGGCTGACATCTTTGAAAAGCCGTTCTGTATTGTCTATTGCACAATATTGTATCATATTTCTTGCTATATAACCATACCGTATGTCTGTGTAATTTATTCATATTTGCACTGTTCAGGTTGTAAAACTTGAAAACTTTGGTTAAAGTCTCAGTATACACATTATTGTATTAACTCCAGTTCATTAACTACACTGCTTTTTATCTGGACCGTTTTGTGATTGTAATCTGTTCTTATTAGGACAACAACATGTCAGATTTTTGTTTTTCCCCTCATTGTTTTTATTCTTTTTTTTTTTTCTTTTTTACTTGAAGTTTGATAAATCTTAAAAACCTAAAATGTTCAAATTTGGGCCACTCTTTTCACACAAGTAAATGTAAGACCTCACAATCAGCTTGCTTACTGTGTTGTAAATTTGATTTTGTATAGAAAACTTTTTTATGTTCTATTGATGATAAATTATTTTAAAATTTTATTACCTAATAAATCCCAGTTTCAAATGAGTTGTTGCAATATGGGCAGTTCAAAAATCTAAATGCTTGTGTAACTGTAAAGACTGTTCACTTAGCAAAGTAAATTATTTTTGTGGGGATATTTCACTTTGCTTAGCTAACTTTTTGCCATCCAATCATGTACAAGCAAAAATCATGTTTTTTACACTTTCGTGCCCATGATAGGTTAGTAAAAGTGGCAAAAAATCCCTTTTGCAAATATTACCCAAAAGTGAATTATCCCTTGCAGAGTGAGTGTACTGAAGGAGTTGAAGTCGAAGTGCTTCGTAAACAGCCTAAACTCCCAATACAACCCTATAGTGAACAATATGAAACTGCACATGTAGGTGTATATTTTATTGGCACCAATTAAGGTTTTCTTCACCTACATTTTTGCTTTTTAGTCACTATGGTTGTACAAGAAGTAAACTTTTGCTTTCAATTTTTGCAAAAGTATGTGGAAACAATCTCCATGCCCCCCTTTATTAATTAAAAAATATTGAAAAGGTATAGAAATTAAACTTTATAAACAATTAATAAGATCATTCATTTTCAGCATTCAGCAGACTTAAGTGTGGATGTTCACCAATGCAGTAGTTCTGAGATTAGGAAAACTTGGCTAGCTTGGCAAGTTTTTCCTACTCATCCCAGTGTAAGGAACTGTGTTACAGTATAAACTTTTATGAGACTGATTTCTAAACAGAAGCCCTAATAATGAATTACAACCCACCTATACAACTGGAGAATTCATCTTCTCATCTTCACAATGCCAGTTTGTGATTTTGAATTTCCACTGCAAATAAGTTTCTGAAATTCAGTATTTGTACCTATTTGACCCCTGACAATTCTTGTCTTTGTATTATGGGGTGGAGGTGGGGCTGTGTTAATGTTGCTGAAAGATGGGGTTCATGAGTAGTATGGGCATGCTTACGCTAATGAACAAATATAATTTAACTCACAGTACATGACAAAATTTACTTAAATTAAAATAAGGCTTAGTTTTTAACTATTTTATGCATTGTTTCTTTCATGGGAGATAAGGGGATTATGGAATTGGTAAAATCCATTATTATTAATTATAAAGAAAACAATAGTGTATTATGCACCTTTTGTAGTAGTGTTCTACATAACTTTTTAGGTGAAACATTAGACCATGGCTGAAATTTCTTGGGGTGGAATGTCAAAAAAAAAGAATCCCCTAAATATTCAAAAGCTTTTCTGTCTTCTATCTAGATTTCATATAGCAACAGGTTGTATATAAGTATACTTCATACATATGCTGAGTAGTGGTCTGTTATATATTAATATTGATTCACAAAATGAGCTGAATGCTATTGCACTTCAAGAGTAAGTACACCCAATGCTGTTTAACTTTGGTATGTATGGACGCAAGCTGATTCAGTATTCCCCTCCAATGATTCAATGGTGTGGGTCTATATTACATAAGATGACTTAATGCTGAGCAGTGATATCACTCATATATTTATTTGGGGAACTGATACTATTGCCATAAATAAGATTAGTTATGTAAAGGCTGCTGTATGCTGGAGAAGCTTAGAACCTATGGCAATCTCCTGCAGTATTATAAACGTAATAGCCTTCTCCTTTATTAATCTATAGTGTATTGGTAATATTGCTTGGAGAAATGTAAAATATATTACTGTATTACAAACAATTGATAAAATTCTGCTAAGTAATGGCACATAATTATTAACATAGTTATGTTGGTGTTGGAGGAGTAAAATAATGAAGCTTGTTCCATCAGCACCATCAACTAATCCTAACATATTCCAGATTACAGCAGAGTGGCATTGTGCCCATGTGTTTATTATAAGTATTTATTTTGTGTGCTGTTATCAAGGATTTGTAGGTTTTCTACAACCTATCAACTGCTTTCCTTAAGTGCACCTTATATACTCTAAAATGATTTGTATTAACATGAGATTTGTCTGTTATTTATCACTGATGTCGAAATGGAAACTGGAATTAAAGGGCATATTGGTACTGTTTTGTTTTTTGGTCCTTGGATTTATTCTGACAAACAGATAACGATATTGTACTGTGTAATATTGTGGTCAAGGTTTTGTTATAGTACATGGCATTAAAATGTAAAAAAGTGTCAAAATTTTTTCTCCACGGAACAATAGAGGAAGACAATGAAGTAGTGATTTGTGTTGCTAGTATTAGGCTTTGCTGTGTTTTGGCACAGGGAATGGGGCACTTATGATAAAGAAAGACCTGATAGTTTTTGTAAGGAGGGCATAACATATAATGTTATTAGACTGACTAATAGTTCTAGCTGTATATCTTCACTATAAAACAGAACATTAGGTATGTTGTATTGACACACGTTTTCATCTCTGGTGTATCAAATAATTTAAACATACCCCAGAATCAGTAATAACAAACCAGTCAGTTTGGTATGTTTACTGCATGGTCAAGGTAGGTATATATAACCCTGGCTTATTTGCCTATAAAATGCTTATTTTTTTTTAACCCTTTGTTTACTTTTTTTAATCTTATTTTTCTAATCCTTAATATTTATGACTTTTCTGTTCGTATTTATTTTTAAGTGTCACATCAAAAAAAGCTGACTGTACTTTGTGTAGCTTAGTCTATGTACACAAGTCAGATTATTTTCGCCCGATAATCGCCTCAGAGCTAGTATCGGAAGAGAATCTGACGTGTGTACAGCTCTTGTCCGACAACATTCATGGATCTGTCCTAGCAGATTCATGAACATGAACGATTGTAATACAGATAAAGGGGAAAGAGCGCAGCAGGGTGCCGCTCTGTCGTTCTCCAGCCATCCCTCTCTATAGAGCAGAACGGTGCTGTATGTACAGCACTAGTTCAGTTTTTTGTCCTTTGGGAAGTCTTTTGGGAAGGATTGTGAAAGACAAAATGTAAAAGAAAGTTTTGCAAGACAAGATCCTTTCTTTTAAAAATAGGTGATACCAAGCAGTTTATCACAGCTCTTGACTTTAAGTCTAAAGCTACGTACACACGTCAAATTTTTCTCGCCCAATAATCAGCATCGGCCAGATATCAGGCGAGAATCTGGCGTGTGTACAGCCCAGGTCATTCATCGTCCGTGGATCCGTCCTGGCGGATCCATGAACGATGAGCGATCCTAATGCAAGGGAAGAGGGAGTGCGCGCAGCAGGGTGCCGCTCCGTCGCTCTCCCCCTCCCCTCTCCATAGAGCAGAACGGTGCTGTATGTACAGCAATCGTTCATGCATCTTGCGGTTCTTATCGTTGGAAAGGATTGTGAAAGATCCTTTCCAACGACAAGAATTGCACGTGTGTATGCGGTTTAAGGAAGCGAATATTCTGTTACCAGTTGGTTGCATGACGGATTCTTATTTTTTAAGTGTCTTCTAGATGGTGGTATCCATGGTATGTGCAATATGTGCCATGCCCTGTTTAGACATTTGGCCAAAACATCAAAGTCATGAAACCATCAGACCATTTTTGTTTCATCATGCTAAGCTCTCTGAAGTCACAGGATTTTCAATTAGTACCATAGCATTTTCTGACCATACCCCAGTAGTTTTACACATACCTTGGCACATGACTGGCACTTGAAGTTTAACAAGATTCTTCTGCATGATGTTTCCTTAACCGCTCACCTCTCCACTCAATTATCTCACTTTGCTCACGCCAATGTAACTCTAGGTAGTGACGCCCTCATTATTTGGGAAGCTTGCATAGCTCTTACTAGGGCTTGACTTTATTAGATCCAGACTTTTCAGGATGACAGGAGATCCCTGATCTAATATCCCAAATCAAAACACCATAACCCTTAAGTTAGTTTTAAAATAGATTCAAATTTTTACCTTACACCGGGCTTCTGGCATTCTCGCAGCATTTTGGGAAAACAGAGTGCGAAAAAAAAAGGGAATCCCCCACAGTGCCTTTAGCACTCTCTTGTGAAATTGGGATTTCCCAGGATCCCTTGGGAAAGCCAAATTATGTCAGCAGCAGAAACCAAAAGGTACAAAGTAAGATTATTTTATTCTGTTTGTCTTTAATGCTTTCAATTAGTGTTTTTTATAGTGGAAGGCAGCTTAAAATCCATTTACATTTTGATACAAAGTCCTCTTTAAGTTTGTTTTTTAAATAAATATATATATATATATATATATATATATATATATATATATATATATATATATATATATATCTTTGGACTGAAATCACCAATTAATACAAAGTGTATAACGTTTTTGCTGATGGTAACAGTGTGAATAAAAATGTGACATTAGAAATGTTAATAGTTTATCCTAACCTATACATTATTTGTTGTGTTGCATATTGGATAGGCATTTTTCAAAAGCTTAGACCAGGGGTCTGCAACCTGCGGCTCCGGAGCCGCATGCGGCTCTTCAACCTCCTTGTTGTGGCTCCCTTCGGCTGCCGCGGGGAGATCTCTCATGGGGGATCCCCTTCCTCCCAAGACACCGCGGAGGAGGGGATTCCCTATCCGGTGTTCTAATGAAAAAAATCTACCAGTGAAATAAATCTACCACGGGGCGTGTACAAATGGGTGTGTACAATGACATCCCCCTCCTTTGAACCCCAATTTCTCTGGAATGGGGAGATGTACAAAACCAAAAATGTAGGTGCAAGTGGGGGACACCTGTGACTAACACCCCCTAAAATTTAATTGTTAGGCTATCATCAGAACATAAAGAACTCTGCCCATCAAAAAAATCTTACACATTACCGTTACACATTGCTGGAGGCACCTGAACCCCAATTTCTCTGGAACAGGAAGGGGGTACAGGTGAACAAAATTAGAGGTGCAAGTGGGGGCCACCTGTGGCTAACACCTCTTAAAAACTCCACCCATCAAAAAACCCCCACCCCGTTACACATTGTGTTGGAGGCTTCTAGCACCTAACCCCCAATTTATCTGGAAACGGGGGTACAGGTGAAAAAAATTTGAGGTGCAAGTACGGGACACCTGTGGCTAACACCTCCTAAAAATTCATAAAAACTCTGCCTATTAAAAAAATCTACCCTGTTACACATTGCTGGAAGCATCTAGCATCTGCACCCCAATTTCTCTGGAACAGGGGGGAGGCGGTACAGGTGACCAAAATAGAGGTGCAAGTGGGGGACACTTATGGCTAACACCACCTACAATTGAATCGATAAGGCATCGTCAGAAAATAAAGAACTCTGCCCATCAAAATAATCTACCCTGTTACACATTGCTGGAGGCTTCTAGCACCTGAACCCCAATTACTCAAGATTGGGGGGTACAGGTGAACAAAATTAAAGCTGCAAATGAGGGACACCTGTTGCTAACACCCCTTAAAATTTCATCGCTAAGGCATCGTCAGAACATAAAGAATTCTGCCCATCAAAAAAATCTACCCTGTTACGTTAGAAGCATCCAGCTTGTAATGTAACAGGATGATACGTTAGAAGCTGGAGGCTTCTAGGGGCATAGTTCAGTGTTTAATTTATTTCAAAGTAGGCCTACACATGCACACTTGTAACAGGTAAAATTAAAAAAATATTAAAACTTTAAAAGTTTATAAACTGTGTTATGTTTTGCGGCTCCAGACTATTTTTCTTTAGTGGAAGAGGAGGCAAAATGGCTCTTTTCATAGTAAAGGTTGCTGACCCCTGGCTTAGACTATTTAAACTTCAGCTGTGAGATTCAGACAACAGTCTACATTAGGGTGAATGAGAGTTGGAGTCCAGACCAACATTTCCTCTGTTGCTCAATGTTTTCCTGTTTCCACTAATGAATCCAGACCACAGACTTTTGTTTTATAGAGGTTAGGGAAATCTAGACTTTTGATCACCGTTGTTCTGCGTGTTGCTCGTTGGAGATTTGTGGGAAAGACCAGAGACTTGTGTTGAATGCCCTCTAAATGTATGGCTTGTTTACAAATCAAAAGCTTGGCCTGTAATTGAAATTTCATTTGTTATTCTGGATGACATTTATGCTACAATCTCTGGCCCTTCAAAGATAATTTGAGCGATCAAAAGAACTGCAGTGCACAAAATGTAATTAAGGCAAAATATGTCTATGCTATTTTCTGTAAACTAATTGTCTCAGACTACGTTTCATGCAGGGTGCGCTTCAGACAACAACTTCCTCTATTGTATAGGCTGTATTTTTAAACAATGCTGCTTTTCCTTAATCAAATCCATGACACTTTTTCAAGAAGAAAAAAAAGAAGTCTAGCTATTTCCTACAGTTTTATCCTCTTCACAATTCATAAGTGCATTGTGATTAATGCAGATGTTTTCTCTCCTTTATTAACCTGTCTGTGATTCAGGGAGTCCATTTCACTTCAGAAGTTAATGTAATCTATATCTTGGCACTGGGGAGTTCTCTGGGCTGAACACTACTCTTGTCTTGAAACTTCATTCTATAAGTGCTGCACTTAATGGCTTTTACATACAACCCCTTTTTCATGTTCTGTAAACATCCTCCATGGAAATAATCTTGTTTCTTCCGTCATTGGCACACTTGTACGAGAGACTTATGGGCGAACCCAGCAGTCAAGAGGTGTTAGTTAAATATGTCTTAAATCCATTTGTATTAATATCCCTTAGAAGCTTAACACAACATGGCTTTGATACTTATATCAGAAGCGGAGACCTGTAGCGAAGCAATTAAAAGGTTCATCATTCTCTCTAATCACATGTGTCAAAGGCAATTTTACCAAGGTTTTTTGGGTTGCTGAAACTTAAAACATATGTTGCTCACATTAATTTGCTAAAAGCTCTTAATAAATATCTAGGTACTGTTTCAGGTCCAATTTGCTTATGAGCCCCAGGGTAGTCACCCTTGATAAAAAGTTTCATCAACTCCGGTACATACATTTTCAGGACAGCCCCCCTTGATGGAAAATCTCCTCAGTATCTGTGTAAAAACTTTGGACCTTTTGTCCATAACATTTACATTTATTCTATAGTTTGCATTAGTTACCATAGGCTTTTTATAACACAAGCACATTTTTGGTCTTCTATCATGGTTAGCATGTGTAATGCCTAATTATTAGATACAGTGCTCTACTACCAAACAATTTCCCTGCATTTTTATGTCCTTTTGAATCCCTTTGTGTTGTTCGCTACTGAAGTGGTTTTGTTGAGACAGTGCTGACTTATGGGAGAAGTCAGCACTGTATCACCCGCTCTTCCTGTTTGCAAGGAGAAGCTGCAAGAAGAGTGAAGATTCACACCAGGTATTATAGGACCGCTTTTCCAAGTAAGTGGAGGTTACACTACAGCTTCTTTTTCACATACCTAACGTAGGGATGATATGGCTTTAGATTCACGTATAATGTAGAGAAGTTCCAAGGTGTTCTATATGTATAAAGGAATTGTGGTGCCACCTCCCATATAAAAACCTATATAAGAGTATATATATCCAGAATATTCAGAACCAAAAACCGGTTCAGAAGAGGAAGGAGAGAAATACAGAGTGCATTAAAAGTCCTTCTCTCCTTCCTCATCTGACCCTGTTCTTGGTTCTGGATATACCCCTATGTTGGTTTTAGATTTATTGAATCAAATTCATATTATTAATGCGAAAACAACAAATTAAATAAATTATGTAGATTTTTGAGTTCAACTCAATTTCAATAACTTTGTATCTTGAAAGCCCTTTTTGTTAGAAGTAGAGGTTCTGCTAATAATACCTTAACAGTGGATTAAAAAAAATATATCCGCTTTTGTCAGGGTAACTCCAATTATACAAACAGTATTATGTGCTCAATGTATTTTAGAATGTCCCACCAGGTAAGGGGTAGCACGAGGTCCTGGCAGACAGCATCTACAGCTCATCCCGACTCTTTTCCCACCCAACATGGTGTGCTAAATGGTCCCAATTCACAGTAGGATCGTTGACAATTTGGGTTTTTTAAACATTTTACCAGTGTAATCCTCAATATACATATTAAAGTAGGTAATTCAGCTATTTGATCACCTTTAAAAGAATCCTGTGGAAAAATATGTAAGCTGCCATGATAGACCTTCTTTTTATTATTTTCATTAGAATAAATTATTAAAGTGTATTCTTATATTTATTTGTATTATTATTCAAGTTTATCTCCTTAAATTGTAGCCGTTGCCTAAACAAAATTCTAAATGCACATTAAACAAAAAAAGTCAGCAATCCATAGACATTCTTATGCATCAGCTCATATAGATTTATACAGCTGTAGCAACTGCAGAGGTTTAGTATATTCTGCTTTTGCAACGATCTTTGAACATTACAAATTGTTATGACTTTTAGTACTTTATGAATCCACTATCATTAGCACATTCCATCAGTGTCAGGTTCTTCCTAACATAAAACAGCGTCCGTACTACCTACAGGGCGTATGGTGATAAAACATTGAGACCAGAAAACCAGGACTATCAACAAGGAGTAAGGCATTCCTGGGAAAGAAACCAAGCTGAATTTCAGTAACTGACTGACACTTAAAACTTATTATTATAACAAATCAAATCTTTTCTGAATAACTAAGTATCAGTTTACATGCCTATCATCCATTTAATATATGTGAAGACTGTATGTATACTTTTGCACATGTTGGTAAAGTTTTGTAGTTGCAAAGTTTATCTATATTGTACTGTGTAAAATAAATTTATAGCTGGAAAGAACACACACACACCATCTGTGTTTAGCAAAAGATTTCTTCTGCAAGTCATGCAAGCCTCCGTCCTGCACACAGCGATCAGGGAAGCCCCGTTCGTATCTAGGAGGGGCCCATATATCAGATGTCCTTAACCAGAGAATACCTGTGTGTGTGTATGTATAAATATGTATACAATATCCTAGCTCTGATGCTCCAGTGCCAGGAAAATAACTCTTCCTTATCAAAATACAAATAATTACAAATAATTTTTATTTTATGGCTACAGTACTAAACTTTAACATACTATGTGATGATTTTGCAGTACACATATGCCTTTTTACAGTTTATTGCACTCAAATATGCTTTACATTTGTATTACCCAGACAAGTCTGTTTACTAGATACATATGAAACATTATTTTTTTCATTTAGTTCTTTACTTGTAAGACTGTTGTGGAGTAAAACAGAATATGTTTTCCTTTACAGATCTGGTACCTTGTTGTGTAGTGTTGTAATCAATGTGGTTAAAATTAAAGCAGAACTAAACCTTGTTTTGGATCCCACACCATCCTGGAATCCGCCTTTCCCTCACCTTTCTCTGTCTTCTTTCTTCTTCTGGCAATGGCAGTAAAAACAGAAGGGGAGTGCATTCACCCTTTTTAAAAACAAAAGGTTCAAAAATTAATTAAAAGTAAAAATGTTGGTAATAGGTCAGCTCTAAATTCTTTAGTGATGTCTTACAAACCACCTTTACAGAAAAGAATAAACAAGGTGCGTGGTGGTAAAGACAGAAGCAGGGGGTTAAAAAATAAATAAAATGATTTTTTACCCAACATAAGGGTAGTATACCCTGAGACAGTTGTTGTTCTTACCCTTTTTCTGACCACTAAGATTCCTCCTCTGGATCCTTAGAAGGTTGTACTGCTGGACAGCCAAAAGAAAGTGCTCATGTCAAGTGTACACAGAACAAGGGATTCAGATTTATTATGCTAACTTCTTTGAAAACATATTTTATTGTGGTTGATAAAAGAAAAATAATTACTTTGATTCAAGGAAACAGAAAAGAATGGCAGTATAAAAAGGTTAAACAAACAACATGACATCTCGTAAAGAGTCCACAAGCAGTAAGAACAACATGGCAGAGCTCATATTGCTTATAGAAGATTATCTGCATGGTCAGGAGTCAACACCTGTATGATAGTAGACAGAAAAGTAAAATGTTTAATGTTAAATACAGGACACAGTGAGGACCTATACATTGAGGTGAAGGTTGGTTAGTTTTTTATTTGCAACCCACTCCAAGATCTGAAGGTTTGGGTAGCTCTGAGGACTGAAAAAAATGTCTGCTTTTAAATGCTATGGTATTTGTAATAATGTTGTTTAGACCAGTGATTTTCAACCACTGTGCCGCGGCACACTAGTGTGCCATGAGGGATCTTTAGGTGTACTGTGGGAAATTATCCAATTACCATTGTCGAGTGTCTGTGCTGTAGTGACTGGCAGAGTAATGTAATACTCTTCCATGTCAGTGGGTGGCAGTAGGTAACAGTTTTCTTGTTCATTCTTAGAGACAAAAGAATTAGCTACAGAGTGTCATTTTGTAACATTTTTGATTTGTGGTGTGCCGCAGGATTTTTTCAATGTAAAAAAATGTGCCGTGGCTCAAAAAAGTTGAAAAACACTGGTTTAGACTAATCATTTTCCTCAGCAAAAATGTCCTCCTCAGACTTCTATCACACAAGATCATGTCAGACCAGTGACAAGCACAAAGTGATTCAGCGTTTCCCCCAGCCCCTTTAGGCCAAGTGCACCACCCAGTACTTTTAGTAACCACCCAGGCCACCCACCCATTGGCTTTGTGGGTGGTTACTGAAAAGTTGGGTCAGACTACAGGGGCTTCCAGCGACCTACAGCTTCTTCCCAACCAGCTTAAAAAAAATTCAGGGAGAACACTGTGATGTACACATTGGTCACATTCAGTGCAGAGATCTGTGCTGGATGACATTTGTATTGAATGCATTACTTTTTTTTCTCTATTCTATTCTCCCTCCCTCCCTTTCTGTCTTTTTTCCTCACTTCCAGTCACTCTCTCCCCTCCATCCTTCTCACTGCCCCCAATCTTTCCCCTATTCCTACCCTTCTCTCCCCCCTCCCCTTCAATGTTCTCTCTCTTTCCCTGTCACTCTCTTCCCGCTCTTTCTCTCCTCTCTTATTCTTCTCTCTACTTCTCCTATTCCTTCACTTTCCCCTCGCTTTCTCTTCTCTATTCATGTCTTTCTCATCTTTCTTTCCTACCTTCTCTCCTTTTCTCTATCTCTCCCAACCTCTTCTCTTGTTCTCTCTTCCCTCTCCCCTCTATCGTCCTTTCCCCCGTCTCCCTCCCTCTCCTCTAGTTATCTCTTCCTGTCTTAAGCTACGTACACACTTCCAATTATTATCGTTGGTAAACGAACGACGAACGATCCTGCACGATATCTGCGAACGATCGTAAAGCACCGATCCTGTACATACAGATAACGACACGATCGTTCCCAGATATTGTACACACAATAGATGCGATCGTTTGAACGATACAGGAAGTGACGTGCACCACAGGAAGTGAGCGAACGTTCGTTCACCGCGCATGCTCAGACCATGGACGATCAATGAACGACCGTACACACGATAGATGGTCAACGATCGTCGTCCAATCCGATCCGCCGGTCCGGTCGTTCATTTCCAACGACTATCCTCGTTCGTCGGCGTCGTTGGTTACTTTTTTTACAAACGATTTTTGCCCAATCGATCGTCGTTCGTTCGTCGTTCATTTCCAACGATAAAAATTGGAAGTGTGTACGTAGCTTTAATCCCCTCTATCTCCCTCTCACCCCCATTCCTCTCTCTCCCCCTTTCATGTGGAACAGCACGTCTCCCCCTTTCATGTGTGTTTTGTGTGTGTCAGAGGCTGTTATTGACTTGGGGATGGGGGGCAGCACAAGCTAGGTGGCCCAGGGGAGCAAAAAGTATAAATCCAGCCCTGGGTAGGAGTGATGTGATATCATGGGTAAAAAACCATGGAAAAGTAAATTATTGAAAAACATAAACAGGAAAGAGGGTCAAAATAAAGACAAAATTCCAGCAGGAGTATGCTGAGATATTATATGATTTCATTTATTCTTGACAGCATACTCAAATGTGGGGTTGATTCCATGTGCACCGATCGCACATCACCCTTTATGTAAAATAAAATAAAGAAGGCACTAAGCACAGATAAGCATAGAACCGCAAGCATCATAATATCATAGTATATGTTTCTTTTACATCTGGTGATCACTATTATATATAATATGAATAAAAATGTGAAATGACGAGATTCAAACAAAATGTTAAAGAGAGTAAATTAATACTGCTAAGTGCTTTAACCGTGGTTATGCAGGAACTGAAAGATGGCTTTTCTTAAGGTATAGAAGGTCACATGAGGAGAGGGGGTATGTTAGCTAAAAGGTAAATTATAAAAAGTGTTTATAAAATAGTAGGCACAAGTAACTGAGTACATATTTTTTTTTTGCTTTCTCTTGTTGTCAAAATTGTCCTAAACACCTTTAAAATTATCTAATCTTGGAAGAAAGGGTATGCAATTTTTGACATAGTTTCAAACCCAAATTCTGTTAAGGAACGTGCAGAAATTACATGGACAGTATCCAGGACTCTGCCACATGGTTTTAGAACATATACTATTGTAAGATAGTTAAGCAATACTTCAAACACAGCCAGCAACCCTGCCCATAAATGAGATATAGCAAGTGATGAAAACCTGAGCACTCCACTAATTACACTTCATCAGCAAATAGCACGTAGTCCTGTTCTATTTCCTTAAAAATTCTTGTACACCTTATATAAACAAATCATACTTGTGTCAAATAAAATATTGCTCTGGATCATATTCAATTTTTAAAAGTATAGTAATGACTGTCACATTTTTAAAGGTGTCCTAGCTTGCCCATGACAAATTGTTAGAATCAGTGAATAGTTTTTCATCCGTTGCATATTCTGGGGTATAATTATAAATCTTTTGATTTGAAAAACAAATATTTTTTTTTTATGTATCAGGGTCAATAACATCAGGACTTTAAATGCATATATTCATTCATCATTCATAATCCAGTAATCACTTTTGTTAATACAAATGTTTAATAAACAAATAAAAATATAAACACATTTACATGCTCCAATAATCAGTCTGTAGTTGTTACAAATAGGCTTATAACAGTTCAACACGTTTCTCAGAACATAGTCCGCTTCATTAGGAACATATTGGCCTAAAAAATTACAAAAACATTTTTTCAAAATGTATAATTTCTAATACACAGATGTGACTTATCAATATCAGGACATGCAGGTTACTCACTTCTGTTTCCACATTTAATTCCTCGATTGGACAGATAGGTCAAGGGGTCAGTTCTTTATTAAATAAGTTGAAATAGATCACTGGCTAAGATAAAAAAAAAACTTTGTTATTTTAAATAGGTTTATTTAAATTAATTTATCTAAAATAATATTTAAAATAGCAGACCATATAAAAATGCTGTAAAAGGAGAAGGCAAGGCATATACAAAGATTGGATGTGATTGCACAGAGAGATTATCTGGATGGGGCATAGAACAAAGTAAATTCCCAGTACTTTTATCTGACACAATAGATTAAATAGCATGGCACTGGCAATAGGATTAGAAATCAGTAATTAATGAGAACCTGATTATTTTATAGGACTATTTAAATGGCTAGATGCATGAAACTATCCTAATGCTTGTTCTGGGGGTGTTGCACTGGAACAGGATAGAGCTCAGGTAGGATTTATATTTGCAGTTGATAAGTAGTTCAAATGCGGCTGCTATTGGCAACAGCATATTACAGCGGCGACATGAATACAATGGAATAGGTGATGGGTAACTATTGCATGGTTTAGTTACCTTCCTAATAGTTTGGACAATGGTGCACAAGTATCTGTAAAATTATTGAGAACCTGATTACTTTAAAGAACGTTTTAAATGGCTGGATGCATGGAATTATCCTAAGGCTTATTCTAAGAGTGTTACACAGGAACAGTATAGGGCTAAGTGGAGACTTGGTTTAAATGTGGCTGCTTTTGGCAACAGTACTTTACAGTGGTGATTTGAATTTAATGTAATAGGTGATGGTTAGCTAATGCATGTTATAGTTACTTTTCTAATAACTTGGATAGTGGTGCAAATATAGGTGTAAAATTAATGAGAACCTGATTATTTATAGGACTATTTAAAAGGCTGGATGCATGAAATTATCCTAATGCTGATTCTAAGAGCGTTACACAGGAAAAGGATACAGCTCAGGTGAGATTTACACTTGCAGTTCATAACCTGTTTGAATGTGGTTGCTATTGGCAACAGCACATTATAGCGGCAATTTAAATACAATGTAAAGGGTGATGGGTAGCAAATGCATGTTATACTTACCTTTCTAATAAGCTTGGACAGTGGTGTGCATATAGCTATAAAATTCTGGAAACCATTATGGATAAGTGTTGCCAAGGAACCTATTTCAATTAATAAAGCTTTTTTTTATCCTAGCCAGTGATCTAGATCAACTTATTTAATAAAGAATTGACCCCTTAACCTATCTGTCCAATCGAGGAATTAAATATGGAAACAGAAGTGAGTAACGTGGATGTGCTGATATTGATAAGTCACAACTGTGTATTAGACAATTAAATTAAAAAAAGAAGGTTTTGTAATTTTTTTAGGCCAATATGTTCCTGAGGGAGAAGACTATGTTCGGAGGAACGCGTTGAACTGTTATAAGCCTATTTGTAACAACTACAGACTGATTATTGGAGCGTGTAAATGTGTTTATATTTTTATTTGTTTTAGTAAACATTTGTATTACCAAAAGAGACATACTGGATTGTAAATGAATATATCCCTTTAAAGTCCCAAGGGTATTGACCCTGTTATGTAAAAAAATGTTTGCAAATTGATATTATGGGATGTGGCATAGATTGAACAAGGTTAAAAAATTTGAGGAACGTCTTAATATAAATCGTTTTTTAAACGTTTTAAACATTTTTAATATAAATCTTTTGATCAGAGTTTCATCCTACTTTTACTCATACACATTTTGGACATTGGATTTAATTTAACTTTAGCTCATGATTTATACGTTTTCCAACTAAATTCAATCTGAAAAAAATTGTGTGAACTTTGGGTAAAATGTGGCTGACCTCTTCAAATTGTGTTTTCCCCTTGTACTGAAACATCAGAAAGTAAATTTCAATGAATCTGGTGTCCTCTTGGTGACAAAAAAAATTCTAATTTTCTAGTTTATAAATTTCCTCCAGATAAAAACCATAGGCATGCCCTGATCTGCTAATCACATGCCTTTGGCTTATAGGCAGAAAGGGTGTGAAATTCCATAGTTAAATGAACAAAGAAATTTCACTCATCGGTTTATATAATAAAATGATTGTAGGCAGCAGGCCAAGCAAGGATATGTTGATCACAACTGTTAAAGGGAATGTAAGGCTAAATTCAAGCCTAACCTTTATTCTTCCACACTAAAAAAAGTTTTTTTGCTTTGAAAAGGGAAATGTCACATTTCCCTAGGTACTTCACCTTCCACACAAGGGGCATTAAAAACTAATGCACATATCCTTAGCCCACTTCTTTACCTATTGGTAATCTACAGGCATAATCAAGCCTTCTCCCACTGATTTGGGTTATCATAGCCCTCATCTTAAAACTATTTGCTTTCCTGTATTTTAGTCACCTAGTCTCAGTCATGTTGGGGCCCTACCTAAGGCAGGCAGTATTCAATAATGCCTGCTCCTTGAGCCTGAAATTTGCATTCTTCATGAAAGCAATCTGCAATCCTTTGTTGCACAGTGATGCAATGGTTAGCTGTGCTGCCCTATATGCCTATGTTACTGGGTTTAAAAAATATGGAAGTAATGTTTTAGCTTTGACACATTTAGCTGTAATTTGCAGGTTTTTCTATTTTTTTCTAAAAAAATCTAATATATATATATATATATATATATATATATATATACACTATAATATTGAATAAACTCCAAACTGTCTTCTGTTTTTATTTCATAGTTAAGATATGTTGTTAAGTGCATGGCTGTTCTACTCTCAGGACAGTAATAATTGGGAAAACTTTTATGACCACCAGAATCACTTTTCAGCCTCATGAATAGAACTCATGGGAATTTAAAATACCTTTCCCAGTGCTGAATATTTTACAATTCTCCCCCCAAATTATATCCCTGCAGCCCCTCACTTTGATTGTTTCATATGGAGAACGGCTAAAGGAAAAATACTTAAAACTGCTAACAGTAACATACTCTACCTGCAAACTTTAGTGTGGCTTTTATACTTTTTTAATTTGATATCAAAAAGTAGCTTTTAAAGCTATTATGTTTACATTGACATCTCAGACCAATGTTAATTTAGCCTCAAATGTGATTATAGGACAATATTATGAGTGTTCCATGTAACTTTATACATACAATATAATTAGCCCTCATCATTCTGCCATAAACCTGTCCAAACAATTGTTTGATTTATGTAAATGCTTTTTTTTAGCTGGCAATTGATCCTTGTGTTGATTGCATTTAAGCATGCATCCTATTTCTAAAAAAAGAAGGATCTATTTATGAGATCCATGGCATTCATGCACTGTACATTGTTCAGTTAGATGTTACTAGCTGGCCAAAACAATTTTTCTTTGGCTGAAAAATATCACTGTGACATCAATTTGGCTTATCTTTGCAATAAAGTTTAAAGTGGGCCATACAGCATAAAACCAAATTCCTTTCATCCTTCTCCTAATACCTCCTTGATACATAATCACAAGTACATTTTTATTTTTTATTTGTAAATCACTTGCCTGTTTTCCTATCCTGGTGCTTTCTCTGACATCAGGATTATGTAACCCTGTGCTGGTCCCCTTTTGATGAATAGAGGCATGTGTAGGGTCCTGAAGCCTCCTGGGATGTGTAATGTGGATATCCTAGGAGGCTTTTGACAGTCTGTCTTTGTGCATGTCCATCAGCAAGGTGCCAACTGGTAAAATCAGGAAACAAAAACTGACTTCTGAACCAAAATGGCCGTGCAGGATAGAGTCTGCATTATAGGAGTCACAAAAAAGAAGAAGACAATGCTGGATTTACTGGGCTTGTAGAAAACTTTGTGCCAGTAAGAGAAGAAAGGGGTAAATGGTATTTCATCTGTGTGTTTGATGGGAAGGGGGCGGGTAAAGGTCTGCTTTAAATAGCAAAAGTCGAATTCTGGGTAGGGAGTCTGAGCAGAGATTGTATATGTTTGGGACTAGTGGAGCTGAGATAGAATCTGAATGGAGCAATTCTGCTCTCCTACCTCAATTTCAGAGTTTGGATATCTTTTCCGCAGGCAAAAGTGCCTGTGGTCCGGATCATCCAATGACAGACTGCCGCATTGGCACGCCTGTCACCATCTTTTAAGGGCTGCAGCCAACATCAGGAATGGGAGGACATACTTGGGGGAATGTGCTTGTGAACACTGTGACTGTTACGTAAGTGAAAACATTTGCCTAATTTCTCATATTGGGACAGTTAGTAAGTGAAACTACAGTAGTTAGTTCCAGTAATACAGAGGGATTTTATTTTAAATAAAAATGTTTTTTTCTGTACAATTAGAGGTAAAAAGAATAAAAAATGGGTTCAGACTGCCTCTACGCTGTTCCTAAAGTTAGCTAAGATAAACATTTTTAGTGACTTTTCACCAAGAAAAAAATCATTTCAAACTTTTAAAAAAAAATTCTGAATTCTGATTTGGAATTTTCTAATTCATGATTAGACATGTGCCCTATTGATTCATGGGATATCTAATTTTAATTATAAAGACCTTGTGATTTTGTAGCAGCAAATAATATAAATCGGTAATGCCAGTGATTTTCATTTATTTGTAGCTAGCAATTTAAGTGCCAGACCTGCTGGTTACAATAAAATAAAGCAGTGGTTTGTAGTTAAAGCGGACCTAAATTACCATTTGTACCTTGCATAAAAGGGTAGACAACACTTTTATATAAAGTAAAAATGACCTTCCTTTTTTGGGGGGAGGGGTTTAACACCCTTTTTTTAAAGCCCCTCCCTTCTGAATGGGAGTAAAGAGCCTTCTGGGTACATACATCATACATCCCAGGAGGCTTCTGGATGCTCCTTCTGCGTATGCCCGGAATCGCTTTTTCATCAATGTGAAAAATAAAATGCCGAACTCATGCATGTGCAGTGAGATCAGCATTCTTTTTTTCTTAATCTACTGCGGGCTATGTCACCTGATCTCACTGCTGTGCGGTGCGGGATCAGGTTATGTAGGCAGAAGGCGTAAGAAGAGAAACAGAAGTTGTCTTGGCGCTTCGTCCGCACTGGAACAAAGATGGATTCCAGGATCACGCGGGACCTGATCCCGAAAACCTCTGGCTGGGTCAATGGATTTGAAAAAGTAAATATAAGTACGTTTTTATTTGTTTAAGCCTAGCGATTTGTAGGTAAGCAAACAAAACTGAATTAGGGCTGTGCTCAGAATGGCGATGAGGTTGCGTGCGATTACCACTTCCTTGCGTTGAAGAGCTGTCTTAGGGAGACACGACATGAAGTATCTACCTGCGGTAACCTAATAGGAAACGAATGGAGGGTGGCAGTGAGCGGTTCGGTTGCAAACACTGCATGTTTACCAATCAGCGCTGTGGTAGGAGCTGCCGAGAGGGTGGCAAGATGTCAGCTAATCCTGTTGTAGATACAAAATGTTTCCAAAACTCAGTTGCTGAGTTACAAATCTCTAAAAATGTAACCTGCGTGAAGTCTAATTTAAATAGGAATACCATTTATATAAATATTGGCATGTTCAGATAAGCGCACATGTATATGGAAAACACAGCAAGTTTTATAATAACATAATGGCAGCAATAATCAATATTGAATTTGGTTTGTAGTTCGTCAGAGAGAGACTACAGTTAAAAAAAAAAATCAGGAATAGGCTAAACAAAAAAAAAATAACATTTCATGATGGGAAGAATTCTATTTAAAACGCTAGATGACGTTCACACCTTGTGTGCCTGAAAACATTCTGCCTTTCAGTGGCATATTTCACTTGGTAAACAACCATTAAAATTCTGAGCAGAGACACATGGCTAGCACTGAAGCTTCTCAAAACAGCAGCAGCCCACTCCATCCAGCAAACATTTAATAATAGTAGCTTTTACAAAGATTTTTAAGCCTTTATCAAAATGTAATAAAATGATTTCCTAGCACAAATCTTACTATTCCAAATAAAGAATTCTGTTCTGACCTTCTCTGGGGATGTTGCCATGGTGACGTGGTGCATCAATTGTTAAAAATTCTCCCTCAATCAGTTCATTAAAAAAACACAGATGATGATTTGTCTTTATATTCCTGTTTGTCTTTACGTTCCTGATTTTATTTGATCTCTAAGAGGGGTATATTGTATTTAAAGAAAAAAATAATTGTTTAGTCATTTGTCGTTCCGTATTTTTGATACATGTGATTTGATCGGAAGACTCTAGATGTCAGCAAAGAGTGGAGTATTACATTGTGTATTGGTGCTACAGAGGGGTCATGTATGATGGCCATTGCATGAGGAGGACAATCTAAAAATTCCCAAATTTTATACTACGCCTATGCACTATGCATTTCGCACACAATGAC
This sequence comes from Pyxicephalus adspersus, assembly GCF_032062135.1. Taxonomy (NCBI): domain Eukaryota; kingdom Metazoa; phylum Chordata; class Amphibia; order Anura; family Pyxicephalidae; genus Pyxicephalus; species Pyxicephalus adspersus. The sequence continues at coordinate 28,591,490 of NC_092860.1, forward strand.
TGAACATAAAGGAAGCCAAAGGACTTATGTAGAGGGCAGATGCATCATGCTTTCAGTTGCCTGAATAGTTTTTGGGTGAATTTAAGATATTTGGGATTCTGAGCTGGTTTTGTATTCCCTTTTCACACTGATGCATACACGTTCCCATGTATGATTGTGAGGAATAGAGGAGGGGGAAAGGAAATGTTATAATTTGTCCTAAATCTTATTTACAGGGTGTATTCTAGTTTACGAGCTGACCGTGTTCATATAGATTTAGGTTTAGCTAGTAATAAATATAGATTGCAAGATTTAATCAATTTCTCCTTCTGATTTGTAAGGTTAGGTATGCCATATTATTAAGTCTTCCACCTTTTTCTGGGAGAAATACAGCTGAATGACATGTTCCTATTAATATCATAGCCAAGAAAACCAATTTTTAAAATTAAATCACCAGCCAGATAGCAACCCTACATAGACAGGTCCACCTTAAACAAGTCTGTGTTATGAATGAAGCCTCATTTGTGGACATAATAGTTAATTTGGGAAATACTGAAGCTATCCTCTGCACAGAAGTCTGTAAGATTTGAATCAATTTTTCAGGAATCTGTTCAAATTTTATATAAATGCACAGGTAAAATTACCCTTAGGAGTTTGGCAAATGACTTTACATTTTATGCCTCACCTTTATTTGTGATCGCATGCAGTCTTGCACTACTTACTGTCCTCCTTCCTTATAACCTCATCCTATGTACAGGATTATGCCATCCCCCAGGCGGCACCCATTGAGTACCTGCTGGCACCATAACCTCTTGCATCCAGCATTCCCTGGACTGTACACCTGTATGGAGGAGGTCATGTTCAGTTCATGGGCTATGATTGTGTTTTGTCTGCAGTTTGTAAACTGTAATTCTTTATTATATCATTAACAGTTCTGTTGTTGTTAATATTAATAACAGTGAAAATAATAAATAGTTGGCTGAGAAAAGTAAGACAGGAAGCAAAGTGATACAAAGGTTTTAGAAACTTTGCCATAGTCAACAAGTGTACCACTGCCCCCGCAAACAGCACACTCCATCACTGAGCACTTTGGTTCGGATTTATTTTTAAAGCTTCCCTACGTTTATAAAAAGAAACACACACGCACAAGTGAGTCAGATTTAGCTGCATTTCTTTCATCGGCTGTCATGCTTGCAGCTAACGACGTGAGAAGCCACCCCAGCAACGGCTGAGCTGATTGTTCGAAGGCTTTAATTTCTGTACAGATTTGCGTAAGAGGAGGGAAGGAACACAACTGGAGATAGGGAGAGGGAGGGGGTCGTCTTACAGACCATGGACAGGAACTCAGACCTAAAAATTACTGATCCCGTGTATTATCTACAATATCTTACTTATATCACTGCACATAGCATGAGGATACCTTTGATCAGATTCGTTATGTACAATAATACCCAGGACTGCTATGGGCTTGAGAAAAGGTCACTCCAAAGATAGCTACATAGAGATAGATAGGTAGATAGATGGATAACACAAGGATAGATAGATAAATAGACAGATCGAATGATACAGATTACTCTAAAGATATATAGCGAAAAATAGCTAAGTGGATAGATAGATAGATAGATAGATAGATAGATAGATAGATGATAGATAGATAGATAGATAGATAGATAGATAGATAGATCTAAAGGTTGATAATTATCTAGATATGTAAACAGATGGACAGAAAGGTAAATCTAAACATGGTTATATGGACAGATAGATAGATAACTTTAAAGATTGCCAGGTAGATAGACCAATTAAACATAATTATACAGATAAATATATATTCATCATTCTAAAGATAGATAGATCATAGTTTAAACTATTCATCATGATTTCTTTACTAATTTGCCTTATTTCATTTCAGGTTTTGTTGGGCTTTAACGAATAAAGAGAAGAGTTTTCAGGTACCTACTGCACTTTTCACTCCCACCTGGTGCATTGATTTGGACCTAAGAGTTACAGTATTTGACCAAAATCCTGAAGCTACATAGAAACTATCTTCTATCAGCTGTCAATCAGCATGAAGATCAGCATGTCAATATCAGGAGTAGAACTTACTTGGAGACTTTATTAATGCAAAACACAAGTCTGTGCCAGCCAAAGGTGCGCTGACCTGGTGCAAGTATGGAGAGGGGAGACTGGAGGAGTAGATTGTCACTACTGTGGATTTGATTCAGTGTGGTCATTGAGTATGGTGAACAAGTCAAAAGGTGTGACTTACATAAGCTAAGCTGTGGTCTAAAGACTTCTGGAGGAAAGTGAAATTTTTGTAGTCTGACTTTTTCTTACCTTTATCATCTGTAGACAAAGTTTGGGGCAATGAATAGATCTGCTGGTGAGCAGAGATGTCTTGTCAAGGGGGCCAAAATAACCAGAAACGTTATCCTATGAGTCTCATGCAAGAGTTGGCGCACATACAGATGACAACCTCAGAATGTAGCTTTACCTATAGTTGCCCTACTCACTGTACACATAGGATGGCATCTGAGGTGGAAAAGACTGACAAAAGGGAAAGTTGAATCAAAACCCTATAAGCAAAATCACAACTAACTGAGACACAAGTACTGAACTGACACAATCAGTAGCAAAATAACACATGCACAAACACATCTGAAAAGAAATAAATTACCATAACAACACATGCAAAAATAGGTCTGTAAAAAGACAGTGCAGGACTGACACATCTACAGTAAGTACAAAGACCAAATACGTATTGTAATGAAAACTAGCACTTGTTCCAATGAACCACAAGCAAACCTTTCTTTTTACAGGGGTCAAGTGTATTTTTAGGTGTTTATATATGTTGGTATGCAATTAGAAATTATGGAAAAGAACCCCAAAGTGTCTTCAACTTGCAATGCTGCAATACGTGTCATATGCATAAGCCATTTGAAAAAATTTCTCCAGAAACAATGCTCCACCTGCTCTCCGGATGCATGTTGACGCTAGTAAAGGTACTACTAGGTAACTCCTGGAAATGTGCATGTTGGTGACACTCTCATAATACCTATTCAGGATGAAATCTTCAGTGAAAGTTGCTGCTGCTTGAAGTCATAGCAGTCAGTTAGTCTGAGCTGTGCAGTAGCTCTGTGCTGTGAGGGGTGACATTTCTCCAGATGTAGGGTTTAGGAGGCAAAAAAAATGTTCCCAGGCAAAGTGTTACTCTAAAGGCTGAGACCTAGGTGGTCTAGGCTGAAGTCTAGCCCTGACTCTTCTGGGGAGACTTCCTAATATTATAAGAGGATCAGGAAGACACATTTATTATTATTATACTTCCCTGTTACAACTTTAGTAGCAAGTAGTAAAGAAGCATAATATAGTCAAACAATGAAAACTAGTCATTAACTTGGGTTGCATTACTGATTGATAATAAAGTGTCTAAATAAAAAATTGCCTGCATTATCTTTTAGCATCCTACCGGACTTGAATTATTTTACAGAATGAAAGTTTGGTTATAACTGCTCGGTGTAGAGCAATCTATAGTGTTTTTGTCACCTCTTATGATGCTAACATACCACGTTAATTATAACTGTATGGTGTGTGGACATGGTATAAGGGTTGAACAATAGTACCATCTCCATTTGATTTTTGTTTTCTTTATAGATAAGGATGGAGAATTTTCTATGCATCACAACCAGATCCTACCCATCTGATTAACATCTGTATGAACATAAGAAGATCTGGTGGCTGGTTCTTTTGGTAGCAGTTAGCTCAACACAATCAGATACAGTATGTATTGTATTATTTATTTAAATTTTCTTGACCAAAAACCCAAATAAGTGGTATCATTTTTTCCGCAGGCCACAGAAACCATGCGGATGAGAAAGGACTGTAGGACCCCATGTTTGGACCTGGCTGGACCTCACAAAGTAAACATCACTTAAAAATAAAGCAATAAAGACATTGGCTCCTAATCTGTAATGTCTTTCTCCTAAGGACTAAGTTACCTGTTTATGGGGATGGGTAAGGGCTATATATATATATATATATATATATATATATATATACAGAGATCCACTGCCTGGCCATTTTTCCCTACCACTAGTCTTCAATCTGATGGCTATCATCAATATCGTGATTTCATCCTGCCTGTATTGGATCTACTCCAGCTTGGGATTGGACAGGAAAAAAGAAGCAGCACAATGATGAGCCCATCTCTGTGTTTTTCTGCTTTCTATTCCCACCAGCATGTTTCCTGTTAGAAAATAATAGGGTAAGGTAAGGTAATTACCCATACCCAGGCTGAGGGGCCAGATATCTGGTGGCCCACTTTTCAAAGGGGGCTTCCACATTCCAATAAGCTCTCTACCTGCTGACCTCTGCAGTGTTCTCTCCCCCACAAAAGTAAAACAGGGCGATAGGGGCAAAAGGATGAAAAAGAAAAAATAAGAAAAGCAGGGGATGCTACATGTAGCTTCTTCCCCAATGACAGCCACATAGAGAATGAATGGGAGTGGCAGTGAGCAGTTTTGTACTGCAGACTGCCACTTGCTGTAAAATGTGCAGATGCTACTTCTTTAAGACCCAGTGCTATGGTGTGAGTGACTGAGCTGGGAGCTGCTATACTCTTTAGATGATTTGAAAAATTGGCAGAACAACCTTAAAGTATGCTTCCTCCCTGAAACCACCAATATACCTGATTTGCTTGCCACTGCCCAAGGCAGTTTTAGTCTGCTGATGGTCTGTCCAATGGACAATGTGGGCTGCTTTTCTTTTACGTTTTGCCTCCCTACTATAATAAAGCTATGTTAAAGTCACATCTGACAATACCAAACTTGGTAAATGCTGTTCATCTCTGCTTTGCCCTGACACTAAGTTCCAAGCAACAGCCAGGGTAGTATTGTGTGATCTGCAAAGACGTTCACAGCAGGGTGTTGCTCTTCCCACTGGCCAGCAATATAAGAGGCATTCTTCCTACTGTCCATCACACTAATGTACTCTGATCTGTGGGTATGGTAAATATAAGCAGGGGTTCCCTGAATACCTGAAAGCTTTTTAGAGGGTTCCCCCATGTTTATAAATTTGAGAAACACTGGTCTAGGTCACATCTTAGCACCCCAAAAGAACTAGTGCCAGTCCATGTGTTCCTTTAGACACCAGAGATACCGGCTTGCCAATTTAAGTGTGCTTAGTATATACATAAATTTATAGTTTGTATTTCAGATACATGTTCAAGTATTCTTTATTCCTAGCACTAAATTATAAGTACTATGTCATTTTTTCACATTTCTTTGTAATATTTTGGCACTGCGCACACACAGTGGAGGTAGTAATAATATTACATTTTTAAGAGGTTTTCTTCATCCAGGAAGACATGTCAGCACAATCATTTGATTAATGAGCCTTTTACATGGGGGATTTGAGATACTGTGTGTGTGAAGTCTGCTGGCAGTTGCCTGTACAGTCCAAAACCTCATAGGGAAGTCTTCATTCAGCTGTGAAAAGGCTGGTTTCACCTTACACTGCAGATTTTCTATATCCTATGTTAATATCCATAACATTAATAAAGCAAAGTGTGTGTGAGTCCTTTGGTTTTATCCAATCATTTTCTTTAACCCTTCACTTGGATAATATTTAAAGAATATTATTAAGCCCTCAGTATACAGTGTTCTTTTGGTGTATGAATGTTGGAATATTTTTTTTTACGAATTCCTTTACACATTTCACATGCATTTTCTTACCTTGAATACTAGAAATCTACTCTAAAAGATGCCCTAGAAAATCAGTACAAATAATCAAGAAAATAGGTATGAACCTGTATCTGTATAATATTTATGGTATACTTCATTCATTTAAAAAATAAATATTTAAAACAGGGTGCATTGGCATTTTGTAAAGAAACATTGTAACAGAAGATGTTTGCTTGAAGATTTTCCATGCAGAAGAGAGAGGTAAACAATAAATACGACAGCTTTAAATGTTTTTGTGTATATTCTGAGCTTGAGCTATTGAAATTTGTTATCAGCAGAATCTCAATTTCAACAAAACAGACCTACCTTTCATTAAGGCTTAAAGAGATACTGCTTCTGAAGGGTTAAATTGTTCAACATAAATTTAAGGATTTATGACCTAGCGGCATATTCTTTGGACATCTGGTCCCACAAAATGTAGTGTGTATTTATTAACATCTTAATAATAATATTTTTTCCATTATCCAAAGTCTTTTGACAGTTTTGAACTAGGTGTTCTTCATTTTTATCTAAGATTTCATGCAAGTCATTCTAATATACAGAAATAAAATGTAAGCCTATAATGTCTTCTTGCATGTCTAGCTTGTTTGTCTTATTTCTTTGTGCAATTTTTGCACAGAGATCACACTGTATGACTAGCAATAAAACTACAAATGGTGATTGGTGAATTTACCTGTAACAATTTACACTTTGTGAATTTTGTGTAAAAATATCAATATTGCAGTCACTTAAAGTTTTCCATCCTACTGACGATCTACAGTGTGTTAATAGCATAGAAACTCATACTAGCTTTTCAATATCCGCTTGTTCCTTCCAGACAATTGGACACTCCTTTACATTTAGAATTCACTACACAGAGACACTTCCTAGAAAACACTTCTTACAAAGAATCTACAGAGGAAAGCGGAGGACACTAGGCTTTTAACTTGTTCATGATAATGATGGACTTCCTTTGAAGCGCACTGGGGCTTTCAAAAATCACAGGAGTGCATAAATGTTGTCCATAGATTTTTGAATTATTAACACATGCTTAACCATTAAAAAGAAAAAAAATATTGATAGGATATCTGTGTTATCAATTATTTACTCCCAGAGAGCAAAGTGTACAAAGAAAATTTAACTTCTCTTGGCGGCATGGGCAAAGTAGACCTTGAATAAATGTAGCACTTAATTTTTTTTTCTTTGCTTAGCCTGTTAATAACTGCTGAAGTAGGTATTGGCCTTACAGTTTGGCTGTATGCGCTGCTGAATGATGCATCACTTCATTAGTGGTCGAGTAAACTTGGACTCTGTGGTTAAACTGCATTTTGATAAGTTGAGGAAAGCTAGAAAAAGAAGCTGTTTTTTTTTTTACTTTTTCTTACCTAAATAAATATTTACACAGAAAATGAAATAGAAAGAAGAAAGAATATTTTTGTGACATCAGTCTTAAGCTTTTTGTTTAATTGTGATGTTTATTTGTTAATTAAAAATTTTGAAACGGTGGATAGTTATGTAAGTTTAAGAAAGACTTTTATAAGTTATGCAGGCTATCAATCAAATCACATAATTACATAGGGTGATACAAACCAACAGTCTTAAGTCTTCCATGCTTTCAAACCCCTTCTATCTTTTAAACAAATGCACTAATGTGAAAATGTTTTTCTGTTTTGAAACTTGGGAGAGTTTTATGGATATCTTAAACACCTCCACCAAAATTGAAATCTATACCTGTTTCCACTATACAATGGGGTAGCTCAATAGAACCGTTAAGGTAAACCCACCCATTACCATTCTTAGCAGTGGACAACACCTATAATGGATCACCTATAATGGACCACACTAATGTGGTTTATACTTGTACTGTTACAGTAGATTAAAAGTTTGCCATCAAGGGACAACATGATGTGTAATGCTTCCTCACTGGTTACTTCGTGTTTTGCATAGCGATTCGGTACCCTTGTATTTTTGGTCTTTGTTGCTATTATTGTATACCTCCCGCTGCATTACCAATTATCCTTTGTACATTAGTCATCTACAATTGCGTACTTATGATAATAAAATATATGAAAAATAAGCAGACATTAATATCATATCATTTCAAATAAAAATGAATAAAAAAGGGTTGGATAATATGTTTTACTGAAAGCATACTACTACGGTTTGTGAAAGCACCAGCCTTCTCTGCAGCACTCTAACATGCTCAATGTATGACCTAAAAATGTCCGATCAGCAATGCATTCTCGGGAGAAATGCCATGATCATGTCTGTAGTTTTATGCAAGTAAAAGGTTTTTGCCATGGTTTAAAGTTTAAAATATTTGCCTCCTTTACAGTGACACTACTGGCATTTTTGTTGGTATTAGAGCTTGAAACATTTTATGCTTATTTTTAGGTATTTGCTTAAAATGGTTTTAATGTACAAGAGATGTATTCTACAGAAAATGTTTGTGAACAGATATTGTAAACAGTATGGCTACAGCCAGTAATTACTAGAAATTGGTTAATAATAAATTAGTCTTTTCAATAGAATGATGGGCACTGTGGCTTTTACAGTACACATCCTTTGGGACATGAGCTCATTAAGGCAAAATGCTTCTGGGAATTCTGGAAAATTGACCTATCGTAAGTATAAGCATTTAAGAGAAAATTAAAAATAAATAAAAAATATATACAGGAGAAGCCATAAAATGAATCTTAGACAGATTCAGATAATAAAGATTGTGAGGGGGAAGGTTCTTTATTGCAGAAGGGACAGGCGATGTTCTGAAACTACATTATCTTGCATATTGTGGTTTTGCACAGCTGCATGTAATGTCCATTGGGGTGGCAAGATATCAACATAGGTGGTAACTGTAACATTTTATGACCTTCATGGCAGGATACCCATGTCATATTTTATTGAAAGCTACATTTTATGTTTTAATCCTTGACCAAATCCATTCCAGGTATGTTTGATTACCCAGGCTCACTAATGAAAGTGTATCTTCTCCAGCCCTAGAGAGCTTTCCTAAATAGGGTTCAATGTGTCCGTGGGTATAAGAGTATATGATTCTTCATGCTTATACATTGGCACAGGCCACCCCCTTCTATTACTTGCACTAATTTCCTCCCTAGAATGTACGCTTAGGGCAGATTCAAAACTACAATAGGATCAAGTGATCTAGATAACCGAAGTGTCACACTTACTCTTGCCTAAGTGTTGGCTCCTCACTTCCGACCCTGGGCCGCACCTGGTTTTTCAGGTTTAATTTGCATTACCCCTCCAGCCAATCGGGAGATAGCCTCTTGATAGTCCCTTGCTATTTAGCTGGCTCAAACACAGCGCTCAGTGTTAGAGCAACATGTCTTCCAACTGCCAAGCCCACTAGCTCCTGCATCGACCCTGGCTATACCTGACTACTCACTTGCTTACTGATTTCGTACTATGCACTGTTCTGCTCACCCTGATGTGCCCAAGGACCAGCAACCTGGTATCAGTCTGCAGTGCAACATCCTCACTTCTAGAGGCCCTGGAGAAGACCAGGCTGTTGCTTAGACTCTGCGCCTTAGCCCTTCTAGGGTCCTCACACCACCACCTAACAGTACATAGCGTACCCTAGTGGTTCTGTCTCTCCAAGAATCACAGATAGTAAAAAAATCCTTATGATTCTCTTGGGAGGGATGGTATGGGTTATACCAATGGCTATCAGTCTGTTTGCATTAGGTAGCAGGCTACATGACCTGGAAAAATTACAAAAACTAAAGAAGAAGGGAAAGCAGCAAAATGGAACAGTTGCACATAGATACCAATCAGATTACTGTTATTATAGTAAACTCCTGTTTTGTAGTATTATTTGCTTTTATGTGTTTTGTTATGTTTATTATGACAACAGGCGGAATGTGAGGACTGGATGCTTCAAGATCCTGTGTGAATCCAAGAAACCGGGTAGTTGTATTAAATCTAATTTAAAACCATTTTCAATCTATTCAGCATTCCAATGTTGGATTCATCTGAAAGGTGGACTAGGATTATTAACTCATAAACCTCACATTACAGTCTATAATATTAAAACTGGATGTTTTAAAAATTCTTTATTGTGAGCCAGAAGGCAAAAATCCAGTTATGTTTTTCTGCAACAGATGTTAAAGTCAAGACATCTTCCTTCAAAAGGTTATGCAACATCAATGGAAGAAATGTGTTTAGCCAGTTCTTTGGATGTTTCATTTTCACAGTTCTATTAAAACATTTTGGAACCATTGTTTCTTGCACCTGTGTATATTTTCTTAAACTACTTGAATGTACCTCTCAGTGCAGACTAGTTGTTACATGTGTAGCCCATGTTGTGAGATAAAAAAATGAGAATAAAAAAAGTGAAAATAAAAACTGTTATCCTTATATTCTCAGCCTGAGATACTATCAAGAGTTTTCAGCATAAAGAAGTAAATAAAGTCCATAGTGCAAAGCATTATATCATCCAATTAGATTTACGTTTGCAGAAGTCAACAATAGGTACCCTGGTCTACTATGCTTTGATCATTGTCGTTTTGAAAACATCTGTACATAGGGGCAAACATACCATATGTGCAGACTATTGGTCTGATTTAATAAAAGTTCTTCAAGTCTGGAGAAGATAAACTATCATGGGAGAACCTAGGTGATTCAACAAACCTGGAATGGATCTGGTCGTGGATTTAAAACATTTGCCAGCTATTAGCAATTTATTTTTAAGAAATCATTTCCAGGTTTGCTGGATCACCCAGGTTCTCCTATGAGAATCTATCTTCACTAGTCTTGGAGAACGTTAATAAATCAAGGCCCATGTATCTACACAAAGGCCTTCGGAGATTTAGGAGTGAACGTAAACGGGTTATTGGTTGAGTGTGTGCTGGCACTCCCTTCCACTCTCATGTAGAACTAGGCACTGTACATTTATAGGGCAGGTGAGAAACAGTTGCCATTCTTTATTATGTCCCTATACAGTGTTTCTGGGTTATAATATCCAGGTGTTGTTTGATGGCAAACACTTTTTTCAATCCCTGTACAATCATCACTGTGATATGCAAAACTTGCAATGCTTCTCCCATTTTTTCTTGATACCATTTGATTTGAGGTGAAGGGAGCTGACTGACCTAGTTGAATGGTATAAACCAACCTTTCTGAACGTTTTAACATGGAGAAACCCTGTAAAGTCTTAGGGAACCCCCACCAATATTTATAAAATTCCCAGGGTACATTAGCTTGATGATCAACGGGATGAATGCCTCTTACATTGCATGCGAATGGGGAGAATGCCACCATATAGCCAAATAGTGGTAACTGACATGAACCACAAACTGCTCATTGCTCAAGGAACCCATAGCAATATCTCTGGTTTAGAAAGGCTGTTAGATGACTATGTCCACTACTGATTTTCATCATATTAATAAAAATATGTATACAATTTTAGTGCATCAATGAGCAGTTTTCCTCCAAATACATTCGTGTTTTTGTTTTTTTTACATTTATGTTCATCTGAAATTGAAGCAATTGGGATGATCCAAAATATTCACTATGATTAATCCCGGATGTAGAGATTGCTACAGATAGCTTCTTAAAGTACAAGAAGTTTTTGCTTGCCTTCCACAAAACATCATTACATCTACTGATATTTTTGTTCAATAAATGATTGAAACACACATTCTTGTGTCTATCACCATTATCTGTATGCAATGTGCTAAGAAATTTCCAAAGTTTGTCTATTTTAATATGGTAAAAGAGTCAATATTTTTCAAACAATTTAGGGTGTGAGTACTTTTTCAGATTACCTCAAATGTGACTTTGCAGTGCCTAAATACTGGCTATCCAAGCCACTACATACATAGAGTTGTAGATTTGTTTGAGCTTCCTTCTGGTACTTCACCTAGAATGAAACATGAAACACTTACAATAGTACAATGGCCTTAGAGAACTTTGGTTACTTTGTGACTGGCATAATGATACATTTTATGTTCCACTCAAAGTAACTAATATGCAGCAGATTTTTGAAGCTTTTTTTATAAATACATTGCATTACTTTACCATATGATATGAATATGTTGTATAAGATTGAAGGTCTCATGAAAGGAAGCAGCTATGCCCCTGAGTGTTCAGAGAGCACAGTAGTACATTTGTCCTGCAGGTGGCCATGCATTACACATTATACCTCTTAAATGTTAAGCATCTCTCTTCTTCCAATGACATTTGAGAATTGCTGAAGTGATCTTTTCCCTTTCAGTCTCCTGTGAAATGTTCAAAGACTCCAATAATTGTCATTGTCTTTGCTCTAGCTTTGTGTTTATAAACTTTCTTTTTTTTTCCAGATGACAGCACAGGTGTAAAAACATTAGCCCTTGGCTATTGGGCTCTGACTCTGGGTGGCTGTGTTGGCCACAGATTAAATCCAGTTCTTTGTGAATCACAACTACTTAGCCAGGGATTTACAAATGTCAGGATCGGTATATGTACCATAGTCATAGTATTTCCCAATAGCCTACAGATGGTAATCACTTGAATTTAATGAGGTGGTTTTAAAGAGGGTCCATACAACTATATCCAATAAATGCTTCCTAAGATTTAGATTTTGGTAAAATCTTAAGGCTTGTTTTAAAGGCATATTTTATTCTATACTGTTAAAATTCTAAAATATCTAACACACTCTGTGGTTTATGGCTATTTACTGCACTTGAACTAATGATGCGACAGTTGACTATAGTCCTTTTAGGCATGAGGATGATGATGATAAAATCACATTTCTTTGAAGCAAATTAAATTGTATGTATTGTTTGTGCCTTTTTGTTTCTTTTTGTTCTTTATAGCTCTTCTTTAATTTACAAGGGTGGTGCAACATAGGTGGGAAGCCAGAGCTTTGGACGACATTCTGGTACTTCTGTCCCATAAGAATATGAATACGTAAGTAGCTGGTGCAGGTCCAATTTAGTCAGATATACATGGTTCAGCTAAACACTGGTTCCATTCAGTTCATTTGTCTCCCTCTTTTAGGTAAAGCGGAACTCAAGTTCAAATAAAAAAATAGCTTTCCTAGATTGGTCCCAGGCCATCCTGTAAGCCTTCTTTGTCCCAGCACGGAGGAAGCACTGGGCACCGCCATCTTCCTTCTTCTTCTGGCTACATCACCTGATCTTGCACTGCGCAAATGCCAGATGAGGTGACGTAGCCCTCTGAAAATGGGGGGAAAAAAGAGTGCCCATCTTAATGAGCATGCGTGAGATTGGCACTTGTTAGACCAATTGCAGGTAAAAGCCCTTTGAGCAGCCTGAAGCTTCCTGGAATTCGTGACATGGGTAAAGACAGAAAGGGAGGGGTTCTTCCTTTAAAAAAAAATAATATTCATATTTTAGAGAACAAAAAGCTAATTTGTATCTTATATAAAAGGTAATCTATCCTTTAATATGAAGTAAAAGTTTTGGTGATAGATCCGCTTTAATACCACTGTAAAGCCCTTATCAATTAATTTCTAGACCTGTCGCTCTGAATTCTGTTTAGAGAAAGAAAAGGATGCTCTCATAACTCACAACTGAACAAGCAAATTCTCATTGAGATCAGGTAGATAACTAGTTATACACAATGTACATAATCTGTTTCATGTGCCATATGTCAAATGTGCATGCACACTGCATTACAGTTATTTCTATCTTATCTTTTCCTATTTTTTGCCTTGTTTGATTTTGAGAACACCACATGGGAGACCCATGTAATAATTGAAATTTTGTAAAAGATGTGTGAATTTTTGGTAACAGTTGGGTGATTGTACACTGCGTATGAAAAGGTAGGTAGTTAAATTTAAATTATTAGAAACAAGTAAACATCATTCTTTTGTTTTAATACTCTGAAATACTCCATCTCCATAATCTAAAGTAATCCAATGTGCTTTTCGGTCCACTTTTCCACAGATGCACATGTGATAGAATGTTTATCCAACTAGATTTAAAAAAAAATTCTTGATTTCAGTGTCCATGGGCTATGGAAAGCACTTACCATCCAGGTGTTTGTGAATATTGATTGTCTGCAGTGAGGTCTTTTTCTAAATGGGTCAGAATGGATTAGAGGAAAATGGTAGGTATGGGCCAATTTTGTATTATGCCAAGAGATATGCTCTGATATGTAGTATGTTATTTTAAAAATCTAGTTCTTGCACTTCATTCTTTAAAGTAGCTAGGTAACCACTCAATGGTCTAGCATTGCTATTCCCTATGACAAGTTTGCATTATGGTCTATAATGCTAATGTTGGCACAAGCCCCTTTTGACGTTTATGACTAAGCAGTTGCAATGATAGGGTATTCATGAAATGAAGGCAATATGGGAAATGTAGTTTGAGGCTGGCAGTGTACATGATGATGATGATGTGTGCACTGCTCAAGCCTCAAACCTGAAGATCTGGACAGTGTTTCCATGTCCATTTAGACAAATTAGACTATTAGGTCTAATCATCTATTAATAATAATTTGCCCATGTTTGTTTAGCAAGTGTTTAGTGACACTTCTAGTTCTGTAATTGCCTTGTCATAAAATAACAAGACATACAGGTTGTCCCCGGGTTATATATGAGATAGGGACTGTAGGTTTGTTCTTAAGTTGAATTTGTATGTAAGTCGTAACAGGTACATTATTTTATTAAATGCAATTGGGGCAGATGTTTGTCTCAACATATTATTAGGCAGTGTGGTGTCAGTTACTGTATAAAATCCTCACTGTGAGTTAATAACAAACAAAGCAAAAAAACTTTATGGAGCCTAGATATTCCTTAACTTCTGGAGCAAGCTGTGCTTTGATATGCAAAAATGAACAACTGCAGAGTTTGTCTTGGTCATTAGAGAGTTACAAGTTGTTGCAGAAGAGCTCAATCCTTAAGATCACCCAAACCTCAGCTGTGTTTAGCAAAAGATTTATTCTGCAAGTCATGCAAACCGCACCCTCCCCCATCCAGGCTCTGTCCTGCACACCAGCAAGCAGTAAATCCCCCTTTGTATCTAAGAGTCCTCCATATGTCAGATGTCCTTAACTCTTCAACTACCTGTATGAAACTCATAACATGTATCATATGGTATAAACACTCTGGTCTAAACTGCATTCATGATGCAGTTTTTTATTTAATAGATGATATGTGTACACCTAGTGCTTGGTACATCTCCATCTCTTTCATTCCTGAAAAGTTTTTTCATTCTTCTCTTAGGGAAAAAAAACAAATTCCAAAGTTTAGGACTTGTATGACTATGATACAAAATGGACTAGAGCCACCCTACTTCCTATGTTTGAGGTTGTTATTATTGATATTAGGTTTATCTGCTTTTTGTTTGCTTTTTTGTACCCCCATGTATGTTTTCATTGGCTTGTTGCTTAGTTGTAGCTTCAGTTGTATTTGACCTACATAAAGAGATCAGCATACAACAATTACAGCTTAAAAGTATCTCTGGAGGTAGCTTTTGCATGCTGGCAAATATATATTAATATACTTTACGTATACCCTTAATCACAGCCCTGAGCCCATACACCTCCCACTGAGACGCTTTGTGGTCTTCCACATATACAACTTTTCCACTCTCCGTTTCCTCAGCTGTCCCATTAATATGATGAAGCTGACCACAGAATTATACATTGTAAATGTAGGCTTTAAACCACACACAGAGAGGCAAACGGCTGAAATGCCTCTGATTTCAGCACTGATCGTGATTACTGTTAGCATCTAATGACCATGTCCTTTGATTTCTGAATGCTTCCTAACCTATCATTAGGCATTCAACACAAGCTTCCTTGCAAAGTGTTATTTACGTTATGGGGGAGCAATGTTATGCAAATTTTTAATGACGTACAGCTGCTGGATAATCACAATGTAAGCATGTTTCTAACCACTAAATTCAATGTGCAGCATAATGGCTCATCAAACAATATTTCAATGAATACTGTATATGTATATTTATAAATACATATATATTCATGCACTTCTCATTTTTATGCCAGCTGCTTGTGTGAAATATCTGCTTCAATAGCATACACCTGCAAATCAGAAATATTTGTCTGAGTGTATTGCATATTTGATAGATTTGAAATTACATTCATTTTTTTCCTTAAAAAGATCCATGAGCCATTTACTTCCCTCTAACTCAGACTGCACTGGTCATTAGAAGACAATTACAACCTTGTATATGGGGTATATACTATTTAACAGGTATGGCACATTGTCATGGGCAACCTGGTAGTGGTAAAGGTAGTGTCTGTTAAGAAATGTTAAAATGTATATGTTTCTGTATATTTATTACCTGTATGGTCACCTCTGGAGAGTTGTCTTTTAATTCCGAAGCAATGTTTTGAGAAGGAGTCTAAAGTGGAGGAAACTACCGGGAGTGATACTATTGTTTTTCAGCTTAGATCACATACAGCTTGTTCTTGTCTTTATTATACATAAAAGCATCTCCTGTGCTCTTCATGTTCTATTTCACTGTATTACTTAAAGTTTGGCATTCCTGAAAATTAATGGCTCCTCTTATGCTCACCTTACTGGCCATTGAGATAGTATCGTAGTAGAGGACAGTGGAATAGAATACTGGTACAGCTTACTATATATAAGTCCTAGGTGGACAAAGCAGAAAACTTTGAAAAGCAGATCTATTTGAATAGTCAAGAGTAAAAGTCACTAAAAGTTCCTATGATATATTTTTTTGGTGTGGATTAGTGTGTTAGGTAAATGGTAAATGTTGTACATATTATTTGTTTTCATGATAATATATTACATTTGAACAAAGGGCAAATGCAATACATTTTCTTGGGATTTGGATATAGTCGAGAAAGGTTAGAATCACTATTGTGATTTTTTTCTGTCTGTGTCAAGAATAACTTTTGCTTAGTGCCGTGAAAGCCAATGCCTCTGGGAATGATAGTAAAGGTACATCTAAACTTTTGAGTTGGCACCAGAACAGGAAAAGATGGGAAATTTTCCAATCGAGGCACTTTTACCCAGTAAAAAGAATATTTCCTAATATTAGGAAGGTAACTTCTTATTTCCTGTTCTACAGGACAGGAAGTGAAGAGAAATCTCACTAGTGGGACACAGTAAGCAAAAACAACAATGACAGAAATTCCAACACTCCTCCACTCTATTAAAAATGAAAAAAAGGTTTTGGCTTTATATATATTTTAAACAGAGCATTACCTGGAATTAAGCTTTAAAAGTAAAGGTACCATTCAAAGACTATAACAGTTGTAACAACGATACATATTTTAACAAAGTTTGGAAAATATTGTGTTCATTAGTACTTATTGTTCTCTGTAATGGTGATCAAGTAATGGGAAGAATTAGCTCATGTTTGTTGTTTCCATCCTTTGCATGATTTGGAAAGGCAAAGATGCTTTTTGGATTTCACATTCTGGCATGAATAAACCTAAGTAAGTCTTTATCTGGCTCAAGTTCTTTGCATTGGCTGAGTTCACTAATGGAAATGATTAAGTAATAACATTATTTGTAAAGTTGAGTAGCTGAAAGCATTGCAAAATGACAGCACTCACAGTCTCAGACAGTGCCCTTGATCTTTCACATAGTTTTGCATATCTGATTCTTCCTAGATAATACCAAGCTCAACTTCTGCTTAGTTTAATTGTTTCCAAATATTAACAGGAATGTTCACCAATAGTCACTCACATATAACTACATTACATGGGAATTTTTTTATAGTAGCAAAAAATAGCATATTGTAACTCATTAAGACATACTTGAAAAAAATGAAAGAACTGTTTTTATGTATAATAATTCTGTTCGTAATATTGTGGAATATCATAAACTATGTATTTGTAGATATCTGCTTATTAAAAATTGCTTGAGTCCACCTGATTCATACAGGTCAGTACCACGGACAGAGCCTGGACTGGGAAAAAGCTGGCTGCTATACCGTGTAATCCTAATTTTGTGATATACTGTACATCCACTACTTTTCAGCTTGGAATGAAAATGATATACTGACTTGCTTTAGTCTTTTTTAATAATAAACAACATTTACATATTGTATTTTCACTGTGCATATTGGTCTGCAATTTAATACAATCACTAATACTATCTTTTACTTCCAGATTCCACATTTGCCTCTTTGGTTGTTTTTTAAAAAAGAGTTACAGAATCTTGAGCATTACTTCCACAAGGAATTTAAAAATGGTTATGCCCAAATGTTATATGGGGTTTCCATTTTATATTTGATTTCCTGGCTGAGTAATACTTGGGTTACTGACAAGTATTCAGGATAATAAATTGTTGATCAGAATGGTCAAGTGGATGAAGTTCAGTGAACATCTATTCAACAAGAATAAATGTAATTAAATAGAGTTCTGACTATATTCAGTGTCCTTGGAAGCAGTGCAAGGAAGATGTCGGTGGTCTAATATACCTCTGATGTCTCTAGCAATAAGGACTGTCATCTGCGCTATCTATCTATCTATCTATCTATCTATCTATCTATCTATCTATCTATTGAGAGAGAGAGGCTTATCAGCCCTTTGTGATAGTAAAAGTGAAAAAAAGTAGAAGTTAAAAGTTGAATAAAGTACTTTAGTGGAAACAAAAGAAATACACTGCCTACCCTAAATGCATGTGACAAACATGGGTACCACCAAAATACAAACAGCACAAAATACATACCAGATTATCAAGTAAGGAATAGAAAATGCTTTATTAATGTGTTAATATCCACCATTTTAGGCATTGGAGATGAAGGGAAATCACATGTGAGGCAAATGGAATTCTGTCTTAGATTGAACCCTTTACTTATTCTTCCCTTCACTTCTTTCCAAAAAAAGATAGTTTGGCTATACACTTTTATTGACCAGTTGACCAGTATATTGATATTTTCTAATTTTCTTTGCCTTATGTAAATGCCCCTTACCCATCTAGCAATTTATCTAAGAATCTCAGTCCAAATTTAGGTATGGGACAACTCGAAAAGACAAGGATTGTGCTGCAAAAGTCACTGACCTCAGTTTTTGCATATCCATTGTGTTCATTGTCATGTTTAACTATACTTGAAGTTGCTGTATTGTTTACAACCTTGTTTTTGTCAGTTAACTAGAAACATGCCTTCTAAAATACATTTTAAAATGTCATGCGTGAAAACTCATTGCAATTGCAGATGTACAAATATAGTAGCAATTTCAAACGGCTTTAATTTGATAGAAAACATATATATGAAAGGTTCTATGTAGGAATAGTGCATCATGCAAATACACTATAAATCAATGAAATGTATTTAGGTGGAGTGCCAGTAGACTGTGACATCATGTAGAGTTTCCAAGACATAAATAGGGAAAAGACTAAACAGCATATTGAATAAACTAAGGGAGAAAGGAACTGAAAAGGCTGCATACTGTAAAATGGATACATGACAACAGTAATCAATTCTGCAAAAAACACAATAATAAACCATATTATTTACAGCAGGTTGTGGAAATATGCAGTACTGTATGTCATGTGGTAAAAGGTACTAGTAAATTTTCCTAACACGCTTTTAATCTGACCCATTTATAGCAACTAAAATCTTATATATAGTCTTCTTTTCTATGGAAGAGCATGGAACAGTAAGAAAATTGCAATTTTGCAATGAGGTTGATATGTTATAAAGTACATTTATAAAGATTTGCTAATGGATGAAATGCCCAAGCTTGGTAAAGAGAATTTAAATATAATTTTTTTTTATCGGAACCTGATTGGTTGTAAAATGAACACAGCCTTAAAATGTGCCCCTTTAATACATGATCACCCTAGACTCCAAAGGTCTGAAGCACTCTGCAAATTGTATGTCCATGTATGATTACACCCTTAAGCATCAGGTTTGAGCTGTGTTATTACAAATCCCAATATCTGACGTAGTCAAGCATAGCGTTATTACAAATAAGGGTTGGGGGAGCCATTGCATACACTGCTGTCAATAGTCAGCTGTTGGTCAGGACTCATGAATATTTAATAAACTTTAGGTCCTGCCAAATTGGGCAATTTATGTGAAAAGCTTAGTATACCCTTGCAATAATCCAAAATGCCAGATTGTGTTCAGAACACAGTTTTGAAATGACTCCTGCAGGGAGCCAAGCAGTCTGTTCTGTTTAATGGTGGGGCAAATAGGAGAAACCATCCCACTGTGTTGTTCTACAAGAAGTATACCAGTAGTGGTCAATGACAGATGTTTATAGCACAGGCAGTGATCCAGCCTTTTAAATGATGTCAGTGGACACCTGTAAAAATAGGTTTTTGAAAATGACAGTGCAAACAATTGACTCACAACAGAAATTTAAAGTGTGTAAGAACCCGAAGGGTACCCTAATCCCCTCCTTGAAGTCACAATTTTTGCATAACAAGTTTAAAATTTATGTGACCTTCTGTGTGACTGACACAGGGGTGAATGTAAATGGAGCTTGAACACTGGTCAACAAACATTTTCTTGCCAGAATAAAGTCATTTTTGGTTATGTTTGATGCACAGATTCCAAATATGGTATTGGTTTTGCTTGATTGGCTCTGGTTTTTGAAATAATGACCTCAATAATAACCTCATGGAAAACCAATGAAACATGAAAATTAAGCAAAATTAAACTAGATATGCCGACATGTACAAAATAAAATTTTTGAAATACTGAATGTCAATATATTCTATATAAGTATTTTCACAGAACTAATCACAAAGAAGTCATTGAAGAACTCTGTGTGTTTCATTTCCTTTTATGCTGATGATCAGGACAATCACGTTGAAGGCTCCAGCAGTAGTCTGCCATCATGTGTCTATCCCATCTGCCCTGATACCTTTATTCCATCACCTTTATATCTTGATGGAACCTCTCCCTTGGTTCCTCACTGAAATTGCCTAGGTTTTCTGGAAATTTTTGTAAATGGCTATGGAGATAGTGTACCTTTATGCTCATAGTGGCACACCCAAATTTTTTAAAGTTTAAGAGCAAGTTTTGTACCAGTTTTTCATATTTTAGTGCTTTATGGTTACCCAAGTAGTTCTTGACAATTATGACATAGCTGTGCCAGGCAGACGCTTCAGTATCAGTCATGTAACTTGTGAAATTTGAATCATTTATCAGTTTCCGAATATGGGGTCCATCAAAGATTTCTGCTATTAATTTTTCAGGGAAGAATCTACAATTGTATTTGAAGCAATCACCATCTCTGTTCAGAGCTCTAACAAATTACATAAATATTCCCAACTTTATGTGTAGTGGAGGAAGAATGATTTTTTTCTTTGTCAACGATTGGCTCATTAAAGATGTACGCTGCACCTTTTTTCATGTTTTACCTTGGAGGCCATGTCACTTTTTTCCAGTGATCCTGCTTTGCTCTACTATCCCACAAGCAGATGAAACATGGGTACTTTGTGTATCCACTTTGCTGTCCAAGTAGGAAGTTCACCATTTTTAAATCGATACATATAGACCATTGGTAATTATGATAGCAAAGCTTTTGTAAGACTACTTTGATATTTTCAAACTCTTCTTTTTGTTTTGCTAATGTGACCAATTGTTCTTTATGTGACCAATTGGAACAGATTTCAAACTTTGAGTGGAACTGTCTATGCTCAGTCTACGCCAGTCTTCTGCTCTGTATTTTGATACTCCCATATGAGCTAGTAGTCCAGGGATGTTACAACGATACACAAAGTCTCCATCTTCACTGAAATATGGTAGGAGTGTCACCTCTCTTTTACACTATTTTAAGTACCAGTCTCAGACCTGGATGCTAAAAGTTCAGATGCTTGTTTTGACAGACTTAGGTCACATATTAAATTATTGAGCACTTCTTGGGAATACTGCTGGTTTGAATAAACACTTCCTTCATATTCACTTCCACTGCTAACTTCTGTATTACACTCCAAACCCTGTATGTCCTCCATGTCGTATACAGGAATATCAGGGAGTGTACTGAACACTTGTTTGGGAACATCAGCACCATGCGGCACAAGTCGTCTTGCTGATTCCAAATCAGGGTACTCCCACTTGATTTTCTTGTAACTATTTAAACTTTTTACATTCACAGCACAAAAATAACAATCATTATGATGCTCTACGAGGTACACCAAATTCCAATTCCTGTATCACAAGAACTAGAGCCAATTCAATGAAACGGATGTCATTTCTGGATTCAGGAGACCTGAAATACACTAAATATATTGAAAAATCCTAGGCAAGTGAAAAGTTTTTTTTTGTTGAGCTGTGAATTTAACCCTCGTCTGCATTGTTAATTTTAACTTTTAGAAAAGAACATTCATCTCAATCTAAAATCTCAGAGTGGGTGTCCTGTTACAGAATTCTTGGAAAACCTGGAATACAGTTTAACAAATTGTGAATGTGTATATATATATATATATATATATATATATATATAAAATATATATATATATATATTAAATTTAAATTAGTACAATTAAACATTTATGATTTATTGTTACCCCTGCTTAACAATACTAATTTCCTTGGTTTGAAACAACAGTCTCCAAAACTTTTTACCAAACATTCTTCTCCGTGTCTTTTTGCCATGCTACCACCCACTTAACCTTAATTAGTCCTACCTGCTGCTAGGGGAAACTTGGAGGGCATTAGGTAAACCCCTTATGTAGTGATCCTGTTCAGTGTTACCTAGGAAAGATCCAACAGCATTAACGTGATATCCTTTAAATGTAAACACTTCATTGTTCCAGACAACAAAACCAAAACCTTGTCTGGGACCTCCCCTGTTGTTTTCCACCTGAAGGCAAAGTCCCAAAGATTAGGTTTGAACCATCAAAAATGCTGGATCTTTTTTTTCATTAAGCTGCACATTTGTCTGGGAATGTGGACCTTTTTCCAGGTTGTTCATTTAATCAGTCTTTAGGGAGTGGCCCAGCATGGGGCTTTGAATCAGTGGATAAACCTTTTCCACTTTGTGTTTACCTTCAACACTGACCACAGATGTTTTCCAACTTGGTAGCACCAACTGCTGACCTGCTGTGCTCTAACCAGGATAACACCCAATCATTTCAATAATTTCTGTTGGACCTTGTTGTAAACTAAAACATTTGCAGACTTTTTACAACTAGCCAGTTAACAAAGGTGGGGGGGGGGGGGCATAAGTCTTTGGGTCAGCATTTCATATTGGAAGTTTTCTCAAATATTACTAGTAAGACCCCTGGGTAATCATCCACAGTTTCACAGTTTATCCACAGTTTAAATAAGAAACCACCAATGAAAATGGTCACAGAGTTGTTGGAAAGCAGATGATGAAGCTAATGTAGCCGAGTTGCTACATTAGAAAAAACAATCATACAAAGTTATACAAAAGGTTGGCTAACTATCTAATTGTTTTTTTTATTTTTTTTTTTTTTTTTGGTGGGGACCCCTCCCCATTCATCTTTATCACTGTGTTGGTAAAGACTGATGGGGAAATTCACAGCCTCCTGGGATATATATATATCACACTTTCCAGGAAGCTTCTGTCTGCTCCTTCTGCACAAGCCCAAGATAGGGCATGTGTCATGGGTGGCTTTCCTAGAATGTTAAAAAAATGATGTTGATCTTAGGTATGTGCAGTGAGATTGTCAATTCTTTTTTACTTTTTCAGGAAGCACATCTCCTGATCCCATTATAGGTCACTGGTTATGTACTGGTCTTTTACTCAGCACAATCTGCATGCAAAGGAAATTACATTAACCGGTATTTGCACTCATTGACAGGTGCAGTCCTAGGATGGATCAGAGGTGTTAAAGAAGCCTGTATAAATATGAATTTATATAAGTATGAATATAAATAAATATATATATTAGGCAGGATCATGGAATAAAGCATAATAAAAAAAAAAAAACTGGTGGAAAACATAAAACTATCATGGCTGACACAAATTCAAGCCCTAATTTGGCCCTAATATTAGCTGTTGTTTTCTGTACTGTTCAATTTCATCTGTGCACTAGGTTCTTCTATTTCACTTGTAGTTGCTGCATTATTGATTCCACAGATATGGTTTAAAAAGCATTTAGATTTGAGCAATTAGTTTGTGCTTAATGCAAAATGTCAAAACACAGTTATCGATCTGCTAATTGATCAGTGGGTTTATTATTTCCTCTAGGTTTTTGATATGCATTTGAAAACCAACAGAGACATTAAATAAGATTCAAAAATAATTTTGCTCCTCTTAAAAAGTTTAAAATAACAATATCTAAAAATAGAATGTTTTTGTTACTCCGAGCACCTAAGAGCTTTTATTACAATCATTTTACAAATGAACATTTACATTTGGATGCATTGAGAATAATCCTTTTGCAGAGCATTCGGAGTTTTCTAAAAAAAGGAGCACAGCAGCAGTATTTCCCTTTTCTGTTATTCTCTAAATAAATCATTTTACAACCCTATCCAAACAGAGCGGGCGGGGTGGTGGTTGTGAATCAATCCTAAAGCTACCTATGGAATTTTAGCTTTAAAAACCCACAATCAACAATTGTTTTCCCAAATCAACTAAATACAAAGATAAAATACATAAATATATGAATTGTTTAACTGGCAAAAGATTTGTATTTATGTGCATCTCATTTCAGATTTTCACATTATTATCTAATCCTTATATTGTTTTTTTTACTATTGGGATGCCTAACATCCACTTACATCTATTTAAAGTGAAAGTTTGACCTCCAATAATTATAACTGTTTCTGCATTTACAGTTTTCTCTCTCCTCTGTCCTACAAATACCTGTTGATCCTGACAGTCATACCCTACTAATGTACTTTACTGTTATAAGGTGGCAACAATGCTGCACTGCTCCTGAATTCAGAGAACAGTTGCCACCCCTAACTAGGGCAGTGCCTGTTTGCACTACAATGGGATGGAAATATTTTGTAGGGGATCTGGCTATCATTGTTGTGATTGCCAACAGAAAAGTATAGGAATTCTAATAACAGAAATAACACAGTAAATCTCCTCTGCAATATAAACACTGCCTCTTTAACTATGTTGAATTTTTAGCCTATTGCTGAAGTTTTGCATATGTATGTATTGCAGATGTATTGGAATAAGAGTAAGAATTAAATAGCATTTCAAGGTAATATTGTATTATTATTGTATTTTTAAATAACTTATTTCTGGTTGTTTGCGGGTATCCAAAAAGTCCCATATGCATTGTTATTATAATAAAGTTAGCCTCCAATGTAGCAAAATTAAGTAGCTGTTGCGATCAGGGACCCTATATATAAAGAAGGTCAGTAGCAGGTGGGAATAGCTAATTATGCTGGATATCTATGTGTATAAATGTAGCAGATTCTAATTATAGGAACGTCTGCTTGGTTTCCAAGTGGTTTCATAGCTTAACAGTACAGTATTATTTATACTTGTAATTTCATCAAGCAATCTCTGTTAATGGAATTGTTATGATAATGCTGCATGATGGCAGTAAAGCAACTAAAACTACTGTCCGAGGTTTAAATGCAGATACAGGAAATGTGAAGATGTATCCTCTTCAGTTTGCCACTGCAAACCAACAAAACATGCATTTTTTAAGGCATAGTTCACAATAAGAAGTAGTACATTTTAATTCATCTCTGCAATAAATATTTGGTGCGGAATATCAAATACAATATGTATATAATGTTGTTTAGTCTACTATTACATTCTAAACTTTTATAAAAAAATACTGTTTACTTTCTTCTTATGCAGCAATAATTCTTATTATAATATTGAATACTATTATACCTTTAAAGAACATAAATCATTACAGTTTTTGCCCCCCACCCCATTACATGCCACAGCAGCAACTCAGATGTGCAATAATGAAGATGCAGCATGTAATCAATATACCTTTGTCACAGGGCAATGCAGGCAGATGATGTCAGCAATGTAAAGGTTTGTCCCTGGCATAATATAAACAGGATTACTGAGGGGCAAAAAAAGACTGGAGGAAGCAAAAATAGCCGGTACCTGCCACAATGGTGCCACAGGGAGGTGCATATTTTTAAAAACATGTAATCTGCGTAGGGTTGGTTTAATAAAATAGCAAAATTGAAACATTAAATTATAGCTAGAGTACAGGCCAGCACTGCATGATGCAGGTCATGTCTCCTGCAGCCATTATATTCACCATTGCTTTTTCTAGGTTATCAGGCACACTCTTCAACCATTCGGCAGTCCCTGATGATGTAACCCCTGTGTATGCGCGCAAAAGTTGCCTTTTTCCCACCACCTGGCCCTGAACCTGAATAAGAAGGGAGTGTACAATACATGGTACATGAATTGTAGTGTATACACAGATAAAAAAGATTGCTAGGAGAAAGAGGAAGAAGGTTCCTCCTAACCTTCAGAGCTACTTAGATCTGGCAGGACTCATTCTGCAATGTTAACCCTACGAAATGAGTATCCATGAGTATATTGGACAGAACCCGCTGCCACTTTGTGAGGTTTTAAAATGGAACTATGGTGTCCATTTGTCCATGCGTCTAACATTTGCAATTATACAGGTCTTTATTGCAAACAGGGAAAGGTGGTGTCCCTTCTGCACTAAAACATACTTGCCTGCCAGATTGTTATGTTCTTCTAAAAATTATTCCGGGACCACTTGTCTCTCCAAAAATAAACTACCTCAAACAGCATCAAATCTTAATTTTGTTTAAAATTGTACTATTCTAAATGTAAACCTTGAGGAATCCATTGTCGGCAAACCATATTTAATTCCACACTCTCCGTCCATTTCCTTAAACCTGAAGGTAATTTTTCTTTGAAAGGAGTCTTTAAATTTGACTCCTAATTTTTTCTAGTTAGCCTTGGAAAATTTGTGTCCTGTTCTTACATTCTCCTTAAAATGTTTACCCCTTAAAACATTTTTTTTTCATTCATGTATTTATTTCAATATGTTTCCTTTTAAATAAGGTAACCAGCAAATAATTTTTAAAAATCCCTCTATTTGTGTGTATATATATATATATATATATATATATATATTTATATAAATTAGTGAACTTTTGGTGTATGTCACATTCACTGATTTAATTATATGCCCCCAGATGTTCTATAACATAAATCAGCATAAATAAATGGAAATAAGAAATGTCATAAATATTGGGAGAAAGTACAACTAAAACACATTATTTGCCCTGAAAGAAATATAAAATATATATTCTCTAATTATTTCATATTTATGTATTATTTTATAGATATATCAGTCAGACATATTCAGTTAAGTTATTTCTAAATTATTTGGTTCCTTTTAAAGTGAGAATTTAAAGGGTTAAGCCTAGAAGAAAAATAAACTATACATATTCCTAAATCTGCTCTGTAATAATGTAATACACTTTAAATGTTTGTGAAGGTGAAAATAGGGTACAATGATTTGTTTTTAATACAGAAACAACTGCATAAACAGAAATTAAGTAACTGAGTACTCCTTTTCCTGAAATCACCGACTGGCGCCACTATTGTGTATTTATATGGTCTTGCTTCTTGAACATATGATAATATGCTTTAGATATTTTGGGAAACAGATGATATGGTTTAAGATTTATAGAGTTAAATATTATATTACATATACTAGTTTTTATGTTAAAGTTTTGTATTCCTTAAATCAATAAGGTTGTAGGGCATGATTTTAAGATGTCTTAATGCAGTGCTTAAATGGCAGACTTTCGGAATTCATCATAAAATATTACCTTCTCATATCTCAGTGTTCGTGTATCATCCAATGCTCAGAGGTAATCATCTATCTATATAATCCTTTAAAGATCACTCTGAAAAGTACGGTGATGTAACCAGAAACCTGTAAGGCTTTAGAATAGGTGCCATTCTGTATCAAGTTACTGGGTAAGGTTTTTTATATATGATTACTCCATTAAAAGGAAAAATTTAAAATATGGGATGTGCGTTACTAATCTCATATGTATATAATTGTGCCTGCTGGTTTTATGTGATAAAATTAAGGTGATGAAAAAATGATATATTGATTCTATTGTTTTACCAATGCTGTATGGTTGCATTTAATTGGGTCAGGGTAGGACTTGGAAACCTGAGGGCAAACATAACTGATTGGAATGGAGTGTGCCATGGTGATCGGTGGCCATGATGAAAGGTGGGGTTTTCTTGGAGAACATTGTTTATCATTAACATTGTTTAAATCAATTCTTCAATGGCAGCTTCCTAAAATCCTTCCATATCCAGTTTAAAGCTAAGTAGAATATTGGGGCTAAGTATTTGCTTTTAGATTCTGCATTTTTACACTTTTGACAGGTTGTCAAGTCTCTATTTAAAAGAAAACCTATGATATCAATTGTTAAGCATTATGAAATACTAGAACTAAAACATGACTTTTCAGCTAAACCTACACTGCATATAAAAAGGGTTCAGTAGTTCCTTTCAGAATGAATGCTGCATAACATCATCTTAACCAAATTAAGACAATTTATATGGTCATAATGTTGACCGTATTATATTTCTTCTGCATCATTTCATGTCATAATTACATTTTATGGAAACTTCTCATGTCAAGTTATAGCATTTTAATATTGAAACTGTACCAAAGCAATGCCCCCGCTTTTATCACAACAACATAGAAGTGTTTTAACAACTATATAGTGTAAGCACTGGTGACGTTGTTCACCATGTGCATACTGTTAGTTCAGAAAAAGTAAACTTGAAGTTCTACAAGCCCAGTTACTGAAATCTTTAATAGCTTTAACATGTTAATGTAACCTAAAATTCCTTTTCAGTACTTAAAATTCACAGCTTCCAATAAAGAGTTCTTGCTATGAAGTTCCTTGTTGAGACATTTCCTATTATAAGTGACCCGTAGTCCATGTATTCCAGTTGTATCCCTGTGTTATCCCTCTATCACACATGTTTTTATTGGGGATTTCATGTGGGCAATATACACGCATAAATACATAAAATACATACATGCTCCATGAATACAGATATTTGCTAACCTAAATACTTATTACTTACACCTCGTCAAGCAGCCATCATAATACAAGTTCTGTGTTTTTATATGTGGGCTTGAGTGTCCGTTTCAGTGCTTCTGCTTAAACATATTACAGAACACAATCAGGCTTATTCAATAAGGCAAAGTGCAAAATGTAATAAACCCAATTTATTTAATCAACCCAAATGTAATACGATTTATTTCTATTAGAAGTTGCATAATGAGTATCATTTAGTAAAGAAAATAATGACAGAACATCTAAAATCAAAATCTAATGGTAATACCAGTAAAATTCTGGCTATGTGGTCTGATTAGCTGAAATTGCAAATCCTTTGAATTCCAGATCCTTTTTGTGCAAGGCTGAATTCGCTGTGAGAACAAGCCAGACATTGAACGCAGACAGTCATCTCACTAAAGCTGCAGCAGAGGAGACAGGCTATTCAATTGTTACTGAGACCAGGCTGACCTTACTTAACTTCTTATGAAGAGTGCACTGTTCGGTGGATAAAAAGATATGCAAATATATATATATATATATATATATATATATATATTATCTATGTATTTATATCCGAGTAATCAATTTGATTGTCTTTTGTATAATATGACACTTCTTATATCTCAGGGGATGCCGACTGCCAGCGCTCAAGGGCCATATACAGGCCGTGATTTTCATGAAAACAGTCATTTTCTAACTCTTTATAAAACATTCTCTGAAATAATTAAAGTGGTATTGGATCCTGGCCCTTAAGGACTAGATTTGGGCACCCCAGTTATATCTAATAAACTTTTGAATAAAACTTTTCATAGTTCCTCAACAGTTACAGGTCAGATTGTTAATTAGATTTGCATTTGTGGTAAGAAAACTGTCAGGACATATGCCCAATTCTATTGCAACCTGTAAGTTAGGACCAGTCAAACATACTGATGTTGTAGAAATAGACTATTAAAGAGTGGTAAAATAATAAATATGCTTCAGAAGATAACATGTAAATAACACACTCCAAGCATACAAGCTGTGAACTAAAGCTAAATGCATGATGAGTAAATAATGATGACAATGCTACAAAGAGTGGCTCCATATTCCGCCATAAGCTATTTTTTTCTCCTTCTGAGTTGCCTTAATGCTCACTTCTCTGTAGCTGAAACCAATATTTGTCAAAGTATCAGTTTCCCCCTGGGCAATTTGCGGAGTACTGCAGAGTAAACCTGACACCTGAAACAATTGCAATTTTTTTCTTTGACTCTACTTTGTGTCTTAAGAACCACTTAAGTCAGAGCCTATTATAATTGCATTGCATTCCTAATTACAGTATAAATATTGTGACAACAATTATTTACATGTGAAAAAAAGAATATTTAAAAATCAATATGGATGGCTAAATATCAGTTGGTGTTTGTTACAATGCAGATAAAGGGCAATTACCCATACAAAAGAGCCAAGCAACAGACACTTAGTTTTTGACAAAAGAGGACCTTAACAGTCTTATTTTTTTTAGAAATTTAATTTATGTCAGGATTTTTTCAAAATGTTAAATGTGAGTAGCTATATACGACTATATAAAGGTTCAATAATGGAGAGGTTTACAGTTTAGTATATATTGCTGACTGCCTTGCTCTGCCTGAAGGTCAGTGCATTCCCCGCTTAGGCAGAGATCACATGACCTGCACTGCAGCACTGGAAGAATGCCAAAGTTTGCCTTTCCCAAATAACGATAAGGCTAAGCCAGCTATTGACATGTATTGGCATTTTGTATGTTAACTGTTTAACACAGAAAATTTCAATATAGGTCCAGCTTAAGGACTCATTTAGCAGTCAAAAAAAAAACATTTGCTCCAATAAAATCTACCATGGAGGGCACAGCCATCTGATGAGCTGGTTATTGCCTTCTTAGACTGTCACAACTTGCTAGAGAATGGTGACAGCTTTACGACTGGACAGACCCAAATTCCAGAGAAAGGTGTAATCCTAATTGGCTGGAAGGCAGAATTATACTCTGGCTAATATCAGATGGCCACCAAGCACAAGCTTTTAAAGTTTGTTGTTATTATGAACTCCAGAGGCTTAGAAATAAATGGCAAGCTTTAATGCCTGGGTGGCATGATGGAACACAAAGCCTAGTAATTACATAACAAACTATTTCTTACAAGAAATTTTCTTCAAAGATCCTACATGTAATGCAAACTGCTGCCCATAGCCAACTACACTTAGACTTCACCTAGCACTAGTGAAATTATAGAAATGGTTTTCTTCTATAACTTCTACTTGTTTTTTCTAAATATGTACTATTCATTTTTTGATTAGGCATTTTATTATTGTTTGCTTTTTATTATAATTTGAGTCTCACATAAGGGTACAAACAAGCAGACACTCTGCCATTTTTTACTCAACTGACCAATCTGATCAGTTTTCCAGTTAGTAATCAGTTAGAAGCCCTACAACACTGTAAAAATAACTACAATATTCTGCCATTCCATGCATATAGCATTTGAGAATAAAGTTTGTATACATGACTTGTGTATTTTCTATTGAAAATTACTACCACATCTAAACTCTTAATAATTAATCAAGGAGACGAAAATCAATTTCTCTTTCAATGATCTGTTGAGGGTAGAATTTACTTTGGATTCATTTTGATTTTTAATTTTTTTCTTTTCAATACATTTATACTAGATTTTTAATCTCTACGAATACAGTTTTAAGGTCTTCCAGTGCATGACAATTCTATATTTAATGATCTCTCCTCATGAGATACTGCAGCCCTGCAAAATGGCGCTTTACACACACAAAAAGCAGCGCAGACAGACTAGGTACAAATTAAAGGCTTAATAGTCATCAAAAGTCATTAAAGTCATCAAAATCAGAAATACACTTCAGACTTGTATTGGTACTTTCTAAACTTTTCTTTTAGAACAAAAACACATATCACTAGCTTCTTTTTTCTTCTTGCCCCAGAACCTGACTCCTTCCCTTCCTCTGAAGTTGATTTCTATTCTCAAAACCCTAAACATGATGCCAGTTCCTGTAAGGTAATCTATGGCACCTTCGTAAAAGGTGTTCTAGTCTAAACATTAAGGAGTTCTCCATCTCTTTATCTCCTCCACAGACTGGTTATCAATCTTTTATATTGATGTCTCCTTTAAGTGAAATGCTGTGCAAAAAAGTTTCACTTACTTCTTCTTTCATTATTATTATTTAGAACCTAAATTATTTGATGATATATTTCAACAATATGTTTTTTTTGCATTATTTTTACTTCTTTTTTTAATGTGTTGAGACATATATGTGGGAATCCCCTCTTGACCTAACCAAACTTACTTCTCCCCTCCACAGATGCCCACTTACCAAGATCAATTTGTTGGCCATAAGTGTCCTCCCTCCAGATATGCAGTACATCTCACAAAAATGTTTGGTGCTTTTTCCCAAGGTGATAGACAAAGGTAAATGATTCCCTGGCCTCCACGTCGCAGTTTAGGATTTTTAGAAATAACAAGCCTGATGCTTTAGAAATGTCTCACATGTAAAAACTATTTATTTGTCCAGATGCTTATATACCCATTTTGTTATTTGTACAAATCTTTAACCAAGTGAAAAGGAAGACTGATGTTAAGATAAGAAGAAGGTGGCAGAGCAATACATAGGAAGTAAGATGTGGGAACTTATCTCTTGTCTTGACTGGCAAGCTCAAGGATACTGCGCCCTTGGCAAGAACATACACAGATCAGATAACACAGCTCATTCTGTCTAATATCAGTTTCCTTCCTGTAGTACAGTCTCTGAAACGGTTGGCAAAATGTTGAAGTCAGTATTTCAGTAAAAAGAGGTCACTCATCTAATACTTTTTCCATTATCAAAACGCAATGACAATTGCATTTTTTGTCAATTTGATCTCTCAAAAACACATGCCATTATATCAGAGCAGACTAAAATTTTAAAGAACAAAGCTTTACATGTCTAGTTTAATTGCATTTTAATACATTCCTTTAATCCAATATGTAGTAAAAGAGTTTGATAAAATGAGATGCTATGCCATATGTTAAAGTATGTGATACTTTAATCAGAAAATTCCAATTCAATTCCAATTCAATGATGAAAATCTTGCAAACTCATAACACTTTTGCTATAGATTTAGAAGTTTTCTGCTTGTTTGCTATTGACCTTTACATGTGAATTGTTTTCTTTTTTTTAAAACTGAATTTTTATTAGAAATTTTCAAAAACAATACCAGAAAAAGCAGAGAAAGGACAAGATATAAACATCAACATTATGTGCAGTATACCGAATAATTAACAGTGCATCAAATAGGATCATACAAATAACATATTTAAAAAATAGCAGCAAAATGTAAACAAAACAGTAAAATCCCATATGGTGAGAAAGTAAAAAATAAATGTCCAGTATACACAAAACATTAACATATAATAAAAATACACAGGTAGGGGGTGTACACAGGACAATAAGGAGGGGGGGGGGGGGGGGTCACCAGAACGATGAATAATAAGGAGCTCACATAGTCAGATCAATACTTTATACCTGTAAATGGGCATAATAGGCATCCCAAGATTCCCGGACTTGTTCAAACTTAGCAACATTATTTCTGAGGAGAGCGGTAAGATATTCCATCAAACGGACCTCCTGGACACGAGCATGTAAGTCCTCCAAAGAGGGGGGGCTGTGTGGATTTCCACTTGGCTGGGATTAAAGTACGGGCCGCTACCAAAATATGTGTGATAAGCTTAGATGTGGGTTTGGGGGGCCCCGTGATGGGCAATCCCAGTAGATGGTGGAGAGGGTCAAGGCTGTAAATTGTTTTCTTCTGTCATTTTTATGTTCCTTGTGATGTGTTAATTTTGGAATTCCCAGCCTCAGTTCACTTTGCCCAAGTTTAATTATAAATTAACTTCTTAAATTCCTGGTTGTCCTAAAGTAGAATAGATATACTTTCTTTTATTCTTGCTCTGTTTAAATATAAAAGATTGTCCCAGGCACAAAAATTAGCTAAATGTTTATGACTGAGTAAAGAAAACTATAAAATACATGTAGTCCGCAGATTACATACGACATAGGGACTGTAGGTCTGTTCTTAAGTTGAATTTGTATGTAAGTCAGAAAAGGTACATTTTTTTAATAAATGCAGTTAGGACAGATGTTTTTCTCAACATATTAGGCAGCATAGTGTCAGTTACTGTAAAAAAAAACCTCACTGTGAGTTAATCACAATCAAAGCAAAAAAAAAAACTTTATGGAGCCTAGACATATCAAGCTGTGCTTTGATATGCAAAAAGAAACAACTGCAGAGTTTGTCTTGGTCATATATAGGGGGACAACCACATAAGGGCTACCACTGAGACCCGGTGATAGCCCAATTCACTGGGGGCGTAGCACTCGGTGAGTGGTCTGTGATAACCAAAGATTTAGACGTAAATGTGGATGCCTCTTTGGTCATTGGACCTTTATTGCCACAGATCAATCCCAAGATGCACCTTTGAGTGGTCGAAGGGCCTTTTGGATATATTTTAAGGTTAACTACATTTAATCGCAAGCTAATCAGGTAACAAGCTCTACCTCAAAGAACCAAACTGAGAGCTGGGAAATATAAACAGGAGCCCATAATTCCAGCTGCTGGCTTAAATTAAAAAAATTCCTTTAGATAGATAAAGTAACAAATATGTACAACACCCCTGTACGTTTCCTTAATGTAACAGTTTAAATGTTTGAAGGTAGCAAGACACTTTACTATTTACACTCACCATACCCTATGTATTTATTTATGACATAAAATTAATGCACATATAACCTCATTAATTATTATACCTAATATATATATATATATATATATATATATCATGGTTTGAATGTTTACAAATTCATTAAACCAAACATTTTTTAAAAATATAAACATTTATGAAAATAGACTATTTAAATTTAAACATTGTTTACATTAAATAATTATTTTAGGGAACAATAATGGAGGGTGCTTTCATGAAATGTTTTGTGCAGTGCATTCTAGATTTTTTAATAAGGAACTCCAATACTAACTGTACACTTTTTGACTTGTTGACAGATGGAAAATCTTCCTGGGCACTGTCTTTGCTGGCAGGGCTGGGAGGGGGAATGTGTCACTTTAAAATATTTAGCCATGTATATGCAATCTGTTATCCTAAAGCCATTTTTTATACCACATGCCTTTCATATCTATAGCATAGCTATGAAAATACATTTTCTGAAAATAAATATGACTTTGCCACCTGCTGCTGCCAAATGTGAATTTGAAATTTGCCATATTCTCCTGAATACATATATTTCAATATATATATATTTATATATATATATATATTTTTTTTTTATTTGGACATTTTATGGGGAGAGGGACAGTGAAGGGACTGCAACCATTTTTAATTTGTATTATCATTTATAGAAGACATATTTTGTGTGGTGTAAATCCCCAGGAGTACTTTCTCTCCCACTCTGTTCCCAAGTCTCTAGGCTTTTCGCCAACACAGGGTGGAGCAGTGCTTGCCTTAAAGGGGACATATCTCCCAAATTTTTACTTTATATAAAAGCGTAGACAATCCTTTCATATAAAGTAAAATTTATCTTCTTTTTTAATATTTTTTTTAAAAAGTTTAATAATTTCTTTTTTTTAAAAAAGAGGGGAAGCCTGCTCCCTTTTTGTCTTTACCGCGACGTCACATACCCTAGGCGGTTATTGGATGTTCCTTCTGCGCAAATCCAATTTTGGAAATGCACAGAAGGCAGAATGCAAAGAAAAAATTGCCGATGAGATCAGCACTCTTTTCCCCCATTTTCAGCAGGCTACGTCACCCATTCTCGTACCTACCCACCACCCAAGAACAACGATGGAGGGATCTGTGGAAGTAAAGGTAAGTGGGATGTTTTTAATTTTAAGTTTAGTTCTGCTTAAGCACAAATAAAGGTTAAATGCAATTGTTGAAAGTTCTTTTTTTCAGCTTTTTTTAGTGTTGCTTTCTCTCGTCCACATTTTTATTCAAGGTATTTTGCATGTCTCTCTTCAGCCATTATTGTTGCAATAGAGCTTTAACTGGGTATCGTCTGTCTTAAAAAAAAAACACCTGTCAAGAATACCTGCAGGAGATTCCTTTGCTAACACTTGCCTAGAAAATTATGTTTCTATTAGTTTGGTTTCTAGGGTATAGTATTGGTAGTGTCTTGCAAGTTTCCATTTTTGTCTTGAATGAATATAATGTCCTGTTTCTTTCCTCCAAATTGGTCCATCCTAGGGAAATTACTTTACATTGGTTAAATGTAGTTAGGGTGATTGGGGTGTGTTTGAATATTGTGTATGGGTTTTGCAGGTTCTGATTCTCTGTTCATGTTTCTAGAGGTCAACTCAAGGGCCTTTCTACACCAACTGCTACTATGTCACACTGGATCAAGCAAAATACTGTCCAAGCTTTTGCTTTAATGCACAGAGTATCACCCTATCTGGTATGGTACATTGTGAAGGAGCAAAAAGTACATCCTGAGATTTCTGCGAGCAAGAATTTATTCTCAGATTTGTCACTTGGTTGTCAGTTCCTATGTTCATTAAGTTATACTAGGTACATGTAGCAGTTCAAAGAAAGCAGTTAGACTGGCTTCAATGTTTTTTTTTTTTTTTGGAGCCTTGTTTTCTATTTTAATGTTCTACCAACTGTAGTGTTGGCTTTATGTGGTCCCATTGATAATATTCTAAAGTAAAGTTGTTTTCTCAACTAAACAAAAGAGAAAAAAATATGTTTTTGTATGTACCACAAAGCACTTTACTCTGCACATGCCGGGACACTGCACCCATTCCATGCAGCTTTCCTTGAGTTTCAGTATTTTGTTTCCATGCACAGTGGCAATGTTCTGAAGCAGAACTATGTCTTCCAATGAACGCAGAGAAAATTTTCTTTACCATCAGTTCAAAAATATGCTTAAGCAATTAATTGCAGCCTTTCCAGTTACATAAGTGATATGGGAACTGCCAAAGTAATGTTGGACTGACACCAAGTTACCCAAGCAGTGACCTGGCTTCAAACCTGATCCTTAATTACAGCAGTTCTAAAACCACTGAAATGGGAGCTGTCGCCAGAATAGACCTTGGGTAGAACTCTTTGCAATCTTATGAGCTAACTTAGCCTCCAGAAGACCTCTAATTAGTTATTCTTGGTTTTGTGTTTACCACCTATTGATCTTTGGTGTCTTCCTGTTACATCTAATTGCAGCTGAATTACCTCAGTTTAATGACTATAGAAAGGGATTTCTCTATTTCCTATTATTGTGATATCACAAAAGCTGACTGTGCATATATATATATATATATATATATATATATATATATATATTTATTTATATATATAATGGAAAAAATATATAAAGATATAGACTAAGAGCGCTGTGGGTCTAAAAAGTTACAAGTAAACTGATAAACTGATAATCTCCAGTAAACCACATAACACACATCATTCTAAAATAGGTGACCTGATGATAGTACTCTTACTGTGAAGGTAATGTTGCTGTGATTACAGTTATTTTCAATGACAGTAGCAAAATAGATAACACACACAACATGTGGATTGGAAGGATTGGGGAAGCGGTATGGGTGTAAAAACATCCACCAACTGACTCTATTGTGCGTGTTTCAAACAATATCACGTGACAATTTGTATACAAGTATGCCAAAATATGTCTTAACAGTTCATCTGACAATTAGATGATCATATAACACTTATCTAATGGTGCCATTATATTGGTGTAAAGTGTATTTAATGACCGGTCACTTGTTATAAACATAGAAAAGATGGAGGCATAGACTTACTGAACATAACACAATATATTCACATGTCACAACTCCTCCTCTTAGATACTGTTATGGGTTGCCTCCCCCAGTTAGGTGACCTGAAATTACTTGAGGAACGGAGTCTAAGTGGCCACCGGACTACTTTGCTGCAGGGAGGTCACCAGGTTGTGGCCCCCAGGCTCTCTCTACCAGGAGGTGAAAGGGTTCGGATGGTCTAAGTGTAGGAATGGCTGTCAAGCAGTAACACAGCTAGTCAAGATGAGGCCATTGAACAGGCAGGCAGCAAATGAGGCAAGGTCAGGTAACAAGCTGAAATCAGGGCAATCACAAGTTCAATCAAAGTCAAACTGAGGTCAAATCCAGAGAAGGAAAATAGAGATTAAGCTGGCACAGTAGTGGGAAATACACCGAGGATCCAGCAACCTGAGCCTGGAACTGGGAGGTTTAAATAGGCCTAGTAGCAATTGGCAGGACATGGTTGAACTCAGAAAACAATCTGCCTATTAGCTGTAAGACACAGCCCCGAATCCCTCTCAGCTGTGCACAGCCTCAATTTCTGTACAAGAGATGCCGAGAACAGTGGAAACTCCATGGCTCATGTAAGGCAGGTGATGCTGCAGGTTGTGGAACTGTCAATCTGCAGGTGTAATGGTAACAGATACCCTCCATATTATTAATGGAGCCCCTCTATGCACACTTTTAGAGATTCCCCACAATCATTCAGCAGTTCTCTACTCCCTTCCATTGTTTCCCTTCCTTACAAACATAGACCAACACTCTAAGTCCTTTAACTTTTTCATAGCAGCCCAACTATCCAGAGTTAAGTGAGTGGAAAACATAATACCCAATGCGAAACTTGCAAGCATTTTAAAGAAAAAATATGATAAATATATGGAATCCCTGGTCAAAACATTTTCTTTTGAAAATAGAAACCAATAGTTCAGGATGTCTCTGAAATGGTGTAGGGGTAAAGGGGTTGCAACTCCACAACCTTCTTTCCTGTCCCCATTCCACAAACCTAACCTGCTGGAAGCATTGGACGCTATACATCTTCTCTTGCTCTTTTCCTTCTTTTTTTTTCCTTTAACTATATTTTACATACACCTTCCCCATTTCAATAATTGCAAATCATTAATTAATCCCACTTCGAAAACCTTTAAAAACTCATATTTAAAGCCCAACTGAAGCCAAAATTCCCAGAGGCAAACTAATCATGATAGTTACTGTAAATTTTAAGTACTATTGATAGAACTTCAAATTTAAAAACTAATTTTGTAGCTGTGGTAGCCTAAAGCTGCATACCTAAACATACAGACCTAAGCTTTGGTTTTATGTCAACAGACTGAGGTATCATAATTGCTAACCACCTACGTCCTGTGGACTATGACCCCCATCCCCTCCTCATATAGATTCATGGTTTCTTCTTTAAAATAAGAATCATGGGAAATAAAATCTGGCATTAATTATTGACCATTAGCTGAATTCAGGGGCAAATGGAAATAGCTCTAGCTTGCAGCATAAACTTGACAAATGAAACAGCTAATATTGGTTTAATTTTGGTTTTCTACACAATTTGTATTCACTCATCAACCTGATTACTATCAAAATGTCCCTTGTTCAGTTATTGGTTTACTTGAGTTTGTAAAATCAAGGGAAGCAAGCCAGTTTACATCTCTAGATTTTGTTGTTTTGGCTGCTGAATTGAATGTGATAGTATAGTAAACTGGCACACCTTCACTAAGCAAAAAAAACAAAAAATGTATATATACAGTAAGTGATGGGGCTGAAAGTAAAAGTTTTGCAAGTTATGGGTTCTGTTATTATCCCTATTAATTTTATCACATAGATAAACATTGTATAAAAAACCTATCATCTCAATAGACCCCATTATTCTGCAAGAATAGAGTAGTAAAGCATAGTAAGCTGTTCTTATGTCATCAAAATGGATTTTTCACTGCTCAATTATCATCAAGGGAGCAATTTGCTGACCCTTTTTTAATCGAAATGAAAATGTGGAACTGTCAAAATATAATGGCTTGTTAAAAAGCACTGGAGATCTCTGATTTTGTAATCATGATTATATCTTAAATAATGAGGTTTTGATTTATAAATGAAATGGAAAAAGTCGAATAAAACATTTTGTTCTACTAATTTCCTATATACTACTTGAAATGGTAATTTACTGAATGACACCAGATCTAAAAAGCACTTTGAGTAAAGAACATCTTCAAGACATTGGTCTTTGTGAAACAGAATATGGACTTATCAGACGCTTCACATTCTCATTTGGGTATGGTCAATAAATGTATCCAGTAGATGAGGGAAACATTATGCAGTCATTATGAAAACCATTAATCATAAGTTAGTCATTTTAGGACTTAAAATGTAGCTGTGCATATACAGTGGCTTTACAAAGTATTCAGACCCCATTCCTTTTTTCAATTTTGTTATGTTGCAGTCTGATGATTTTCCCATTAATCTGCACTCAGCAACCCATAATGATTAAGTGAAAACAGAAGAAAAAAGAAGACAATTTTGTAAATGTATTAAAAAGGAAAACTGTAATATCACATTTACATAAGTATTCAGTGCATCTGCTTCAAACTTAGCTTAGGAGCTTCCCATTTCTTTTGATCGCGGCTGAGATGTTTTTACACTTTGATTGGAGTCCACTTCAGGTAAATAAATTGATTTGACATGATTTGAGTAGGTACACACCTCACTCTATATAGAAGGCCTCATAGCTGACAAAGAACATCCAAGCAAAAACCAAACCAAATCAAATGAACTGCCTGCTGAGCTCGGACACTGGATTATTTCAAAGCACAGATCTGAGGAAGGCTACAAAAATTCTGCTGCACTGAAGGTTTCCAAGTGCACAGTGGTCTCCATAATTCTCAAATAGAAGAAGTTTGGCACAACCGGGATTCTTCCGAGAACTAGTCAACACGATGACAACGAATTTCACCATAATTGGCTTCCTCAGGTAGAGACATAATTCTTGGTGAGTGGAAGAAAAAATATTTTGAGAGGTTTGTTTAAGCAATCTACATGCTGATTGAGGTAGCACAGGTAGTGGGGGGAAAATATTGACTGTAGGGGGGAATTTGCTATAGTTTAGGTTTTGGTAAGAATGATGGAGAGGCATGGACCATTGGGTGAAGAGAGAAGAGACAATTGTCTTCTAGTGTCTCTACCTCCCCTGAGAATACGGCCAAATACGGCGAAACATGCTGGAAACTGGGAAGATCTTATCTGTATCAATGCAGCTATTTTTCTTACGTTTATATATAATCTTATAGTTGAACTCTGTTTAGCATAACAGTTAACTTTAACACAATACTGTTTTGTTCACTTTGTATAAAAAATTTACGAGTAAAAACATTTTTTGTTATTTTCTACCACTATAAAGCCCCTTCTGTCTACTTTTGTTGTATCTATGTTGGTGCTATGTAAGCACTGGAAATTTACATATTAATAGTTATTAAATTTAACACTATTACGCTTAGAATTATTATTTATACTGCTTCCTGCACGACTGGAGGCTGTTGCTTACAAATGGTCTCAGAAGTCTCCTGGGTCCACTACAGCTCTTACTGATTCCTGCTGTTGACCTTCACATCACTAGAAGATACAGTAATGACATAAAGTTAGGTATGAGGAAGGGGAAGAAATTAAAGCTGCTATGGACCATAGTCATCAACACACATTAACGGTTTCCAATGTGAAAATAATCTGCAAAGGAAACTATGAAACTAATGAAAATACAATCTGCAAATTTGCTTTGGGTCTGAAATGAGAGAGTGCCCCTTTCCTGTGATCCATAATAGAAATCTAAATAGAATTTTTGCACTGAAAGTTTTTTTCAGAACAGAACCTGGGATTTGTTTTTTGTAACAGATCCTAGGACTTGTGATTTTCCCAGGAGAGCCTCTGCAGTCCTCGACTTGTTTTACTTGGCTTATATATCATTCAACATAAGGGATTAAGGTGATCATTACTCAATGTCAGAAGCAGAAATCTGTGGTCATTTGACAGAAAATTAAAAGTGAACATGTGTGCTACAATATTTTATCACTGATTTGCTCTACAGTCTAAGTATGTATGTATGTATTAATGATTGTATTAATTGTATCTATCCACATACTTATAGGTACAATTCCATTGAGTACCTGTGATTTTTATGTGTTTTCACTTAAGGGAAAATGTCAATTGAGAAATACATGTTCTGTCTCTGCTGACCTCTTAACAAACTGGCTGCCTATCTTTAATGCTGATCTTTAATTTCACTACTAAGTCAGTGGGCCTGATTTATTTAAACCTCTCCAAGGCTAGAGAGGATACATTTTCATCAGTGAAGCTGGGTGATCCAGCAAACTTGGAATTGTTAGCAAATGTTTTCATGCCTTGACCAGATTAATTCCAGGTTTGCTGGATCACCAAGCTTCAATGATGAAAGTGTATCCTCTCCAGCTTTGGAGAGCTTTAATAAATCAGGTTCATTCTCTTAAAACATCATCATCATCATCATCAGTAATTCACTGTTCACTTTAATTTTATTCTAGGTCAGATACTAAGGGATCACAGTGAGAATAGGCTAACAAAGGAACCACACATATTTCTCTATTTTCCAAATGTCTGAAAGTTCAAGGGTAAGTATGTTATTTTGAAAATGGTTTTGAAGTGTATGTTAGGCTAAGTTCAGACACGAGGTAAAAAGCAGGGTTTCAACACTTTTCAACTCCAACTGACCTGAATAGACACTTGACTAATATAAGCTGATATGTTTTTGTTTTGCAGATGATGGAGCAGTTGAGTTTTTCGGGATGCTTTATAAAGCGCCTAAAGGTAGTCCGCAGCAGAAATGCTTTGATAGACTTGAATAGAATTGCTTTCCAACTGCATTTCTGCATTTTGCAAGACTTCAAAATGTTCTGCCCATGAGCCTTTGTAACCTGGATTGTACGCGAAAGTGTACCATAGAGGGGATATCTGTGATGATGAAGTCCTGTGATCCAATGGTAATTTTGGATGTTGTGCCTGCCAAACTTGAGATTTGGGACCTTAGCTGCCCTATTATTTATTTAAATACAGTGCACAGTTCCAGGGCCAGGTATGTTGTTGCTCTGGATGTTTGTATCCAGAAGCAGAATGCCAACAAACCCCAGGCAATATTGGGTTATATTAGCATTATTCCATATCATCATAATATATTGTTCTGCTTTTTTATTTTTAAAATTTTTGATTTGGGCTTTCCCAAGTGTTCATACATCATGCTACTTCTAATCTACCCAGAATGCACACACACACCACACCTTTTTAAAATGAAATCTAATTTAACTTTAAACATGAATGAATAATACAATTCTTTTTGTGGAAATGTAAATATTTGTTCATTTGCACATACTATCATATTTATTACAACAAGTGTTTTCTGGGGACAACATTGTGGCCATACCAACTACATAACATTTGCTAGCAAGAATGCCAGATAAGCATTCCATATACCTTTTGTCACATGTAATCCTGTAATTGAAGATCTTCTTAGTAGAGTCCAGAATCCCTCAGTCTTAGGACTTCGTAAGTATGCTGTCTAATCTAAAGGCCAAGTCCACACCAGAGTGTGGTAAGGCTTCACCTTCCTCCACAATAAGCTTGGGGCCTGCAATGTTCAGCTTTCCAGAGTAAACTTTGTTCCTGATACTAAAAGAAGTTAAGAACATTTGTGGCAGCCACATTTGTTCCCTATGCTTCTACATCGATGGCTAGGAACTTGCAATGGGGGTCAGTTATAGTCATAAAATGATGGAAAAGTACTTTTTATAGATGAGGTACTTCAATCTATGGAGAAGGACATCAGCATGCAAATGTGCTTTCCATCCACAGCTCCAACAAAGTTATTTTTCTGGA
The DNA here is from genome assembly GCF_032062135.1 of Pyxicephalus adspersus. NCBI lineage: Eukaryota > Metazoa > Chordata > Amphibia > Anura > Pyxicephalidae > Pyxicephalus > Pyxicephalus adspersus. The sequence goes on from NC_092860.1 coordinate 28,634,806, forward strand.
ATCTCTTCAATTCCCTCCACAACTCCAGGGATTAGGCATGCATAGCGGTTACAGCAGCTCCAACAGCACTCTGCGGACACAGATCTTCAGGAAACAACACAATAGCACCCATGAGTAGAGAAAGTACAAAAAAACTACATGCTTTCACTTCTTTCTACCCATATATCAGCTTCAGCTGCTGCAAGACAACTGCATGGAGCCGCAACCGCTTCAATAAACTTCAAAAAACTGAAAAAAATGAAGAACAGTCCATTTGAGACCTGCTTGTTTTATGACTGGCTCTTCTCCAGTCATGGAGTTTCTCCAGACTGGGAAATATACAGATTCTCATTATGTGGTATGAGTTATCACAGAAACATGTCCTATAGGCTTCCTATTTTTAAGATATCTGATGGCTTTGTTAATACAGTAAGTACAGAGTGCAGTAATGACAAGATTCACACATTTTACAGTTGAATCCACATGGAAAAATGTGTGAATCCTTAAGTAGAGTTATATGACTCCTGTGTAAAAACAAACCCTTAAGATATCTTAAAAGCGTCAGACGCTTTTTAAAGTCTGGGCATGGATAACAACAATAACATATAATCAGAGCCTAAAACATGAGTGAACATTGACTCTAAAGCTACCTACACATTAATTGTCATCCAAGCTCAAGTTTTGTGATCGTTGTTGCTTCACATTATTTAGCTATCTTTTGTGGCATATTACAAAATAACAGACCGCAAACAATCGCTGTCATTTTCCCCTCTTTATAAAACTGAACAGCACCATGTGTACAGCTGATGTTCATTCCATTGTCCCTGGAAACTATCACAATTGATTCCAGTGTGTACAGGTCTTAATAGTATGCTTCTGTTTAAGGCTTGTTTAATAGAGTTGTCCTTTTGTACCTCGGAAAATTTAAATACTCTCCTCTCTTGTTTTAGAAATAGGAAAAGTAAAACAAACCTAATAAATTTAACTGAGAAGATGCAAAAGCCAAAAGAAATGCTGAGACACACCATTTACAGAAATAGCTCCTTCATAAATATTTCATATGAAATTGAAAATCTTCTGTTGACCTCGATTTCAGCCTTATACTGCAGCTCCTTTTCGCAGTAGTATAGACCATCTGTGCGCAGATCCTTTAAAACATCTCTGCATGTCCCATGCAAGCAAACGGTATCATCTATCTACAAGGACACAGATCACAAATAAGTGCTCACTTGTAACATGCTACCCCAAAAAAGGATGAAATACAATAGTATCAGGTGACTCTCTCCATTATATATTTATGTTTATAAGATATATTTGGGCTTCCATATATTACTTGCTTGAGGAAAACATTTATAGTATTTCCTATAGGAAGAGGTGGCTAAAATATAAAAAAATTACTTGTTGTTGGTGTTGGTAACATTTAAAGGCCAATAAACCTATATTAGAAATTGGGTAACCAAAAACAGATTTTATAGATTTAAATGCTTAAAGTCTTTGTTTGCATATGTATAGATGATATGATAAGCTAGCTGTTTTTGACTGACAATCTTTATCCATAATTGCTAAATATCATGTCCTCTGTTCAATTTGATGTGCTTCTGAATTATGTCTGCTTTATCCTGATACTTCTACAAATCAGTTACTGCCAAACTTAGCGAATAGTTTTTAATTATGTAAAATAAACTGTATTTTAAGTTCAGTATTTAATAATGAGGAATCCAGATCTTTTCTGTAATATTCTACATATTGATAATGTTAAAGGCTATCCTGATCCTTTGATCTGTTTATTGGCCAATATAGCTGTCCATCCTATTATTGGGTCAGTAGGAAGAGGCAGGACCCCCTAAATGCAGCTGTATTGTTCACATTATGTATGAGAAGTGTGAAAGTGAAAACAAAACACAATATAGACTAAATAAAAGGTAATGTAAATTCACAAAATGGAATAAGCCATTGTGAAATTGTGAAATCTTTTACCATAATTGTGAAATCTTTTAGCATAATTTTTACATGTTGTGCATTTATAAAAGTTTTTTTGTAGGGGTCCCTAGGGCTGCTTTCACACCTGTAGTAAAAACCACGGATTTGGATGTTCCTGGGCACAAACGGGTGCTATATGACTGAGAGTGGCCAACCGTGCAGGGTGTAACCACCTTTATATGAAGTGTAAAGTTTCAAACAACAACTGTGCAGCCAAAAGCAACCTGTCATTTTTGTAAACCATGATCTGTCACAGCCATATGCAAAAAATAGATCCCAATTGCTGCTATTCACTTGAAAGGGAGAGTTTGGACCGCGACTGAGCCCACAGCAAAATGCTGCGATATCTCTCCAAATCTCCCCTTAACTCTCACCGCTGACTCCCTTCACACCTTCAAACCCCTATACACCAATTTCAAACCCACAACCTCCCTCCATTTTTATTAACTCTTATTCCCTTTCTGCTCTTCTATCCTCTGTTCTCTTTTACCCCCTATGACAAAACACAATCTCACTCTCTTATTGCTGTTTCAACCTACCATATCTCCTGAACATTGCAAATTATGTAAAATTTAATAGGCTAATCACAATCACAAATATGCTTTTCTATGCAGTTCTGTATAAAAAAAGTCTACCTAATATATTTCACGTGTTTTATTAAAATACAAACAACTTAATAGACACTTAGCTGAGCAGCTTGGTATTTCGTGGTTGAAATACATTAAACATGCATAAAATATGAAAATAGAAAAACATATCACTTGCCTCCTTGACAAATGTTCCTAGTAATCTATGAATGAACAAATTACAGCTTTGATGTTTAGGAAAAAAGAACCAGATGTCTAGACTTCATAGGGTCGCCAACCACTATGATGTTGTTTGACATACCATACAAGCTCTCAGTTTGAGAATAGCAGTGAACACTTGTGATTACTATAACTTAAAATGTCACCCACTGGATAATATCACCAGTAACAGTTTTCCTAAGTGAAATGATTATCCTTTTGGAGTTAAGGCGTATTATGTTTGGACTTCAAAAAGGTACTGGGAAACATCCAATATTCACATAGCCTTTCTTGCTGTTGTTTCTTTAAAATTGTCATTTGTATATACTGGAATGTGTCCAAAGTGTGTTCCTCTTTTAAGATCAAGTATTATTCGAGACATTCATTGAAAATGAACGTTTTACCCTAACTGTTAGGAAGATCTGTCTCGGAGTCTATAATTCCCGAAAGGTGGCAACCAGTTATTCTGCATTTTTAGGATGCAAGGGGCTTATTATTTTGAAATCACTGTCTTCTTAGTAGTTATATTAGCAGTGCAAAGTTTACAAAGATAAACAGATTTTTTGAGTAGGCCTTTCATTATAACCTTTAAATGACATTCTTTTTAATGATAATTCCACTTGCCTACACAGTGTTTTTTAGATCTGAGAATCCATGGGATTGGGCCAAACATTGTCATGGTAACTGAAGAAAGGGAATCACTTAAAAAAAGGTTTCCAATAGCAAGATCCGCTAGCATTCAGTTAGTAGCCTTCAATAGAAGCTGACATCTGCTATTCATTTGTTGTTTTTAGGATTGTCGAAAGCAGGATAATTGAAAGTAGTACAGTGTTCTGGGAACATATTGAGTGAAATAGCTCTTAGAAGTTTTTAAGTATTTTGTATGTACCTGCTTTGTCCATTTAGAAGCTGGACAAGTTAGTATATAGGAGGCTGTCTAAAGTGAATTATTTGCAGGCAATGAATATACAAAAGAAAGTTCCAAGTATTCTACTGGGGTCAGCTACTCTTCTGTAGTAATTTCAAAGCATTTCTTCACGAATAGTAAAGATTAAGCAGTGTAATGGCTTTTTAGAAGAAGGAATTTGTGACCACCTCATGGAAAGACATGACTCATAGATCATACTGAAAACTACACACTATTTGCAGCAACTAAAACCATATGATTTGATGTGTTCCAGTCCTATGCTCCAACTCCCCATGTCAGATGATTGTTGCCCGAGACAAGCAGTCGCGCTCGTCTCAGGTGAAAATCTGTACAGCAGCCCCCAACGTTGTTCATCAATCTGCTGTGGCTCATGTTTTTATGTGGCTTTGCCTACCCCTTCCCACATTCCACACATCCCAATTGGTCAGTTAGAGAACCAAGTATGGTGACAGTCTAGTTGGAATTTGTGGAGGTTGGTGTCACGGTCCCTTCCGTGACTGAAGTTTGAGGATCTGTCAAACAAGCTGCATGTGAGATTATCTGACAGTCTCTTTGGTTTTACTTGTTTCTGTGTTGTTGTTTGTAATGACCACTCCCCTTGCATCAGGTGCAGCTGGTGGTCATTACTGCTCCTCCATTTAGTTCGGCCTCACACTTCATGCTGTGCGGTTGATATTCACTGCTGGGTTGTGAATAGCTGGAGTGTTGTGCCATCCTGAGTTCCTGTTTATATCTGCTAATAAGATAAGTTGCTTTACTTTTGGTCTTTTGGTATTTTTGGGTTTTATGGTTATTTAGTTGTTTACTAGGCCTCAGGGAGACACTGGGTCCTTCATAGGGGAAGGAACCAGCAGTCTCAAGCCAGACACTACTGCTAGGGCTATACAGGGCTAGTAGGGCCTAGGTTCCTGTGTATGAGTATCTCCACCATCAGGGGATACTCATACGGTTAGGAGTTAGGGCAAGGTTAGGGTGTCTGCAAGGGGTGACCATTCCCTTTTCCCCAGCCACTGGAGGCCTAGTCCAGAGTATAACCCTTTCTGTTTCCCTCCCCTCCCCTGTTATCTGTGACAGTTGGAAGGCAGTAGACAAGTTTCAGAAGTGTATGAGAACTGTTTGGTAGGGGTACTTCATAAGGCTGACTTTTAGTCACCTGTCAGACCAACTGTTGGTATAGAAAAGGGTAATCCCAATATAAGTTATTACAGGCAAAAAAGGTATATCAAAAAGATTTGTAACTTGCAGTCAATTTACTGATAACTAACGAACTAAAAAGTCAAACTTCAAAAGTCAAAAAGTCAAATCTTGCACAATGCATTGCTGTATGGTTATAAAAATGAATGTATCTTGTGCTGCATTGAGATGTTATTATTATTATTAATAATAAAATTAAACAGAATTTATATAGCACCAACATATTTTGCAACATTAAATAGGGATTGCAAATGACAGACAGTGACACAGGAGGAGGAGCGGACCCTGCCCAGAAGAGCTTACAATCTAAGAGGAGGGGGAAGCATCACACAATAGGAAAGGGGGATATGGAATGGTGAGTAAGTAGTGAGGGTTTTAACCTTCTGGGTGGTTCAATTCTCTTCGGATTTATATGTTTAAAAGCGGTACATTGTTTTTCATGAAAATTTATTTTACAGTATAATATATTAGTATTTATATGTATATATGTATATAATAGTATATATGAGTATAATAAAGTTTGAAACCCAAAATCATGTCAAAATAATAAATTAAATAAATTAAAAGAAAAGAAACTTTTTTTTTTTTTAATTAAAAAAATAAACAAATATTATACTTATACTATTATATTGTACTGTAAAATACATTTTCATGAAAGACAATGTACAGCTTTTACACATATAAATCCACTGTATTGCATTCAATAGAGTTATTTTGTATTAAATGCAATACAAATAGATTTGAAACTTCTGCCGTCCCCCCAACGCAACGGCCGCACATACCAACGTCACCAGGAACTCTGGATGCAGAGGACGCCAGCTGGAGGATGCGAGAAGACAGAGATCGCGAAGAAGGACATCTGTGGATCAGGTAAGGCTGTATATACTATTGTATTTCGCTGTTTTAGCTACCCCGAGTGTGACTTGGGGTTACCGCTTTCAGCATCTTTTTTCTAACTTGAGTCACACTTGGGGTTACCGCTCAGGGGGTTAAAAGACAGAAGATGATAGGTAGGCACTTTGAAAAGATGGGTTTTGTGTGCTCCATTAAATGAGCAGACAGTAGGAACTAGTCCAATTTGAGAAGAAAGACTATTCCAGAGTGTTGGGGCAGCTCTAGAAAAATCTTGGAGCGTGTGCTAAGGTCATGAGTGGGGAAGTCATTAGTAGGTAATTGTTTATTGCTGCATATACAAGTCATACAAGTGTATTACTGCAAATTTACTGCAAATTTAATATTTGTCGTTAAAATATTATGGTTTCACCCACTGCTTTATACCAAACTTAAAATAATGTGATATATTCATGTAAGTGATAGAACCTAAAGCTAAAATGAAAACTGATAAACATCAGGTCCCTTACCATAACCTACAAAATAATGCCAACATTTGGACAAATCTAGAACCAATTTTTAATAAAATATTTGATTATCTTGCCAATATAGAGATATCTGGGAGATTTTTAAATCTGCAGATCCCTCGATGGCACTGGACCTTTCTGCAATCCGGTTCCACGCTGTCCTGTAATTCTCCCATTCAGTCATAATCCCTGTGTTGCACTTAAAAAAAAAAAAAATTTTTACTATATATATATAAGGGTTATCTACCTTTTTATGTAAAGTAAAAAAGGTCCTCTTTAATTTAATGTTTACTGTGTGAGGTGTGTACTATTGACTTAAATATTTGCTTTATTTAACAGAATAGTTGTTGGATATACTGAGTCTGTTTGGAATTCACAATATGTCATCATTAGGATTTCTCTTTACCAAAAAACTACCTCCTTTTTCATAACATGTAAACTAGTGAATTTCTCAAATTGGTATATAGCTGAACTCCAGACTAAATTCAAAGTTGGGTTACGTATATTAACAAAATGTCAAATCGTTACACTTTTTTACTGGTCTTTTGATTGTGGCACCCCTGCAACATAGCATAGCTGGATTAAAGTGTATATCCAGCCCAAAATTTTTAGTTTTGTAAAGAGCAGGATATGGTTAAAACTGATAATAAGTCTTTGCCATTCTAGGGAGATTTCCCTTTACTTTCAGTCCTAAAGACACAACAGGAAATGAGAGGAAACAACTCCAAAATAAACACAATTTTTATCCCAGAGAATTTAGTTGGGTGGCTATGGTCAAAGGGCCCCTTCCTTTCATCCTACTTCTCTACCCTTGCACATTTTTAAAAAATTGTCTTAAACTATAATTTAAGGAGTATTGCCAGGTCCTGGACAAGCCTTTGACTGAACAGTGATAGAGCAGCAACACACCGAGTATAAAAAGTGTGTTCCCTGTGAGCACGACGACCAAAACAGGCTCTCGGTGCTGACCTTTTTCAGCCAGAGCACAAATTGTAAGAGTTTTTAATGATGTTTAATTATTTGCCTAAAGTTTAAACACTGTTTCTGGCTTAGCACAAACATAGTATTATTGCAAACTATCTCTTTGTGAAATACTGTAACTGAACCCTATGTGAAGTCCCTAAATGTGCGTTCTAAAAATGTTTCACTCATTTATCTAGTTAATTTAATTTGCTAACTGAGGTTTGTGCCTTATGCTTATTAAACTTGAAAGCATATAACTTAGATTAGTTTAATTTATGAGTTAAACATGCTTATGTTTCAAGAGTAAATTAAAACCAGAGTGCCTAATGTCAGAAGTACTAAGTGCTGCAGGTTCAAAATCAAATCTTAAAAACGGAAAGATTTGAAAATGACATCAATTACATCAAAATATATGAGTATGGCATTATGTATTTCCAGTCTGTGCTTTCTTAGTTGCATTTGCCAAATTTAGGAGTTGCGTCATGCAAATGTTAGTTAAATGTCTAGATCAAAAATTCAGATGTGGAAATAACAGTCCTAAATATATATTTTTAATGTCATAAGCTTTACTTTCTTTCATGAAAAAGAATTCCATTATGATGAATATGATCTAATACAGCCAGATGACAATACATCATTGTAATTCTAGAAAAAAAACATAATCCCCTCTGCAAAAAGTCCACTGTTTTGGGAGTTCACTCCAATGTGCTGTTGCTGCCATTATTTTCTGTAGCTGTCAGTGAATGGGTGTAACACTTGCACTTTGAAGCATTAGAGGACACTTTAAAGAAGGTATAATGTTTCTTAGAATGAAACTTGTACTGTGAAAAACATGCAGTTTACCATTTGCTGACCTCCTCCAAAAAATGCTATTTACCTGTCTGTTTTTGAATATAGTACTAGTCTTAGGAAAAACTGATCAGCATACCTTATATAATTAAATATAAACAATCTGAATCTAAACCGAAGTACCTACCTGATAATAGAAAGAAAACTACATTGACTTGAGTGAACACCTAGGGCACAAAATGTGGCTGTTATTGGTAATATTGTAAACAATAGTCAACAGAAATGGCAAAAAATGTGAATTTATACATTCATGGTGTGTTATTTAAATCATGTATTTATTTGTAGCAAAATAATTAAAATCAAGTGGAATCAGTTTGTTTATCTTTTACCCCCTCTTTTGCTGGTAAAGTATTTGATATTTTTCAGTATGGTATGATGGGTCCCTTGCTCTTAAATGATTCTTTGTGCATTATTGTTGGTCATCAGGAAATGGCCCCAATGTAAAGGTTGTTACAAACAGCTTGTTTGTGACAGCTCTGATCTGTCAAACCAGAAACAAATGCAGTTCCAAGACAGCCCACTAAGTGTCACCTGAATATAAACCAAGATTCTTTCACTTTTTCAGATTAAAAAAAAAACAAGCAAACAATCCAGGTTTATACCTAGTATAAATGGTATGTTTTAGTCAGTGACTCAAAGTGCCTTATTTATTAAGCTCTCCAAGGCAGGAAAGGATACACTTTCATCAGTAAAGCTGGGTGATCCAGCAAACCTGGAATGGATCTGGTCCAGGATTTAAAACATTTGTTAGCAAAAAGCAAATGACTTTGAATAAATACATTCCAGGTTTGCTGGATCACCTAGCTTCACTGATGAAAATGAGTGGTCTCCAGTCTTGGAGAGCTTTAATAAATCAGGCCCAAAGTATTAGGACTATTGGACCATTATGACAGCAATTAAATTGGCTTTGTGAAAAAAGAGAGGTTAGTAACAGCAGCCCTCAAGCTTCCAAAGTACATTTTTCCTTCATGATGTACTTACCAAATATGGTTAACACAGCATGTTCTGGTGTGCCATCCGTGCTTTCCTATTAACTCATGTATTAGTATATTACTAAAAGTGTATGCATTATGAGTTTACTGAACATGGTAGAGAACTAACATGTGGTGGGAGAACTGTACACTGCAATATGTAAGGCATGCAATTTATTTTCTCGTCCTGTCTGTCTATCCTGTATATATTACAGAACATATGTATTCAATTGTCCATGGCCTCAGTTCATTACTGTAAATTAGCCATCATTAAACTTTTAAGTGTCAAAACATATTTCAGCTGCAATTTGATACTAGTATGTTATGCATAGACAACGGTCTGTTGGGGCAGGATAGCCTCCCCTTCACCTTAATAGTAAATTGAGTTTGTCATACCAACACAACGTAACTGAACACTGTAGTGTACCTTGTCAAACATAAAACTTCAGTTCTCATAGTGAGTTGTGTTGGGCCAGTATGTATCTGCACACCCCAGTATATTAAAAGCAACAATCTACATCATGAAGACATTAAAAAACTTTTTTAAGCTCTAAAATAGTTCAAAAGTGGTTGCAGTTGATAACATATGTAGTAGCTTCTCTCTTGTTTCTTAGCATAATATTACATTTTTTACCTTTATTGTATTATTCACTATAATTCTTTGGAGTTAGAGTATATAAAGAAAATATTGAAATATGTACACTTTCACCCTCATCTTAGTGAATAGCCAAAAAAAGTAGAGTTTTCACTTCTAGAATACCCAATTCTGTGCAAGTAAAATTAAGTAATATTCAAAAAACTCCCCCCATTTAATAAACTAAGTAAAATGTCAATTTGTAAAGAAATAATTTACTAGCAAAGAGGACATGTGCCACTCCATTAATAAATTAATGTCATTGCCTCTGAAAAGAAAAATGCATCTCAATAAATTACTAATGGATAATACACAAAGTACACATGGTAGGCAAACCCTGATATACCAGGTACTTTCAATTTCCTCAGTAGCAAAAATAGACCACATGTTTTACCCCATACTTCTTCCTGTGCAAGCCAATTGCCAAACCACAACTGGCTTTGCTCTTTGCGTAGACAGAAAGCCGTAAATACAGAATGTGTTTTAGTCAATTCAGACATCAATGGGGAGAAGGCACAGTTTAAGAAAAACATGCACTACCATAGTAGAATACAATGTCTGTTTTAAATTATAACTAATGAAATCATTTGAAGACTTCCGTGAGGTCCAACAGTAAGTAGATGTTTTGGTATTAGTTTGTATCATACAAAAAGATTGCATAGATTTTTCTTAGCGTTTCATGTGCTATTTGGAGAGACATAGTTCAGAAATGTAAACAATAACTAATTTGAAAGGAAATGAATCATTTTTAAAGATATACCAAACATGTGCTATCAGTGAAATAGTTTGCAAAATTAGTCAATAAAAACATTGTTTATAGCTATCTAAAGCCCAACTCCAACCAAAAAATGTTTTTTTTTCTTTCTATTCTACCTGACACCTGGATAACAGGTGTGGAAAATTCTCCTAAATGAAACAACAACCAGCCTATTGAGTGATCATGCTAGTTACCAGTCCTGTACAAACTTTGTTCAATAGTACCAGGCCATGATTGGGGGGACCCACTGAATCACCTGAACATATTGGATTTTTATGACACATAAGTCGGAATATAGCTGAATCTAGACTTTATACGCTCTGCTACTCTCCTTCTTCCACATTCACTGATGATTTAGGCACAAAGCTGACCATTGGCCACTCTCTCCACACTATTTAGGACTTGACTAAGTACATTTGTACTATGTAAGATTCAAAAATTGATCCTGCATCCATAACAATAAAAATATGACATAGATTGTATCTCTATTCTAATTTACCCCATCCATAACAAAAAAACTAAAAGTTGAACTTTAGGATATCATAGTCATGTGAGTACATGTAGCAAACCTGCAAGTCATTATAAACTTTAAAACATCAAGTCCTTGACCATTATCAGCTAGAAACTTTCCCCTGTGCCACCTATTAAAGCTGGTTTAACTTAGTTACTAAAGGCTTGATTTCCCAACTTTAGAACTAATCCTACCCCTGCCACCCATCTATTCAAATAGTGTGATTTTATTGTCCAAAAAAGGAGCTGAAATTTGATAAGGCATGACACCTCCTCCCTTAAGGCTAAGCCTCTGCTTTTCTTTCTGTCCAATGAGTGTGCTGGTATTTGCATCTAATAAGATCTAAGTTTACTAAAGGCTTGACTTCTCTGACTGATAGAATTGACCAACTATGGGAGATCATTTGATATGTAATAGTAATTCTGCTTTTTATTTTCAATTTTGCTGAGCTGTGTAATTTGAATTTTTTTTCTACAAAACTAGGGTTTTGCTTTGACCTTTAAATAGAAATTCATGATAAATCAGATGAATTGTTGTAAATGACAAGCCTTTCATTATAAATCAATAAAGAGACAGTTGACCCAAAACTAAAAGTTTTGGATTAAAAATGTTTCAGTAAATGATTTCATGAAATAATTTCCATATATGATTGTAATGACTCCAGCAGGAAAATGTCTGCACCCCAGTCACAGATTTGTCTACTTTCAATGTCTAATACTTGGGGTTAACTATTGTCAGGGTATGCTGGAGCCCTAGAGAAGTATAGGGATATAGTAGGTGAATTCCTTCAAACAAAAGTAAGTAAGGGATACATTAGACTTTTAGTATTTTTTCAAGAACTTGCAAAAAGGTAAATATATTTTTATTGAAAATTCCAGCATTTTACTTTTATGAGCAATATATATTTCAAATTGTCAAAATTTCTAACCTTTGCATTATTCTTTTGCATGATTTTTGAATGTTTTCATACAAGTCTAAGGCATTAAACATAGATAAAACAGTAAGCATAAAACTAGCAGTAGCACAGAGCAACCAAATATATGTTAATCATTACACAATCAAAATATTTACAGAAAAAGCTGATAGTATCTGATTGTTAGGTGCAACAATTCAACCTTATTTGTTTTAATTTTGTCAAACCAAGTTTAGAGATAAATATTTTGCATAACATAACTTGTTTTTTTGATAAACAACAAAACAAGTTACTCCCATATTACAAAGGCAATTTAGGGGCACAATATTTTTTTAAACAAATTCACATACAGGTAGTTGCCGAGTTAATGACATCTGACATTTCGACAACTCCTAGATATGAACAGCTCTTCCCTGCTCCCCCATGTGCAGAACAGAGGCTTGATGGGGCAGGTGGCAATTTGCATGACTTGCAGAAGAATAATTTTGGTTGTAACCCTTTAATGGCTAGGACAAACTCTGCAGTTATTTCTTTTTGCATATCAAAGCACTGCTTGCTCCAGAAGTTAATGAATGTCTAGGCTCCATTAATTTTTTTTTTTTGCTTTGTTTGTTATTAAGTTAAAATGAGAATTTTATACAGTAACTGACACCACACTGCCTAATAATATGTTGAGACTAAGATCTGTGCTAAATGCATTTATTAAAATAATGTACCTGTTCCGACGTACATACAAATTCAACTTAAGAACAAACCTACAGTCCCTATCTTGTATGTAACCCGGGGACTACCTGTATATAATTTATTATCATTTAGAAAACATGTTAAATATGTTGTTTTCATTTTTAATAAATTATATATTTCAAATTTGAAAAAAAAAATGTGTCCCTAAATTGCCTTTGGAGTATAGGAGTAAATTTTTTTGTTGTTTATCAAAAGTATGAAGGCAGTGGGATTTGGCCAAGAGTCCTTATCCCTGGGCTTCACACATTTACCTTAAAGCAGGTCTAATTGTAAAATGAAAAAATTGTGACCAGGCAGGTTCTTTAGATAGATTTCGGCGAACCGATTTTGCGAATTCCAATAAAGTCAATAGGCCGACTTTAAACATTAATAGAAAAGAATATACATATTAGAACCACAAAATTTGCTAGGTATGTGTAGGAGAACAGTGGCAACAAGGGAAAAATACAAAAGTTCCAAAGGACCTTGTGGTTTTTTAGAAAATGGCAGGCAAATTGAAAGCAGGCAAATAGGATTTTTGCATGATGGACAGTGTTCAGAAGGCAGCATAAACCTTTAGGACATTGAGAAAGGATGGTGCTACGCGTGAACTCAACCCACTAGCAGCACTCTCTGCCGTCAAAACAGCAGGAGACCACATTGCTAGCTGGCATCATGACCTGGATGACATGTGTTATTGTGTCACCAATAAAGTTCTGGAGAAGTAGCGTGGTGACATTAGGCAAAAGGATGGCGGACCAGAGACAGAGTGTGGGTCAGCGAGAGCAGTAGCAGTGTATGGCCTCTGGTCAGCTATCGCCAGGGAGACCGCATTGGTAAGTGTCATGGAGAGCTGGGTGTAGTGCATTGTCAATGCCACCCAGAAGTGTGTAAAATAATTTTTGTGAATGGAGAACTGACAGGCAGCAGCAGGAGGCGGTGGACCCTGAGACGGAGCGTGGAACGCATTGGTAACTGGCATCTGGAGCTGGGTGTAGTTTATCATCAATGCCACCCAGAAGTGTGTAATACACTTATAGTGAATGGAGCAGAAACAGCAGCAGGAGGAGGCGGTGGGCCCTGAGAAGGAGCGGAAACCACATTGGTAACTGGCATCTAGAGCTGGGTGTAATCCATTGTCAGAAATTTAACTGTACCAAAAGGTCTTCTTTGGTAAATAGGAACCGGTATCAAACACTAAAATATCTGTATTTATTTTATAGTAGGACAGAAATTTCACTGTACCAAATGGTCTTGTTTGGTACATAGGAACAGGTATCAAATACTAAAATATCTGTATTGGGGCTCCCTGATGTTTGCAATCTCGCCTAATTCACACAGCAGAAGCTAAAGGCTGACATTTATTTGCATTAATTAATTTGCATTACCATTTCTATATGGAGTCCACTTCTGGTGAACGTTTTCTGAGCTGTATTATTGGGAGGACTATCAAAATTACAACCATTAAGGGAAGATTTCAAGGAGTTTTACTTGGTGTTCATGCAGATCACACTGTTCTCTTAATTAAAGTCAAGGATTTGAAGATTGATAAAGCTGTGCAAGGAGCAAGGCTGTTTTTTGGTCAAAATGTTCTAAATGTTGAACCAGTAGAAGATTCAAGAGGCCAAGAGGTTGAAAGAGAGACAATAGAAAAAAGATTCTGAATCTCCAGCAATGTTTTTGATACATAGGTGAGTGATGTGTACTTGTTTTCTATGGAGACTGCTGGTTTTCCTCTTCCTCGAACATCTACTATGAAGGAATGTTTGACTCAGTATCTAAATATCCCGTCTGCACAAGTACATTTCCTTATAAAACAAACATTGATGGAGCAAAATCCTAATATGTGTTCTGACCGTCCATTGTCTGCTGCTTTGCTGAAAGTGTTGACTCTGGAAGTATCGCACCTCCTAGATTTGTGTCAAGCTTTATTGGATGGCATGCTCGGTGACTTTACATTGTTAGTTGACATCTATCTTCATGCTCCTCACCTAGCAAAAGCAGATGCTTTAGCTGTGACTGAGAACTTATGCTCTGAGATTCCCAAAGAACTTTAGCAGTTTTGTGTCCTACACCAAAAGAGAAGAGAAAAGGCTTTTAAATAATATGATGTTACCAGCCATGGATTCCTTGTGAGATAAGAGAAAACAAAGCCATGATCTCTGAATGGCTCATTCCTTAAATAAGATTGGTGCTAGAAGACGCCTTAGCACATACACAATTTCACCTCTTTGTTTTGAGAACCACAGAACAATATAATATTTGGTTCTCTCATGTATCAGCTTACTGGTAGGATTCAAAACAAATAATTAACATTTAATAGGAAGAGAACTACTCTAACAATGATAAAATTGTATGTCTGCTTAAATACTTCAGAAAGTCTTGGCTAGAGTTTATTTGTTGTTTGTTTTATTAGTACATTTATATGTTTGGAAAATTAAGCACAGAACAACTCAATATGCCTCTACTCTATTTTTAGGTTTCAGCATAGTCTGTTAAACTGTATCATTGTAAAAATGATAGCTACTTTGGTTTGTTTAATACAACTGTTTCAAATATTTAGCATTTTGTACATTACTGTACATTTGTCCATTTCCAAATAAATTGCTAATGTAGTAAAAAAGAAAAAAATCTGTATTTATTTTAAAGTAGGCCAGAACTTAGGATATGAACAGGTATCAAACACTAAAATATCTATATTTATTTTAAATAGCACAGAAATTTCAGCATAGAAAGCTTTCCTCAGCCAATCAGAGAGCACTAGAGGTTTTGAATGGGCAGACTTGTCCCCATTTAACCTCTAGTGCTGGGGATCGCACACTGAGCTGATCAATTATTTTTTTTTTTAATTCAAGCTCGTTCGGCGAATTTACACCGGCCATTCTTGCTTACAATTTCAGAAAGCAAGAATGTCTGAATTCGCCACGAAATTGAGTTTTAAAAACTAGGAGTGACCAATTGCTCCTTCCCTGTATATATTTGCCTGTGCTCTGATCTCTCCTGTTCGGCTGCTGGGCCTTGCTGTGCATCCTGGGAGCAAATAATTCGCACCCAGCTGCGATTCCCATCTAAATTTCTCAGCGTTACCACCCCCTGTTTTTTCCTCCATTAGTTTGGGGAGAACATGGCTTTATGGCGAATTACAAGGCCGTAAGCGAGAAAGGCCAGATTCGCTGCGAGAACGAATTTAAGAAAAAAGGATCGTGAACAGACAGGTAAGTATGTTTTATTGAAGAATGGACATGGCCTGGCCCCTATGCAAAAAAAAATCCTGCCTGCTTGCACTTTCAAAAACTTTAGGTTTTTGAATTTATGAGGACATTCTATTTAACAGTCCTTCCCTTGGGAGACATTTTAGTTCATTGTTACTCATTTTACAATACCATTAAATCAGACCTATCACAGAGATGGCGTAAACTGCCTTTACAGAACTTCTTGTAAAGAATACTATTTGTCTGGATGTAAAGCTGATATTAGCCACACATGAAACAAACATGCATGTGTGAGACAAGTTGTATGACAATTAGCTAAACATCTGACCTGTGTCCTCATTGTGGAGCAGTGATCATAAGGTATTAAAAGCTGAGAATCAGAACACCATCCAGTCATGCTGTATAATACAGAATCAGGTCATACATGGCAGCTTGCATAAATCTCTCAGTTACAAATCTACTTTAATGGGTGTTGTGAAGGTATTTGATTTAGTTTTAGGCACAATGCTAAACACATTCAAAAGATGCATTCATGATGCAAATATCAAAAGCATTTACTATTATCTCCCTTCAATTAGCTGCAATAGAACTTTAGAACTGTTTTAAATTCTGGCATGGCATGTACTATTTGAGTCTCCTAACAACTTAACACAAGTATAGGGTGTGAGCATATAGTGTAAAAACAGGAAAGTTCAAACAAACACAGATATCTTCATAACCAGATGTGAAACAAAGTAATGGATCAATGCCAGTAAATGCTGTCAATCATTCTCTATACCTTTGTCACTTAGTAGCCATTATTAATATTTTTATATCTTTTTGAATAATACATGTGCTCTTAAAGATTTGGGATCAATAAATATAAATAATAATGCAAGTCTTTCAATGTCTGTCTCAGTGAAGATGTAAGAATGATTGATCAAGCAAGCAGACAACAAATTGACATGTTTTCTTCTCAAGATGACATTAATGTAAGTGATTGAAAAAAATATTGCTGCAGTCAATGTAAAGCAAAAAGAGTACAAAAGGTCTACAACTCTGATTGTAAAGTCTGTTTACAGTAAATATGGTGGGGACATGGCTAGGATAAGATTTAGATATACAATTGCATTCTATTACTATATAGGTTTTGTGTAGCCTTTATTATACAATGTTAGTAATAATTTTTTGATGCTGAAATGTAAACTGTAAAATATCCACCCCAACACATGTAATTACAATGACTGAAAATAAGTTATTTTGATATACCGTGTCCATTCAGTTTTATTTAGAAATTTCTGGAGCTGACTGTAGAAGCTTTTGCAACTAAAAGTGGAATGCTAAAATATATAGTACTATACATATTATTATAAATATCTTACATAAAGTCATTTCACCAAAGGTAAAGCATTACTATACTATACTATACTATAAATTTTCAGGTACATAGCTGAAGTAAAGATCTTTATGCTCCTAAAACATTGAGTGGTATTCGAGTGAATATAATTGATCCTTTTTCCTTAAAGGGGAACTAAAGCTCCACTTTAAAAATTTGCAACCAGGCAAAGATTTCTCTTTGTCAAAATCGCTGAGCCATATCCCAGCTTCTTTTGCACTATACACAATACTGTATACAAATACGGGGTTTTATGGTTTTTTGAGTTTTAAGAAATTAATAACCTAATTGTTTTAGGTGGTTTTTGGCCAGAATACACCAAACTTCCCAATTTTTTAAACATTTATAACCTTCTGGGCCTCTGACAGTGGGCTTTTGTTCGCTTTAAGCAGCACATACATTTGCATTCATGTCTATAGGATTGCATGTCAAGTCTGCTTGAAGTAGGTTAAATGCAAGTCAGAAAAAGGTCAATTGCAGGTCTAACTCATCATTATTGAATTCCAAGTCATCTCAGAAGCATCTCAAATGGATATCAAGTTTTACTTTTGACCAAAGGTCAAAGCTTGTCAACAAATGTCCTTGTATTGCCCAAATGTTGGCAGTTTTTACATAGTTACAGGTAGTCCCCGAGTTAAGGACATCCAACATATGGGTGACTCCTAGATAGGAATGGAGCTTCCCTGCTCATTCCTGTGCAAGACAGAGGCTTGATAGGGGGCCAGTTTGCATGACTTGCAGAGGAAATCTTTTGCTAAACACAGCTGAGACTAAGTTCTTTTGCAACATCTTGTAACCCTTTAATGACCAAGACTATCAAAGTGCTATCAAAGCACAGGTTGCTCCAGAAGTTAATGAATGTCTAGGTTCCATAAAGTTTTTTTTTTTGCTTTATTTTTTTGCTTTGTTTGTGATTAACTCACAGTGAAGATTTCATACAGTAACTGACACCACACTGCCTAATATGTTGAGACAAACATCTGTCCTAATTGCATTTATTAAAATAATGTACCTGTTCCAACTTACATGCAAATTCAACTTAAGAACAAACCTACAGTCCCTATCTCGTATGTATCTTGTAGAAATTCCAATCCAAATCACCACTGTGGCCCCTAGCCACCCAGCACCGTCTCAGGAGCCATAACCAACATACCATCATAAAGGGGGACCGTACCACCGAGGATCCCTCTTACAACAAACCACTGATTTTCCAGGATCCCTGCCTTCTAAGACCCCAACCGCCACAGCAAACAGTTGTGTTGGAACTCGGGTTGTCCTTATATTCAACCCAAATATGGCTGTTCGAATTTGGATAGACCCGACCCGAAAAACACAGGAATCAACTTTGCAATTTTGTGTGTAAAAAATGTGTTAAAAAAAGTTTCTTTAATGTTAAAGTAATTTATTGAATGTGTGTGATTTGTGTAACTAACTTTTATTTTTTTTACAGGTTATCCCACAATGACAGGATGATTCTCATGGCTGCACAACTGTGGGAATCCTACTGTCAGTGTGGGATCCCCGGGCACTAGAGGTTAAATGAGGACAAGTCCCCCCATTCATCACCTCTAGTGCTCTGTGATTGGCTGAGGAAAAGTAAACCCTGATGAAAGTAGCCGCCCCAATCCGAAAGGAGTGCGACGAGTAACCTTCCTCTTCCACCCCAACCTACCCAAACACTTTCTAACAAACAAAGCGCAAGAAATAGGGCACCCCATGGGTAAGCAACGGTCCACAAATAATTCCATTCCAATTGTATACCCAATAAGCTCAATGTTTGAGGGGATGTCTGATCCCTGTTTTTATTATAGAGCGCATAGTGATACTTTTTAGCACTTGGCAATTCACAATTTAATTTTGGATATTTATATCTATATCACATTTGCATAGTATACTTACACAATGATTTCAAATGTAAACTTAAAAAATTTGATTAAACATTATATACTTTATTCTTACTTTGGAGATCTATTGTTATTAACACTGTGCCCTTACAAAAACAGATCATGTTTTTCAATGCTGTACAAGCCTGGAAACACCGCCAGGGTGTACAGCCAAATACTTTTACTGTCGCATATAACCCAGCAAAATTAACTACATTTTTTCAAACAGACATAACACATATAAAGTTGATATTAAACTAGTGTAACACACATAACATTTAGATGAAGGATTTGTTTTACTAAATGTTCCATAAGAGTAATATCTTTTTTTATAACTACCTTGGACCATGATCAACTGATTAACTTTTTGGCTCAAATTCCTATTGTATTATCTATAAGTGACATATGTTAAGCCTTTGTGAAAGAGGTTATGTAGCTCAATTGTGTGAAGTGGCATAAATGATTGCAAAACACACTGTGTGAATTATTTTATGTTCATTATTCTTTGTGCTATGTCAGTTCATTTAATAAAGAGTAGACATTTGGATATTTTGAATGAATTATAGTGAAATAGTCGTGCATGTTGAGGCTGAAACCCAGATTCCACAGGGCAGTTTTTTAATGCAAAGCATTCAGATCTGCCAGAAAATCTATTTTAAAAGAATAAAATATTATGTTATCTAGTTGAATATGTTCACCTAATTGTATCTTCTGTAAGCTTGATACCAGTCTACAGATATTCTGCACTGTTTGAAAAGGCTAACATATGACAGAGCATATGTACAAAGGGTATGTATAAAGCATTAGGGGAGTAAAAGTAATGGAAAAATGCATCTGTGATGGGGTGAACTAATATTCTTTGACCTGGGGCAAACACAACTAACTAGCCCAATCATGGTAGGTTCAGAGTTCTGTACAAGTGTGCCATAAGGCCTCTTTGATTGGTATGCATGATGGACGATGGATGTTACTAAAGGGCATAGTTTAATATGGCAACCCTTTTTAATATTGTTCAGAATATTCTTTCTTTGTAGCTGCTGGCATTTGATTATGGCAAGACATCTCAGAGCTGCAAAGGAAGACTTTCTTTGAACAGTGAATAAAAACAAAGAATGTGAGTAGCCAAATAACCCAACTGGAATCCTTTCCCGCAAGCCTATATATGAGGAAGACGAGTCCAGACGGTGCTCACAGCCAAATACATTATTAATATTAAATGCAATAATCCACTGAGCAGGTTAATGAACATAGAAGTAGATCTTGTAACTTCCTGTACCCTCTGTTTCTAATACACTTACCAGCCCTGCCCAGGTCACTTCTGTGGACTACAAAGACCACTGGGTGATAAGGAAAGGATGAGATGTTATGTTCTCCTAACACTCTTCTTGTCTTAGAGCAACAACACAGTTAGTGTTCTCATGGACGGAAGGTGTGGAACTGATAGAATCACTCCTTGAAAATAAAGAAGAAAAAATATACTTGGAAAAAAAAACTATTTAACTACAAAGCATGGCCAAGCTGAAATATAAAAAATGTTTGCTCCAATTGCCTGTGTGCTCTGTAAATATTATCTTGATTATTATTATTGGATTATAGCCCATTATTGATAAACCATGGCTTGTGCTAAACCAGGGGTGTCAAACTCTAGCCCGAGGGCCAAATTTGGCCCCCCAATGGAATTTTTTTGGCCCCCAAAGAAATTCTAAATATTAATTGCAGCTGGCCCGCCGCTGCATTGAAATGGTACCGCTACTACAGTTCCCGGAATCACTCGCGTCTATAGACAGACAGCCTTTCTTCCAATGCATGGCCCCGCATTGGACTGTTTTATAGACGCACGGAATTGTAGTAGCAGTGCAATTTCAGTGAAGAAGGAGTTCTAGCCACTCATACCATTAAGCCCTTTCTTCCAATGCATGGCCCCGCATTGGACTGTTTTATAGTCTCAGGGAATTGTAGAAGTGGTGCTATTTCTCTATTATAGGCTTGTTCCAGATTGAATCTAATGAGCAGGAAAAACTTCCTCAATGTTTTTATTAAACTTCAAGTTTGGCCCGCGACTTTGTCTAAGTTTTTATATTTGGCCCTCTGTGTATTTGAGTTTGACCCTGCTCTATACTGTGTGGAGGTGATTGCTAATCTAATGACTAGTGTAAGAATATTGAAGAAGCAGCAACTGTGGTTTCAGCACAGATCCAAAGAAGCAGACTCAAGGAGATACATTCAGTACATATTCCTCTCCAGCAAGCAGCACGGTAATGACAGCCTCACATTTCACTCCAAATCTCATGAGACTAGCAGTCACAATGATAGTGCCTCTCACATAGAAAATATACAGCTCTCAAGCTGCAGACACTTAAGTGCATAGATGCCCATCTATACCAGAAAGTGTAGTGCTTCTTTTCAGGATGAATTCAGGATGAAATGTTACTGCTTAGACACAACTAATTGTTCTAACACAGATTTGTTTTCCCTATAACAGCAAATTTTAGTTTGAGTTCAAGTTCATGTTAACCTAGTACTTAAAATATGACCTAATGCAACCTAAAACTTTGAGCTATCACAAGTACAAAATAACATTGAAAAGCTGTATCTTATCTTAACCCTAACCTCTCTCTAAATAACTTTAGCTCCATAATTCTTATGTTTTACAGTTTTGTTGACCTAATATTTAGCCTAATCCTTAACACTAACCTAAATCCTAGTTCCTTTAGCTTGGCACCAAAAATCATGCAATTTGTCTACTAGCTATGGTGTTTGTTGTTCTCCCTAAGTACATTTTTTTTACATAAAAATAATATTATTATGAACTGAAATATCATTTCACTTCAGTGTAGATCTGGGAGCTCCGGTTGGAGAATGTTTCAAGTCTTTGGCTGTATCTGAAGCAAACATACCAGGAGCTGTGGCTTGGACAGGTTGTATGGAAGAGCACTGCAAATAAACTGATGAAAGTACAACTAAAGATGGGCCTCGCAGGGTGCTTGTCTGCAGACCAGAAAGTGTTGGGAAATGCAACATTTGGAGGAAGAAAAAGAGTCCAATAGGAACAACTTTTCTGGTAACAATTGCCTGGGAGATTTTCCCGTGTTTTTGGAGGATCTCTTAGTTGCTGATATGTCTACGAAATGGTGTTTCCAAAAATGATGAATTTTATCGTAGAATTGTAAATTTTACAAAGAATATCTAATTTCAAATCTTTTTTAGTTTGAATAGAAAGGAAAAGGGTAATTATTATTAATATTATTATTATTATTATTAATAATAATAATAATAATAATAAACAGGATTTATATTGCGCCAACATATTACACAGCACTGTACATTAAATAGGGATTAAAACCCCCATCAAAAACCCTGTGGGGCAGAAGGTGCAACTTTCACTGGTCATAAACTGCATGCAAATATCAGAAAGGTTCCACATAAAGGGTGAAAGTCTACTTAAAATGTAACTAGTACACATTATTGGTAAAACCAACAAGTGCATTGCATGTTGTGTTCATGTATATTTAAATCTGTATATATTAGATATGGAGGATTAACATATGTGGATGATTAAAAAAAACATTGTATATGGCTTCACTAGATGTCATTTTGGAAGATTCAAATCTTTTTTGTTTATAGATACGCCTATTAAAATTTGTTATAAAACCAGATATGAAACCATAATCATCTGTTTATTTCTATGTTTATTTCTATATTGCTTGTTTTACTGATGAAAAATACAATATTATAGAATGGTTATTGCTTCAATTCTGATAAGCAATTTGGAATGCCCGTTATTTGAAATTCCATCTGTTATTGATTTTAAGAAAAGCATCCTTACTAAAAAAATGCTCATGTTCTTTTGACAAAAGTCCAAGTTTTTCTATGTAGCTGTGACCGAGTATAAAATGTCAGAATGAGGAACGACAGTTTAGTATCTGCTTATACCTGACAAAAAACTCATATGGGTGAAAATGTTCACATTTAGGTTAAAGTTAGGTAAAAACAATTTTAAATATATCCTAATATATCATTATAGCCTATTTAATAATTGATACAATAAATATATGAACTTAATTAAGTAATTTTCATTCTACTTGCAAAGTAAGCTGTCCAGCAAAAATGACAGATACAGGGGTTATGACAAAATGTAATTTTGAAATACATGTGGTTTAAATATCTTTTTTTAATATTACTAGTGCTGATAATGAGCAAAATCAGTTCCAATCTGTCATTGTCACTTATGTTGGACAACTTTGTCTGTATGCAATAAATTGAGAAAACGTAAATGCAATTTAAACTGATATACTAAATAATATCACTGCACACATTACCTAATACAATTAATAAAATATAGAGATGTTCAGACAATGTTTTGAAATAGCTTTCACCACACAAATCATATTTTTGTGAGTAGATACATTTTTGCAAAACTAGGCTAATTTGTTCAGGCTTTGCAATGAACTAAAAAGTTGACATGAATTTAAAAATCATGTTTTCCCAACTAAACTTTGATTTACAGAAAAACTACTAGCTGATATTTTAATAATATTCTTGGACAAATGTGAGAAAGTAAAAATACAGTAGTAATAAAAAGCAATATTTAAAGCGGAAGTAAACCCAAACAAAAAAAAATCACACTTCTTCAACCCCTCAGATTAGTCCATCCGTTGGGAGGTTTCTTCCATCGGGTCCCGCGTCATCCCGGTATCTGTCTTCAGCCTGGCTCTTCAGGAGCGCCTGGCGCTGACATCTTCTTCTCTCTTTATCTGGGTTTTTCTTACTGCGTCACCCAAACTCGCACGGTGCAGATGCAAGATTGTGAAAAAATTTGCAGATCTCACTTTGCATGCGTAAGATCGACAATTTTTTTCTATTGATGAAAGGGCTCCTTCTGCGCATGCTTGAGATGCAACCAAGAGCCTCCCGGGATGCGTTACGTAGGAGGCTCCGCGCTTCCATTAAATCTTGATCGCCTAGGCAGTGCTTTTTTTTTTTTAAATAAAAGGGTTGTAAAAATTCTGAATTTAGGTACGCTTTAATTGGATGCAGCTTTCCTTTACATACTATACTGTCTTTAGAAGAAAACTACTTGCTGTTGTTTTGTTGTAAAGTGTAATTCCTGATATCTGAATGTTAGCATGTTATTGGTGAAATGTCTGTATTTGAGTTACCAGGTATGACCACTGCTGTGACCAGTATGAGAAGGTCCCATTGTTTAACAGAGGAGTTTTTTTTTTTATTCTTTTGTTATATCATAGAAAATAAATCAGGATTCTGGAATTATAGATAAAAGTCTTGCTGTTAACATCCTTCAAGCTTTATCTACAACAAAAATATTACTTTTGCATAGACTGCCTCTTTTCAAAAGTGACTGAGTTCTTGTATTATGTTTTTTGCAGGTACTGTATACCTTTGTACTATGATTGAAATTAGCTGCAGATTTAATGAGAATAAGGCAGACAAATCCTTTTTTCCTGATATAGAAATGAACATGCAGCAAATCCTCTGAGTAGCTGTTTAAAAGTACAAACAAGCCACATTACAAAATAAAAGCAATACTCATTAATGTGATGCACAACCACTCCTACAGCTAGGTAAATCACTAAAAGAGATAAAAATGTCAATCCTGTCAATGAATTTCTGCTGGAGAAAGACTTTTTGTCTTTGTTTATATAAATTAGCTCCTAACTATCCAGATGCATACGTGAAGCTGGCATATTTACATGTTAGTGGTTTTCGTTAAGAATGAAATATTGCATTTCAAATGCTTCCTCCCTCATCCTGTACAGATTAAACTTTCAAATAGAAGACATTTATAGTCATTGCATTATTGTTTACTGTTACATAAGTAACTAAGAACATACACAGAAGGATAAAATCAAAAACAGGCCATACAAGAAAGTTTTCATTTTTTACATTTTTTCGTATATTTGTTCTCATGGTTTTGAGGCAATAAGAAATCAAATTCATCCAACAAGGCAATGTTTTTCCAATTATATCTAGTTACATGTTGGTGAGTCCATGCATATTGTAGCCCCTGGTGCCTGATCTGAGCTATTTGCACCCAGTGTGGTCTCCTACTGTTGCAGTCTTTCTGCTTCAGGGTTCAACATGTTGCGCATCCATAGATGCTCTTCTACATTCCTCAGTCGTAAGAAGTGGTTATCAGTCCGGCCATTCTTCTATTGCTACTGGCATCAACATTGCATTTTTGACCAGAGAACTGGAACTCTGGATACTTTACCTTCTGTAGACCATTCTCTGTAAGCCCCAGAGATGGTTGTGTGTGAAAATCCTAGCAGATCAGTAGTTACTGAAATATTCATACCACCTTTCCTGGCACCAACAACCATGGCAAGTTCAAAATGTTTTAAATCACAGTTCTTCTCAATTTTTATACTCCAACAGATTGTCTTGGTCAACTTGAGCTGCTGCCATGTAATTGACAGATAAGATATGTTAAGAAGCAGTTGAACATGTGGATCCAATAAAGTGACGGTGAGTGTATAGGCACAGGAAGTGCAATACTATAACTTAGGAGTGAAATTTTCAATTTATAGCTTATGCCAAACTTAGCTTAGGCCCAACTAATATTTCTATATATTTTTTAAAGGATTTATTTTTTGTGTTCAGGTCCTTAAAAACAACCCTAAAAACAACCAACCAAAATTCACATACCCTAGTTTCAGCAGAGTGAATTCTATTGTGCCACTCTATTTGCAAATAATAACTTTTAAAATGGCCTCTCACTGCCTTGGATTTTGCAGTCTCAGTAAAGACGTTTTCCTATCCAGAACCCTCTAGGCAGATTAGTCATTCCTAAAGAAAATAGATATGTGTCTGGTTTTCAGTTTCAATTAATTGTAAAGTTCAAAACATTGACCTTATCCTACCTCGAAATCCCAACAACATTAAGAAAAAACTAGAACACTGCTATGTACAATGTTACCAAGTTAACAATTGTTTGAAATGTAAATATAAGTAGTTTCTTGCTCACATTTTTCATCTGAATTTATAGATAGTGAAAGACATTACTGCAGATCGAGGCACTTTCTATCCGCATACACTTACTCCAGCTTCAGCTGCTCCGGACTTGCTCCAGTTAGTGGCAAGTTGGAGATTTTAAAAGCTTGCTGGGACATAGCTGACCCTAACAGATAATGATTATTTTTGCTGCATATAATCTTCATTGAATTCAAAATTTTCACATTCTGTCTACACCCTTTTTATGTCATGACAATAAAATAAATAGGTATACTGCCAATAGATATCATGGATTTTTTAGAACAGATTTTCATGGTTGTTGTATAAATGTATAAAATGCTAAGCTGAGTTGAAAATGCTTACCCTGTAAATAGTATTTAAAAAACAGCTTCACAATTTACATAGCTAAGTGAACATTCAACAACTGCTTTAGTAAATCACTATATTGTGTTAATATGACCACCTCTGTATAAAAGTTCTGTCTACAAAACTGGTATTACCATATCTAAGGTCAAAAACACAGCTCGCAGAATACATATGTAGTTGTTCTCCTTCTAAAGATTTACTCTACGTTAATGGTTGATAGACATTACAAGACAGGCAACCTGCTCATTTGTGGCTAAATCTGCCTAACCTTGACAACATAACTTAACCACATACATATATACAATGTGACTATAGTTAACATTTTGGCTTTTGATATTTAAGAGAATATATGTAAGCCTTGCAGTCTACCAAGCTCCAGAGTTTCCAAATTTCTACCAAGTTTTATCTCTCTTCACTTAAAGTTGTCCTGTTAAAATACCCCCACTCCGTACTAAAATTATTTTCTTGGCCCGTTCCCAAGTAATTAATTGTGCAACTTTTTTTTGTGCCACACATCCAAAAAGTCCTATGTCCAGTGCATGCACACAAAGCTTGACTGATCTATACAGGACATACAAGTCACGGTGTGTACATAGGATCCAGCTAAATGTTTTACATGCAAAAGTCGTCCAACACCAGGCATATCAGTGTAGTGAAGAACTCAGGATCAGGGCTGAAGATCTTTTAACACTACAACGAGGAGCGGGATGTATATTTCAAGGATAAGAGCAAACCCATGTGCATTTAAGTCCAATTCTTTTTACATTTATAAATGGTAATATAAATGTTTATAACAAATCAGAGTACCAACACATTTACTGAAAAGGTATGTCACAAGATTATTGTGCTTATGTTGATTGTATGTTGACTACAGTGTGGGAAAAGTTCTTGTTTTTGTAAGCAGGCTCCTGGTCTGTTTGTTTTTTTTGTAAATTCCTAACATGCAAGTTTTGTGCTGATACTGGCGGAGGTAATACATCCTTAGGTCCATTAACTATTCTTGTGTTATTCTGTTTATTATCTCTTGTTAGGTCTCCTCTTCTCAGGGAAGTGTTTATTAGATGTTCCATTGTCAGAGGTTTCTTTAACTAATGGACCATCAGATGCACCCATAAAGGCTCTGGTTTATTTTAAGATTAAGGAAAGTGTTGTTACTTCCTTAAGTGAAAGAGTTGAATATATTGTTTGTTCTGTTAGGCTGTCCACAATTCAATCTGTCATAGACAATGTACTATTCAATTACTCACTGCTGCAATAAAGACAGGCAGTTATCCTGTTTTTCAGGATTTCATTTAAATTTAATCACCCCGTGAAGTTTAACTCACATTTGTTAGGGATGAGACATTCCAACATGGTTTTATAGCTGAAAAATATCTAATGATTAGGGGGCTGGAGCCAAGGGGTATCATCAGGCTCCAAACAAATAGATCCCTTGGTGACATTTAAAATACTTTGGCATAGATTATCTTCAAGTGGGAGTTTTTTTAGGGCTTGCTGGAACATAGTTGACCCATAATGTATTGTAATTTATCTGCTGTATAAAATCTTTACTGAATGAAATATGTTCGCATTCTGAGAGCCTACTCCCTTTTTATGTAATGCCAATAAAACAGGTATACTGCAAACTGATGTTCTGAGTTTCTTGTAACAGAGGATTTAAAGATTGTTGTGTAAATGTTTTGTAATACTAAGCAAATAAGTCTTCTAAAGAAAGTTTTTACAGTTGTAATTTATTGGGGTTGATTTACTGAAGGGGTTGAGAATACTCACTTTGCAGAAGATATTCAATCATATACAGAGGAATTAAAAGAAACAAGGGACATTTACCTGTGATTATATGACAAGTAGATGATTGAGGACTGCATAACCCCTTTCTGTATTCTAAGCACCCATACACTTTATAAAGTGAACATTTCCACCTCCTTTAGTAAATTTAGGTCTATTGTAAAAATTAGACTGCATAAAAAAACAGTTCAGAAAAAAGATTAAGCAAGTCTAGGAACTGGTTCCAATTGTAATTCTTCTAGTAAATGTTAGCATATGATTGGTTACTATACATTGGCTGATTAATGACACCTTTTTTACTCCAGTTTTTGAGATGTACCACTAGTCCCTAGTCCTAGGACAAAGTTTTCAGAGTAGACTGCCCAACTTCTCACTATGACCCAACATTCATTCCCTATGGACACAGTTCACATGTTTGAGGAAGTGGTTACCACACTGCATCCTGGTCACCCATCTTGAACAAGCCCTTAAAAATAATTGAAAAAGATCTTTAAGGGGTAATATGATTGTAGGTTTGATGGCAATGGTATTATGTGCAGATAAAAATACAAATCTTTGGTTTCCACATAAACACCTCAAAACAAAAGTTCGCCTTTCTCTGTACACCTCTTCCCTTGACTCATATACTCATATACTACTTTGGCTTAAACTCTGACACTCAAATCTATCTGTCCACCCGTGACTTGTCTCCCTCAGTCCTGGATAAAGTTTCATGCTGTCTGTTGGATGGCTGACAGGTTTCTGAAACTCAAGCTGTAAAAAACAGATCATATTATCTCCTCCCCTCACATTTCAAATCTCTACCTGGCATCAATATGTTGTCTTAGCGTCACCTTCGATTCCACCCTTTCCTTTAACCCGCACATTGAGAACATTTCCAGGTCCTGTCACTTTTACTTGCGCAGCATCTCAAAAATCCCCCCCACCTGTCCCCAGACACCACCAAATTCCTTGTACACGTTGTTATCTCTCGTCTGGACTACTGTAACATCCTCCTCTCTGGTATTTCACTAACCCGACTCTCTCCACTAGAATCTATTATGCTGCAGCCAGATCTATCCATCCTTCCCACTACTCTTCTTCAAACTCACCTACCCTGCTTCTTCTGTTTCTTAAACCCTCACTACTTAACCACTATTCCATATTCCGCCTCCCATTGTGTGCTATTTCTCTCACCTCTTAGATTATAGGCTTATTCAGACAGGTATCTATCCTTCTCCTGTGCCATTGTTTCTGTCTGTCTGCCATTTGCCACCCATATTCAATGGGCCACCTATAATGTTGGCCCTAAGTATATATATACATGAATAAATATAGATTTTTTGTGAGAAAAATAAGACATCCCCTGAAAATAAGCCCTAATGAGATTTTCAGAGGTAAAATAAATATAAGACACTGTCTTATTTTCGGGGAAACACGGTACTAGCCTGAGATGATTTCCCAATACTGTATTTTCCAGCCTAAAAAGATTTGGTTCTAAGGAGGGTTTACAGGTATATCAGGTGCTCTGAGAACTTGTCAGTCTAATTTAAAAATCATCTGGGCAAATTTTAGAGGACTACAAAAAGCAAATACATGTTCAGTATATTTGCTAATGACAGCCATTAAAACAAATAGTAAAACCCTAAAGGAAATGTTCTGGTTACATCACTTTTCATATAGTTTTTATTTTTCTAAGTTTAATTTCTAAGTTATCAAATGGCTCCCAATTATGTTTTGTCCATACCTAATTTATTTGTATAACAGTAATAAATATCAATAATAAGAACAATAATATACAAGCATTATAGTAATATTTTAAGTTACCTTAGGGCTCCTAACTGCAATTTCTCTCAGGAATTACTAAAAGAGCTCACATTGCTTGCAATCTCTACTTCTGCATTAAGGAGCTGCTTCCCTCTAATTAAATAAGAAAGAATAAGTTGCTCCCCTCTGCACAAATTACTACTCAGTACATGCGAAATAATGATAAGTAGCAATTTATTCTATTTATTGTACAGATATTGATGTGTATTGGGTTTATGCTATTTTTGAGACAGTACCATGGAAACTAGCCTTTTGACAAAGGTCCCATGTCAGAGCTCGACAGAAATAGAATACATATAAAAGGCAGCTAGAATTATGTTCATTAGTATTAATAATACTATTGTTGTTTATTTGTAAAGCACAAGTATACTGCACAGTGCTATATGATGAAGGGGCATTTTCCATAAGCTCTACTGGTAATATGGATTAAACAGATTTCGACAATCATATTACCACCAAGAAGATATATACTTTATACATGGGTATGGTCCACTGCTATTACTATCGGGGAACTACGACCCCATTACTATTGGGGTCAAGAGCAATATTTGCAGATGATGTCTGAGATATATGTATATGTAGGTATATGTACTAATTAATAGGTCATGTTGAGATTAGCAGCACTAATATTTAAGAATTACTATGTACACAGTGCTTTAGAAAGCCAAATGCAATCCAAATAAGGTTTACATGTATGTTACCATCTTTTTTAGATTTTCTAATATTATAACTTTACCTTTAAACTTTTATTAATAGTTTTCATATGATACACACATACATATATATATATATATATATATATATATAGATATGTATTTGTTACTCACTACTTATGAGGGTGCATGATTTAAAACAAGCAATTTTGCTGTGCACAATATATACAATTATGGTTTTTTGGGGGTCATTTATAAAAGCTTATAGGGTAATTTTTCAAGTTCATAAAAAATCTATTACAACTTTAAATTAACTACTTTAAATTAACTACAGCTTGCTTTAAGACTCTAAGACTTTTTAGACATATTTACAAGTTCAGAATAAGTCTCTATTAGCTTCTGCAGTCTTGTTTTTATTATAAATTGTACTGCAATAATCATACATCATACAAATTACTGTTAATTGCTTTTAGGTGGACTAGACATCTCTGCCAACTTGTTTATAAACTAGCAGCCATGTTTCAGTTAGGGAAAGAAACAGTCTAATATACTATATAACAAATGATATATGAATCTAAAATGTTAGTATTCTTTTGGGGGACTGGTGGAAAATTCACTTTAGTTGTTGGTAACTACTGTGGACTAAATTACATGATGAACAACAACAAAGCCAGAAAAATCCTGAAAATCTTGAAAAAGTTAGCATGATCAATATAGTCCGGCTTAACTGACACTTTTAGTAACTTACTACTCCCTAATCATTGAAAACCATTGCCACTGGGCGGATGCTGCAAGCAGTGTTTGGTCCAACATTCTGTCTGGAGACTAGGTCAGCTTTTCCCAAACTTTTTATATCATGGGAACCCTTGAAAAAACATTTAGGTCTTAGGAAACCCCTGACAATATTAACAATATTCAGAGCTCACAGTACATTAGCACGGTGGTCAATGGGAAAAATGCCTCTTACAATGCTGGGCAGTGGGTAGAATGCCACTCTTACAAATAGTCATAAACATATTTGGTGTAGTGGTAACTAACCTGAGGGGCACAAGTTGTTTACTGCTCATGGAACCCCTAGCATCCTCTGGAGAAACTTTAGGTCGTCCGAGAACCCTTGTTGAGAAACACTGACCTAGGTGTTTATATACCCCAATTTATTGTACAGCGCTGCTTAATATGTTGGTACTTTATAGATACAGAGGTTGGCATGCTGCTATATGGAAGTTTTTGGCCCCCTTGATGCTTGAAATTCTGATGTACTCATACACAGGCCGATCAGCCGCTCAACACTTCTCTTCCCAAGTATTATCAACCTAATATTCAGCAAATTTAGTTGTTTACAATGTTGGCTAAATGAGAGAGGTATGGATGTGTGGACATATACCATCCATTGATATATTTCGGGGAACAATCTTGATTTTTTTTCCTGTATGCCATCTACTAATATTATTCAAAGAAGAATTTTTTTTTCCTGTATGAAATTTGGGTCCCTGTTAGTACCGATGGCCTTTGTCAATAATTACCCTATCTTTAAAAAACAGCATAAACATTATGCACAGCCTAAACAATTTTTAAAACTTTTTGGGGTTTTAAAAGTTTCATGTTTAAAAGCTTTGCCAGGTTACATTTTGTTTGTGTGCCATTAAGTAACATTCTCCTATTTCCTTTATCGGGAACACAGCAGGAAGGAGCAATGAAGAGGATTCCCCTCTTAGATAGTTGTTCCTGGAATGAAAGTCCTCATTTTTCTTCACCTTTTATTCTGGGGAGAACTCAAAAATGTTGAATTTTCCTGTTTTTTTTTCCTCAGTGGCAGTGGTTACCAATTTCACATTTGTCCATCCTCCCCATAACCAAACTTGTAAAGGTTCCCAGCAACTGCATAGAAAGTGAATCAGATGTTCTATGGTATTTGATGTTATGCAATTAAAAAGCCGATAAACTGCGAAGTTAGGAAAGTGGATTAAAACCCCAGCTTCATTTTTATTTCTTATGCTGGTAAGAAAGGCAGGGAACAATGACAAATCTTTGCAGTGGATACATAGACAGCAACAAAAACACATTGGGGGCCGTCAATTTTGTCACAAAGTAAAGCAATGCTAACAGGAGTAAAAAGTCATATTTCGAGAAAACATTGATTCATCCCTCACCTGTTGTAAAGTAGCACTGAGAAGAAACAAAACCGGACCCTGACTACTACTACTCTTCTAACCAAAGCCTAAAAAAATTGAAACTGCACCTAGAGCTAAACTCAATACAAAATTTGGTAACATTAGATTTTTTTACCTAGAAAACAATTTACATTGTCCATCCAGTCTTGAAATTAACAAATAATACATTATAATAAAAATTAAACATTGGTGGTAAAAAAACAGAGTTGTGCCCTGTAGCCCCAACTTCTGGCTAACAGTTGGTGTTGGTCTAATGGTAGCAAGGTACTCCTATCTGTTTTATAGCATAAAGGCTTTGATTAGGTAAAAGGTTGAGTATTACATTTAACAGACGAGTAGGCAAAGCCAGTCTGGACCTGGTGCTTGTTAGTAACACTGAAACTCCCCCACCTACTGTCCTGACCACCACCACCATGTCTGTACAACTGTGGAGATAGACAAATAATATAAGTGTTCTTCTTTGTCTATTGTTTTCCTATTGTAGGAAGTCAACTCTTGATCTTTAACACTTTATCAAAGGCCCTGTAAAGAGCATCAATACAATAATTGAAACAGATCTTTTAAGTCTAGGGAGATTGATTTATACATACCTGTGTACTGATATCTACATTGTTCATAGGCAATTTCATTAGGTTATGGTACACATTACTGTGCCAGAATTATATTTAGGGGAAATTGAGAACTGGGGACCACAGAGAGCTGGGGATTTAGATACCTAATCTTCACAGAAACGGGACATGGGGCCACAAGGAGAAGACTTCGTAATTTAAAGACTGTTAAAAAAACACTTAGAGTACTGGGGGATACGGAAAGAGAACTTAGAGAACTAAAAACTGTGGAGTGAGTACTACAAGAACTAAGGACAATGGATAAAGGACATGGGAACCACAGAGTGAGGGCGGGTGAACTAAAGAAGCATAGTGCAAGTAACTTAGAGAACTGGGAACAACAGATAGGAAACTTGGGGAACGAGAAACAACAGATGATTTAGAGAACTTGGACCCACACAGAGAGTAGTTAGGGAGCTGGAGAATACAGTGAAAGGATGTAGAGAACTGGGGAAACAAGGGAGAATCAGTTTATATGCATTTTACCTTTGCTAGGCCCAGAATCAAGAAAATGGGTAAATATTTGAAATATTAAAAGCATAAAAAAATGAACTGTGTCTGTAAAATAAAAATTGTTACAATTTAGGGTTCACAGACATCAGTGCGGTGTGGCATTACTGCACCTGATACTTCACCATGAGATAATGTCAGTGACACGGGTTGGTGCAATGTAGTGCCATCTATTCCAAATAACCATACTCTATAGCACCCTAACACACTTTACCAACAGACCAATTCACATTACTGCATGAACCTTGTCTTTGGTGCAAATGAAAAATAGAAGCAACGCATGCATGATGTTTTTGCATGCATAATTGATTTGTGGTATACAGTTCCTTTAAAGCTCTCATAACCAAATATATGGTAACATGTGCTACTTTTGGCAGTGTTACTTCTAATCAGTAGTCTATGTTTCTGTAAATATGTAGCCAAGTGACAAGAAGTGGTTTAACCCCCATGAACTCTACAGTGGGCAGTAGGAAAGCTCTGCGTCTCTGCAGACTCAGAGGGTAGTCATATAAACTTGTCAACAAGCACTTATCTGTTCCCAGGGGCTAAACCCAGCAAGTTGACTAGTTCTCCAATAACCAGTAGTGATTCAGTTTGAGCCGTTAGTTTGTTTCTGCATTTCCATTAATAATAGCTACTAACAGCCTCTAAGTGCATGTCTACATATTTCCCTATAGTTTGTAGTGGCTGCATGGAAGTAATGGCTGCAAGGAAGTAATGTGCTTGCTACATATGCGTTAACAAACGCACCGTATACTGGAGGCAAGCATGTGGATATACTATATATGGAAATGTCTTAGTGCTAAATGTATTCCTTTACTGTGATACAGAGTGAAGCTTAAAACATTTTCAGAAGGCCCAGTTGAAGTCAAAGAAATAAATATATAGTCAGACATTTTCCTTTGATGCCATACACAACAATCCAATAGGCATTGGAGTCTGAACATGCACCCCAGCACACTCTTGTAATCTAACAAACCTGGTCTGATACACCGATCATCTTTGTTAGCACCAGTTCATTTTAGGATGCTGGTGAAGGGGGGGAGGCTGTTACTCATCTTTGCCAACATAGAACACTGAAGTGAGAGGTCAGTAAGCGAGTTCCTTGTAAAAAGTATTTTTAGGACATTGCAAATCAAAATCAGTTAACTATGAGAACGTACAGTGGTATAGGAATATAAAAAGATAAAAGACTTCATTTGGGCTTTATTTAGCTAGAAAAGTCCTTTCTATTACAGTTTACGCCTACACACGCCTTTTTTTTTTACCTGTGTAACACTAGAAAAATAAAACAGTGGATTTGTCACAAACATTTGTAACATGTGTGTTTAATTTGACACAGTCACTGTAATTAAACTATAATAAATTATTCAACACATTGAGCAAATAAATAATTAAAATCCATTCCATTTAATAGCAATTTCACATTTGAAAATGAAACAAAATACATTCTATATAAAGCACTGTCTGAAGTGGTTGTTTTATTTTACTTTAAAGATGGAACTGTCACTCAACCCTCTAAAATACGTCATGTCACAGCAACCAACCAGCAAGCCGATTTCATTATTTTGAATAATCCAAACTAATAAATTAAAATCATGATTGTTTGCTATGAGTTATGGCACAAATAGCAATTCATTTATTAAAGAAGCAGAGAATTTTCACTTTCAAAATGAATTATCAATTGTCTTAGTAAATAAGGGGAAACAGAGCCAACCTTTTTTGCAATAAATATCCAATCATTTGCAAGGAGAAAAAAACAGTAATTTTTCTCCCTCCACTCATGATTTTTTTTGTGTGTTTAATGACATAAGCACAACCTTTTTTCATTAAGTGAATTAGTATAGGAAAATTAATTAATTAATTAATTAATAGGAAAAAATTCACTTTGAAATTGAAAATTCCTTTCTCCTTTAATAAATCAATCACTGTGGCTCTTTGCAGCAACAAACTTTTTAATTGTAAGCCATATTTATATTTATTTGTAATAATTTGTTGATCTTCAGTGATTTCATAGCTTCTTCTGCTGTCCATGAGTGATGGTTGGACTTTTGTGCCTTAACCAGTGACATACCCACACCGTGCCTTTTTATCAAAAGGTCCTAAGAAATATATCAAATTTTGTGCTAATCCATGCTGCTGATATCTATATCTTAATAAAGTGCATCTTACCTCCCCCTTAAAATGCATTATAATACAGTTTACCAATTCTTAGATGTTGCGGTTGCACTAGTTTTTTTATCATTATTTTCCTTTGGTGAGGAATGAGACAGCCATGATTGTCACATAGAAACATCTCTGCCTTTGTTCATCTTTATTACATAGTTGTACATGAGATTAGTAATTTACACAATGAAGATAATTTTGTTTTTGCTGTTTATTCTGCTGACAGAAAATGACCAGGTCTCTACAATTTTGGCAACAGAAGACAACAGAAGTTTTATGTAAAATTGCTGAAAATGAACAAAAAAGTTAAAATAATGCAACCCACACTTCTGAGGGCTGGTATACTACAATATAACATTGATGTTTTGCAGTTTTTTTTTTTTTTTTTTACTAGATACACTTTAAAGCAGAACTCAAGGTTCAAGCAAAACTTCCTTTGCAGTGGGGATAACCTGCATGCTCCAAGGGTAATGTGAATAGAACCTCTACTTATCTTACTCCTCACTCCCCCAGTGATCAGTGTGCTTTCCTTCTTTCTCTACAATCCAGGTTGTAGGAAGGCTTCCAGGATTCTTCATAAAACATTACTAATGGTCTTGAAATGTAGGGATTGAGGTTAGTGACAGCAGCCTGGATTAGATTATAAAATAAGCACTTATATGGCATGATGGTGGAGCCTTCTGGGAGATTGTAGGATTAGATAAGTCAAAGTATTTAATAACCCTTGGACATAACAATTTGAGTCCAGCCCTAATGGAAAGGAACGTTTTTCTGGAATTTGCAAGGAGTTCAGCTTTAAAATGAAAATAATTCAAAATATGAAGACATATAATAAATAATATGCTTTATATTAATGACAGACTACAAATTCAGATGGATAGTAGATAATCCAGACTGGTTTACTCAACCTACCATACTGATAGCAGCAACAGCAGAACTGTATAACACATTCTAGTTATTGATAAAAGTAAATAAGTGCTATAATTAAATTCCATTTTTCAACAAACTGTGAATAGTCTTTAAACTAAACTCCAGGCAGAGCAACAAACACATAATGGGGCTTTTTACTATCCAGATAATCTGTAGTTCTAATGATCTGGACTTGTGGGTCAGCCATCCTTGCCAGATAAGACAAGTCTTGGAATTCCTTGCAGGCTCTACAGCTATTGAGGAATAAAGTCCACCCTCTTGAGCCTGTGATTAGACACTAAAGAAAGAGAAACAACACACCAATAAGGTCATTGTTTTGTTATCTACTCTTAATATGAATCCTTTAGTGTTAGACTAACAGCACTGTAAAACAATAAAGGCCTAATATTTTGTGATAGGGTTATTATCCCCCCTCTCAATTATTTCCTTTAAACGGCTGCCTGGAGATCAGTTTTAATAATTAACATAAATATGATGAGGCACATCGTAGATGACTAAAGGGAACATTTCATAGGTAAGGGAACCACCACTTGTAATCTTTACATGTATTAAGGTACAATGGCTGTCATCATCATTCTTGCTTAAGAACCTTGGGGCAGCTAGTGAATCACCACTTGAAATCTACATATTTTAAAGACTGCATGAATAGTGTGTATCAGGATGACAATGGTAGTCCAGCATTATGCACCTTAAAAAAAAATTAGCAGTGGCAGCCAACCTATTCTTATATAGAAAATTTCACTTATATTGCAATCATGTAGTGTTCAGTCATACATGGTACTTGGTCATGTGTTTGTGTGTGTCACATAGATACATCATTGAGCCTCGTCCGTTCCTTTGTATGCAGACCACAGAGTCAGTTGGTTAAGAATAGATAAACTCTAAAGTTCAAACAAAATTTGACCACTAGGGTTTAAGAAAACAAGTCATTTCTATGTATAATTTAATGCTTCCAATTTTTTTTGTGCCCCAGCTTTCTTGAACATTTAATAAACTGCTGGGTAAATCATGATTTTCAGACATAATCTACCAGTAAAAGTAAATCAATTAAAGCCACTTCAGTTATAATATTCATATGGTTTGCAACATTACCTAGATCAGAACTGAGTTTGCTTTAATAAGACTCATGGGACTCATAACTTCATTACATGATCTATATGGATTTTACAAAACCAATGGTCAAAAAGGACTAAGAATCTCACCACAGACGTCTTCTCTTTCTTCCATTTGTCATCTTAGTACAGCAAGAATATATGTGTAAAAAACATTTGTGGCATTTACTATTTAGTGGTACTAAACTACATTCCGGATAATATTTAGTGACTGATCAATATGTAAAATGTGTTTTGTTTCATCATTATTGATTATTATCACATTCCTTCATCTCATTTTAAAAGATGGCTCATTGAATGTTCAAGCCCAAGGTGCACTCTGAAGCAATGATAACATGTAGGACAACAATATAATCACAGTTTCAGTACTTATACATTCCTCAGGTGCACTGCTCAAGAAAATCCAACAAACTGTTCCTACTTATTCAAAAAACTATTGTAATAGCACAACCACAGCAGAAAATCAGATACCCGCTTCCGTTAGTCTTCCTATACATTACCACTAACACTTATACCTGATTGGCTGCCATGATTTACAGTATATATTTGTTCTTTACAATATAATAGAATAATAGAATACTGACAGCAATTAAAGACCATTTAATCTGTCTGTTAGACCATGTTATTAAATAAGCCCCATTATTTTAAATGACAAGGAACAACAGCAGCATCAGTTCAAGGCAATTGAAGCTTAGCCCTGATAGAGGTTTATTTTTATGATGCCAGTGCTTGCATCATGTAATGCCAGTGTGTGCATCTTGTAAATGTCAGTCTATGAAAGTATTGAGGAAAAAGTGAACTATTGCAGCAGAACTATTTTATAGGCAGGTGCTAGAAAATATAAAACATTGACAGATGCTCCCACAGTTTCCTCTCACTTCACAAGCTGTGAGTTTTGACTGTACCTGGTGGCAATCTTGCCAGCTAAGCAAATATTCACAAATCTTTTTCTTGTTTTTTTGTTTTTTAAAACTCCAAACCGGGGAGTGAAAAAATATACATAGTAAATAAAGATTTGAAGAACCTTTAACAATGCTTTGAAGCAACAGCACAATCACATTTGAAACTGTATTGTTATTTCACTTTTATAATGTGTTTTAACCCCGTGATAGCGATGTGTTACAATCATTAGCAGACCTCAAACTGAGAATAAGTTCTTTGCTAAAGCCTCAGTTATAGAGGCTCATACTTATATCATTTTTTAATCTCAAATATATTTTACAGTTACCAGTTTTGTCAACATACAGTATTTATTTACAAGAACCTGTACAAATGGTGGTTTTCATTACTGTGCTACTACATTCTTCAATGACGGACCCCTCTAGAGAGGACTGCATGAAAGCTAAAACAGGGCCTCACCGGAACAATTGTTTTCTACACTATGGCAAATGTAACTGGTACAGGCTTTCTTTTGCCTGTATATCTGGGAACATCTTTCAATAGTTGGTCACATCATGCCAGTAACATAGATAAGCATGCGCTGCCTCTGAGTATAACATCACAACTATTTTAAGAAAGCCTGACACATTTGTGTATTTTTTTTCTCTTTTTACAATCTAATATAGAGAAATATAAATGTCAATCCTGAGCCCATGGATTGAAAAAAAAAAAAAAGATGAATGTAGCCAACCAACCAATAAATGTGCACTCAAGACATCTTTTGGTTGTGCAATTGCCTACTAACTCTGTTACCAGAACAGAGGACAAGTCATAGACTGTCTTACACAAGGCTATCGCCTCTTAACACCCCTCGGCACACTTGCCAATCTTCATACAAAAAACAACCCAAGCATGTTGGACATCACAGGCTGCAGTCACCACGTGTACTCCTTGCTTGTATTACCTGCATGTAGGGGTATAGTAAACCAGTGAATGAGAGATTGTCTGTTGAACACACTGTCAGATACATTTACCATCACATTGTGATGATCTCAGTCTCTGAAAACAAGTAATATATCTTCTAATACTGTTTTACTGCACTTAGACAGAAGATGAATACAACTATGGCAGGTTGTTACAAACAGGCAAGATATGTGTTTTTTTTATAATGGGCTGTATGATGATAGAAGACTAGCCACATGAAGAGCATGGTGGATTTATTCTCTTCTTATATGCATTGATTGTGTTTCCTCAAATTGCTTTAGGTAGATGGTTAAACTTGACGCCATTGTTATGTCTCCTTAATACAGCAATCACATACTTATGATGTCCAGAAAGTTTCTTGGTAGTGCACATAGCCAAAAACGTAGAAGTGAGCGACAGTCAATATAAAGTCTATACGTATGTACAGCAGAAGTCGTCAAGTCCGCGTCATACAATATTTTTTCCCTTTTTTCATCCACATCAAAGGCAGGAATACAAGAAGGCATTGTTAGATGTGGTGGACAGACATGCGTGCCAGCTGATTAACAGATAAGGTTTTAAGGCCTTTGTCTATGTATGCTGAGTTACATAAAGGCATAAGCATGTAGAAAGAGGAACTGTGAGAGACAACCAAACATAGACTGAGGAAAAGAAGGAATAAAAGAAGATTTAGGCTCAGAATAAAAAGAATACAACCTATTAATGGCAAATATCAATACTGTGTATTGTACAGATGGAGAAGTTTGTGTTGCTTGCCCTTTGATAGCTTCTCAGCATCTTTGTTAATAATACTGTCAGAGGTTATAACACATTTCACGGAGTTCAGCGGCCGTTCACCACATTCATTCATCAAGCCCATACATGTGGCACCTGGATTGTCTAGCCAAGAATGTCAAGGTATACAGGGGATGCCTTGGACAAGTTCTGAAGTAGGGTATGGATTTCTTTGATATTCAGCCTCATGTGGGGCTCTCTCTGCCAGCATCCCAGCATAAGATCGTAGACTTCCTTCGGACAAGTGCGAGGTCGCTGCAAGACTCTGCCTTGTGTTATGCACTCAATCACCTGTAATATGAATAGGAATATTATTTCAACTTTAGAGAATGAATGAATGAATATATATACAAGATACAACCCAAAGGAATCTGATACTTTTC
Source organism: Pyxicephalus adspersus (assembly GCF_032062135.1). Lineage (NCBI taxonomy): Eukaryota > Metazoa > Chordata > Amphibia > Anura > Pyxicephalidae > Pyxicephalus > Pyxicephalus adspersus. The sequence goes on from NC_092860.1 coordinate 28,675,920, forward strand.
CATCATAATCATAATCTACAGTAAAGTATTACAAACTGCATACAACTGAGAAAATGTATAAAATTAGTGTCTCAATATACAATACATTCAATAACTTTGATAATGTGACATGTTAGCTAACATAGGAACACAAACCTCATTATTGGATAACTGGTACCATGGTTGTTTTCCATAGGTGAAAATTTCCCATAGTACCACTCCTAGACTCCAGACATCACTTTCTGTTGTAAATTTCCTGTACATGATACTCTCAGGAGGCATCCAACGAATAGGCAACATAGTGTGTCCTCCAACCTAAAGAAAAAAAGTTGATTTGTTACAATAGGATTGTTTTCATACTGATGTAACAATGAACATAAAAAATATATAAATCTTGGGCATTATTTTGTACACATACATCTGTAAATGCAGAACTTTAAATAGTCGCTCATTTTATTATAAAAACAAAATAGACGCTGTTTGAATTAGGAGTAATAGTGAGCCCCAAGATCATATCCACAAACTGAGCACTGCTCATGAAGAGCTGAGAGCTGTTGGCTTTGTAGGGACTATGGTCACTATATTCCATTTTTTTAAACTCTTGCACATGATTGGGAAATGGATAGCTTCATCATTTTACCTAAAAGCAATTTTTTTCTACTTCTTTTAGTAAATCATTTCCAATCCCTTTCTTGAATGTAACCGTATAATATAAGATATTGACAGGTGGAGCTGAATCCTGAGTGGAATTGTGGAACTGATGGTGTGTTCCGTTTTAACACTGGGATGGTAGCTTTCATACACAGATGGGTTTCCAAATCTTCTTTGGATTGTAACCAGAGGCAAAACAGAATTGGTACACCTACTGTTAACCAAGGCAAGTGTATGTATGTGTTGCCACAATGAGACAGTGTGAACAGGGTCTTAGAGATCTAAACAGTTCTGCAGTTAGGAACTAGACAAAGGTTTTGTTTAGTCTTGGATTGTTTTTTTAGTCATTTAAGAGAATAGGCTTGGAACACCAATTATAAACGTACCCTAATTGTTTTGAAAATACACTTGTGTATACATCTATTAAATGCGTCATTTAAAAATGCATTAGCTGAATTACAGTGATGTCCCATAATAAAAGGAGTTCTAGGAGAATTCAAACAGACATTTTATCTGATGCCTTTGTTACTTTTGACTATTTCAAAGACTAAAGTATTTTGTATAAAATGGTAAATTAAGATACTATTGGCGCTGCTCATGTAAACATACTTTTGTTTATTTTTAAAACTTGGGTCCACAGCTGTTTACCCTAGCAGACTCTATGCAAGTTAATCCCCTGTGGCTGGTGGCTCTTTATCAACATTTGTTACCTTTGTTTTCTTCTCCTATAATAGGACTGAACTCAAAATATAAAATACAACATTTAATTCCCCAATCCAGAAGGCTAGTTTTATCATTATATCAAACTCTACTGCATTGCTCAGCATGGTCCATCTAGCACTGATATCAGAATGCTGCTATTCCTTTATTGTCTAATTAAAGGCTGGCCAGTTTGCTCAACTGCATTGATCCCCAGGAGGTCTCTTGAAAAGCAGAATCTGCCTCTGTTATTTGCCATAGGTGCCTCGACTATTCACTAACCAGTATTGCACATCATTTGGCTACAATAGTTCATGTGATGTAATGTACCTGTGTACTGTAAGGCCCTAGTTCAGCACCTTGTTCAAACCACACTCTTTGCCTATTGCAAGGCCCTGCTCAGCCTTGGTAGGCTAGTTGCACCATCCCAGCACATGTTTGCCCCCAAACCCTCCTGTGCTCCAGGGATGGCACCTGGTGAAGGACTGACAGAGGACCAGGAACCCACAGATAATGGAGCACCAAGATTCCAGCTGAGACAAGTCCAGAATACTGAGCCAGATATAATGCATGGGTCTACCGGACAAGGTATTCAAGGGCAAAGCCAAAAGCAGAGTCGGGTCACTGACAAAAAGTCAGTTCAAGCATCATACACTCACAGAGTTAGAAACAGGCAAAGTCAGTAACAGTAAATATAACAAAAAACACACCAGCAGCAGGTCAGCTCAGCTTAACACTAACAGGTTCTGATGACTGGGAGCAGAAAGGCTATAAAGCCCTAGCAGGAAATGGTGGCACAGGATGAAGCTAGGGACTAATCTAACCCTAAAATCCTGTTCAGCTGTGCACAGTTACATAGTACAGTACAGTAGTACATATTACATAGTTACATAGTATGTGCCGGAGATGCCAAGAAAGTACATCATAGCATTGCTAAAGGTAAGCAGCGAACACCGCTGGGCAGAATGAATAGAGTGTGATTTTGTGGTGGCACAAACCAGAGGATCACTGACCAGATAATTATCTCCTAACATGTACATAGCTATGAATAAACTTCAGTTTAATCTTGCACACTCATATGTTCTATATCTGAATATTTTTTTCAAATTTATATTGAAATTTATAAAACATTTTTTATTTACATGTCATAACAAATCAGGGTCCTGTATTTATGTTTAAGTTACGCACCTCTAAAAACACGTTATAATAAAATTCACTTTTACTAAATGGGCACTCCACCTAACTCAATTTTAGGTATTTAAGAGAGAATAAAGCTGACCTAAAGCTTTTCCATGTTTTTTTTAGACATGCGTATGGTTCAGCTAAATGCAAATGATTCTATTAATCCTAATGATCCTAATAAAAATAAAACTGCCTTGATTTTGTCTGTGCACAGCACACTAGTGTGAAGTGTCCGTAAAAGTGAGATAAGGTCAAAAGAAGCCTATTCTGGAATATGTGTATTTGGTCATATGCTGTATATATGTTTTAAAATACTACTAAAACATTTTTAGCTGATCTTTTCCATATGCAAAAGTAAAAAAACAAAAAAACCTCCATAGGTCTTCTTTCAATATATATATTTATAGTTGCTTAGTAGTTTCATTTTAAAATGTATACATCATTACTGTAACGTATCTCAAACCCGTTTTTAATGATGACATGTAAGAAGGCATTAACAGTCAGATAATGTGCCTAAAAGCCTAACGCACTCAATATACATAACCTTGACTATCCATCACCGCTTTATTTATTGATACTATTTCCTGTTATGTCTACATGATCAATTCAATAAAGTTTAACTCACTTTAATACATTACGGTGACAAGCAAGCCTACAAAAAAACCACATTGTGATCTCTTTGTGTTGGAGATGTAACCACATCATTAAATGTCTAAATATGAATGAAGGGTCCTTTTAAAGAATAGCCAGCACCTTGACAATAACATTTTCATTATAAGCTAGATTTTGTGGCTTTATGAACCATTATGATATTCTCCTAAGAGCTTCTAAAACCAACCAAACAGCTCAGATCAACAAAGAGGCAATTGCCTAACCACTAAACTAATGAATAAATAACAAGAAATGTGTATTGGAATTGCTATATTTTAATCTCATCATTGGCATAATCTGCCTTGCAAGCATTAAGGCCTCAATAGCTTCCGTGTTTCAAACATTACATCTGCTTATCAAACTAGGTACCAATTTGGTGGAAAGGATGTAAATTATTGGGAGCATGGGATTTTTAATCTCTTCAGTATTATTATTATTATTATTATTATTATTAATAAACAGGATTTATATAGCGCCAACATATTACGCAGTGCTGTACATTAAATAGGGATTGCAAATG